>NC_135232.1:185458229-185800729 GCF_051348905.1 Ranitomeya variabilis
AAATGCAACATGGAGTCGGATCTCAATTCTAGCCAATCCTGCATTGAAAAAGTCAAACAGAGCTCCTTCCCTTCAAAGCTCTGCCGTGCACCCAAACAGTGGTTCACCCCCACATATGGGGTATCGGAGTATTCAGGAGAAATTGCACAACAAATTTTGTGGTTCATTTTCTCTTTTTACACCTGTGAAAAAAAATAAAAAAATTGGTTCTGAAGTAAAATGTTGTATAAAAAAAGCTAGCCAGCCTGAGTACATGTGGGGGTTGCCTGGTTGCTAGGGAATCCCCACATGTATTCATGCTGTCCAGCTGCCGCAAATCATGCAGCTGCGTCAACAAAAACTAAACCTCCGAGCACTCACAAATACTCGGAGACCACCCGAGCATGCTCGGGAAAACCCGAGCAAAGACTATACTCGCTCATCACTTATGTTAATATTTTCCTTCCACATTGCTTCAGTTCCTGTGAAGCACGTAAAGGGTTAATGAACTTATTGAATGTGGCTTTGAGAACCTTGAGGGGTGCAGTTTTTAGAATGGTGTCACGTTTGGGTATTTTCTGTCATGTACACCCCTCAAAGTGACTTAAAATGTGAGATGGTCCCTAAAAAAAAAAATGGTTTTGTAAATTTTGTTGTAAAAATGAGTAATCGCTGGTCAACTTTTAACCCTTATACCTTCCTAACAAAAAAATTTTGTTTGTAAAATTGTGCTGATGTAAAGTAGACATGTGGGAAATGTTATTTATTAAGTATTTTGTGTGACACCACTCTGATTTAAGGGCATAAAAATTTTGCCATATTTCCGTTTTTTTTTTCATAAATAAACGCAAGTAATATCGAAGAAATTTTACCACTAACATGAACTACAATCTCTCACAAAAAAACACTCAGAATCAACGGGATCCGTTAAAGCGCTACAGAGTTATAACCTCATAAAGTGACAGTGGTCAGAATTGTAAAAATTGGCCTGGTCATTAAGCTGCAAATTGGCTTTGTCACTAAGGGGTTAAATCAGCCCACTTTTACACTATTAAAAATGTAAAAAAAAAAAAACACACACCACACACATTTGTTATCACCGAGTTCGGAAACATCCAAGCAAAATATAAGAACAATCAATCTGATTGTTAAATGGCATAATGAAAAAAAAAAAGTCAAAAAGCAAAAATTATGCTTTTTTGGCAGCCGAAAATGTGCAATAAAAGGTGATTAAAACATTGTATCAACTCCAAAATGGTATCAATAAAACCATGTAACCATCAGCTCAAGCTGCAAAAAATAAGCAATCACCTGAGAGATCTTTTTTCTTTCCCATGTTACTTGAAAACTGTGGCCTGCTTAATAATGTGGAACATCATTTTTAAGTAGTTTTCCTTTAACTAGAATCACCTGGAAAACTAATTATCACATGTGCTTAAGATTGATTTAAGTGATCCATTGAGCCCTGAGACACAAGACCATCCATGAGATTATTTGAAAAATAAAACAATGAAATCTTTATGACACTTAAATCCAATTTGCATAATAATTTGGAACATGGTGTAGTACACTATATAGTAAAAGTCAATGTTGTCACTCAAAATCACAACTTGTCCGGCAAACACAAGACCTCATACTGCTATACTGATGGGAAAAAAAAAAAAAAAAAAGACGACTCTTGGAAAAAGGGGAGGAAAAAAAACAAAAAAGTGCAAAAACTGAAAATCGCAAAGGTCATGAAGAGGTTAAACATTTCTGCCAGACAACACCTTGGAGGCAGAAGAAAATTACCTGTGTTGGTGGAGGGCCTTCTTGTCAAGTTCCCAGGCTAGTTCTGTAGCAAATTGTGGCTGCTCTAAGTGTGGTACTGGATCTGTGGACAACTGTTCACCATCAAACTTGGCCTCCACCACAAGCATATGCCGAGAACGCTTTGGAAAATGACGCCCTAGAGAGATAGAAGAGAAACGTAAAATCTGTACAACATGTATGCAAAAAACAAGAAGGTTAATGTTAAAATAGACCAAGTGACTATAAGTCCAACACATTATCTGCTGCTTCTTTTCCTCTTGTTCTTTGTAACACCCTTCTATCAGAAATTTGACAAAAATGTAATAACATTTCCACAACCGCTGGTATTTACTGACAGTTCTGGCTCCCGCTTTTTCTATCCTTATTTTCACATCTTTGATTGTAATACTTATTATGACATCCCCGTGGACAAATGAAATGTGTTTTCTTGTGACAACAGCCCTATATTGTATGCAACTAGTGATTGGCTAATCACGGTGGGTATACTTCCCAATCCCTGGAGATCAGCAGTCATGACTGGAGAAAGCCACATCTGCCTAAACATTCTCCTGCTGCAGAGGTGGCATTACAAGCCCACCATCTATATTAATGTATAGCATGGGGCACGCTGGGACTGCAAGAGTGGGAGCAGATCCTCATTGTAGCCCATAGAGGGGCCCAAGTAGGGACTAATAGGACATATGAACCAGTGTGGCCTCTTAAAAGACGTTTGTTACTTGTCTCCAGGATATCATGTTCAAAACGTTCTGACAACTGATGAGCAGGAGAATGACCGCAGCCCTTGAGAAGCACCATGCCACTTCATCTCCGGGTTCACATTTCACTTGTCTATAGATCACAATGGGCTGAAGAAAGCAAATTTTGCTACGACCTGAAAAAGGCCAAACACAGGACACAGGAGATGAAATGGGACTCAGCTACACCGCTCTAAGAAATAACTTCATTCACTCGCCTTTTATTTATTTATTTTTTTTATTTAGTTAAGGTAAGAAATTACCAACATTGCTACCCCTTACAAAGAAGTATGGTAATATTTTCCCAAAATTGCCTATTTTGCAGAAAACAGAAGAAATATTTACAATGAACTTTTCTATTTTAACAGATGCTACAATATCCCAAAAGGCTTCTCAGATGACAAAATGATTCCCCAGGAGGACTAATCCAGTAGCACTGAAACAATAAACCACCGCATACAAGTGATTTCCCTCCTGCTCAAATTTATGTTGAAGATGTTCTACATCTATAAATTATATATAATAACAACAACAATAATAATAACAGCTGGATAACTCATCAATATCTTCCACCTGAACAACCCCCTAAAATGTTTACATATATTCACCGTGACCACTGAACAACCGCCGATTGGCTACATGCACGCTAGTCGCGGCGTGTTTAATGGTCAGTTTAGAACAGCAGACCACAATACGAGCACACAGAGAATTATAATACGATCGTTCCGTGCATAGAACATCATGTTATCGGCAGCACATGTCACAATTACACAGGAGGGTGTGTAGTAAAAAAGACCAAGATTAAAGATCATCAGAGAAAACACTGGTTCACCAGGTGATCGCCATAGTGTCAGGCGAGACGGCTGATAGGTGGGAACAATCCCTCTACTGTAAAGCCTCTTTCACACTTCCGTCTTTTAGCTCCCGTCATAATCCGTCGATTTTTGAAAAAACAGGATCCTGCATTTTCCCATAGATTTGTATTAGCGACGGATGGCCATCCGTTTCATCCGTCGTGCACTGGATCCGTCGGACAATAACTGTCCGTCGGGCAGAGAACTCTCTCTAAAATAGCCAGCGAGTCACAGACACGTCTCAAATTATATTAGTGACATAACTTTTCTGACAATCATTTATGTCGATGTGAAACCGGTAGATAAATATTCGTTAAAGGACAATAGTATTACAGAGTGTGGGGATTCTGCTGCACGTGGCCATAAGCAATGGACTGCAAATACATTTCTCATCCTATCAGTCAGACGCCACATCCGGCCCTTGTGTCACATTCTCCAAGGTACAGAAACACCCGAGTGCGCCCGAGTACTGGGGTCTCATCATACACAAGGGGGAGGCATCACCAATTATCACACGTGTCGGGCTATTAATCATTGGGCATCAGTACATACAGACAGGGCACAACAATGGGCATCTTCTGGATGATCAGCCATGTGGGTCATGTCACCAAATGAACAAGGTACAAGATACAACATAGGGCACTATGTATGATCAGACATAGGTGACACCAACAGGACAGATACATGGTATAACATAGGGCACTGTGGTATGATCAGACATAGGTGACACCAGCAGGACAGATACATGGTATTCAGCCTCTTTCACACGTCCAGATAATTCCGGTACCGGAGAAATCGGTACCAGAGTTATCCGTGTACGTGTGTCCGTGTGCTCACGTGGCACATCAGTGTGACACACGTGCGGCATCCGTGTGCCGCCTGAGGACCACACGGACCGTGCAGGAGAGACAGCGCTACACTAAGCGCTGTCCCCCCTGTGTGGTGCTGAAGGCAGCATTCATCTCTTCTCCCCCGCAGGAGAGAAGAGATGAAAGATCAAGTTTTTGTTATTTTTTGTGAAAAATAAAGTTTGCATGTGACCCCCGCCTCCCACCCCCAGTGCGCCGCCCGGCCCCTTGCAGAAGAAATACTCACCCAGCTCCCGCGATGTCTCCACTCTCCTCTCAGCGCCGGCAGCCTGTCCTGTGTGAGCAGTCACGTGGGACCGCTCATTACAGTGAGGAATATGCGCATATTCCTCACTGTAATGAGCGGTCCCACGTGACCGCTCACACAGGACAAGGGGCCAGCACTGAGAGGAGAGTGGAGACATCGCGGAAGCTGGGTGAGTAATTCTTCTGCAAGGGGCCGGGCGGCGCACTGGGGGTGGGAGGCGGGGGTCACATGCAAACTTTATTTTTCACAAAAAATAACAAAAACTTGATCTTTCATCTCTTCTCTCCTGCGGGGGAGAAGAGATGAATGCCGCCTTCAGCACCACAGCGGGGGGGGACAGCGCTTACTGTAGCGCTGTCTCTCCTGCGGGCGGTACGTGCTCATGGAGGAGAGTGCACACTGTTCTCCGTGTGCACGACATATTGCTGTACGTGCGCCCGGAAAAAAACGGACATGTCTACGTGTTTTGCACACGGACATACGGTCCGTGTGAAAACACGCACATGTGCAGAAACACATAGATTCTAATGTGTCTACGTGTCAGTGTCTCGGGTACGTGAGAAAACTGTCACTTCATGTACCGGAGACACTGACGTGTGAAAGAGGCCTAACATAGGGCACTGTGGTATGATCAGACATAGGTGACACCAGCAGGACAGACACATGGTATAACATAGGGCTCTGTGTATGATCAGACACAGGTGACACCAGCAGGACAGACACATGGTATAACATAGGGCTCTGTGTATGATCAGACACAGGTGACACCAGCAGGACAGATACATGGTATAACATAGGACACTGTGGTATGATCAGACATAGGTGACACCAGCAGGACAGATACATGGTATAACATAGGGCACTGTGGTATGATCAGACATAGGTGGCACCAGCAGGACAGACACATGGTATAACATAGGGCACTGTGGTATGATCAGACATAGGTGACACCAGCAGGACAGACACATGGTATAACATAGGACACTGTGGTACGATCAGACGTAGGTGACACCAGCAGGACAGACACATGGTATAACATAGGACACTGTGGTACGATCAGACGTAGGTGACACCAGCAGGACAGATACATGGTATAACATAGGGCTCTGTGGTATGATCAGACATAGGTGACACCAGCAGAACAGACCAGATACTTGGTTGCATCCATCCACCACAGCAGACATTGCTGTACAGTGCACTGCCGGCCTGTGCCACACATCACACGTATGCTTACAGCAGGAGTCCGCAGTGACATGCTGGGCCTTGTGGTACCGCACTATGCCGGTATGCACTGCACACAGCCTCATGCAGAGATCTGTCTTTACCTTCTAGGATGGACACAACGATGAGCAGCTGCTCCGTCTTGTACCCCATGTCTGTGCGGGTACCCGTGCGGACTCACAGTAGCACAAGCCGCTGTCCAGGGGTCACTGCCCGGTAAGGACACTGTCACCCGCCGCTGTGGGTTCCTTTGCCGCTTCTCCCAACATACAAACACAGCGAGTCCCTCCTCCTGACTACCAACTACTTCCGCCTGGCAACCATGAGCTGACCAATCAGAGAGCCCGACGGGAGAACGTGAGCCAAGGCGGGAGCTAGAGGCCAACGGAACGGAGCAGCAACACGCATGCGTATTAGGACGATTTCCAGTCACATGACAGTAAACGCGGAGCCATGTTTTCTATGGGCACCAGGACACGCGGAACTCTGCTGGCTAGGGACACTGTAAGGCTACGGTCACACTATCAGCATTTGGTCAGTATTTTACCTCAGTATTTTAAGCTAAAACCAGGAGTGGAACAATCAGAGGGGAAAGCTATATTAGAAACAAGTCACCAAGTCTGTATTTTTGTTCCACTCCTGGTTTTGGCTAACAAATACTGATGTAAAATACTGACCACCTGCTGATAGTGTGACCGTAGCCTAAGACGAGGCTGAAGTTGGTTTCTTATTCGTCAGTTTCTTATTCAGCAATGTTTTCTGTTTTTTTATAGGTTTAACAACAAAAATTTAGTATCAGAATAATAACAAACAATGCAGCGAGGTGCCCTGATGTGAATACACTTAAAAAAAAATTATAAAACTGGCACAAAAATGGGTATCAAAGTGGGCACCGAAGGGGGTTAATGAAAGGGTTAAGTACATCTGTGTATTCTTAGTGTGAGATCAGTGGCCCAAAGTCATTTAACCCCTTAAAAACATTCAAATGGCCAAAATCGACTGCCCACTTTGATGCCAGTTCGGATGCCAAGAACCCATTTGGGCCAGGCTGGAGGGACCTGGTTTTGATGTGGTGCTCCCTGTTCTACATGTCTGCAGTGTGGTATCAGTGGGCCAAAGTCATTTAACCCTTTGATGCCCATTTGTGTGCCAGTTTTATAATTTTTGTAGATGCTTTTAAGTGTAATCTCATCAGGGCACCTCGCTGGATTGTATGTTATTAGTGTGATGATTATTTTTTGTTGTTAAACTTATAAAAAAACAGAAAAGACAAAATTGCCAAATAAGAAACCAACTTCAGCTCCGAATAAGAAACAGGACGAAAAAGAAACCAACTTCAGCCTCATCACTGTAAGAGCAATTTGGATTATTTTTCCCAAAATGTTGATATTTTTTATTTTATATGGTTAATAACAGAAATGATGACAATAATAAATTTCAATGCAGACAGGAGCCCAGAGTGACTACACTTAAACAACGCTACAAAAATATAAAAGTTGCACACAAAGGATGCTATCAAAAAAGTAAAATTAGTTTAGGCCACCAGTATGACACAGCAGACGGGGGATGAGAAATTACTATGCAATATTCCTGGAGAACTGGACCAAAATGCAGCGATGGTCCAAAGTTATTAGCACATCTGTCACGCCCCTTAATGGAGACCACGCCCTTGATAGAGACCACGCCCCCTGAGATAGCCTGCATATACAGGGGGTGAAATAAGTATTGAACAAGTTTATAAGTAAATATATTTCTAAAGGCGCTAGCGACAGTGTTCAAAATTGGTGATGTGTTCAATACTTATTTCACGTGCTGTACATACACTGTGTTCCAAATTATTATGCACATAGAGTTTAGGAGTGATAAGGTTAGAATTTTTTTTGTTTGTCATTTAAACTCATTGATGGTGATGTGTGTCAGGGCTCTTTATATCACTGAAAGCAATTGCAGATACCTGTGCAAATTAGTTAGCAGGTGTGTCCAAATAAAGGCAAGACGGCTTAAGAAGGCTGTTCCACATTATTAAGCAGCCTACATTTTTTGCCAAAATGGGAAAGAAAAAGGATGTGTCTGCTGCTGAGAAGCAACAAATTGTGGAGTATTTAGGTCAAGGCACTTCATCGTGATCATCGCACAATCAAGAAGTATGTAGCTGATTCCCAGCACACACGTGTGCGTGCGGATAAGGAAAAATTGAGGACCCTTTCCAACAGGCAATTGCGTAAGGTTAAAAGAGCAGCTGCAAAAATGCCTTGTCATAGCAGCAGACAAGTTTTTGAAGCTGCTGGTGCCTCCAGCGTCCCCAGAACAACAAGATGCAGGGTCCTTCAGAGGTGCGTAAGCCATCCTGTCGACCACCTCCATCCACTGCGCACAAGCAGAAATGGCTCCAGTGGGCCAAACGATACATGAAGACTGACTTCCAAACTGTTTTGTTCATCGATGAGTGCCGTGCAACTCTCGATGGTCCAGATGGATGGAGTGGAGGATGGCTGGTTGATGGACATGCCATGAAAACATGGCTAAAACGCCAACAAGGAGGAGGTGGAGTAATGTTTTGGGCTTGAATCATGGGGAGAGAGATTGTCGGCCCCTTTATGATCCCTGACGGGGTAAAGATGAACTCCATAATCTATGTGGAGTTTCTAAAACAACACTTCCTGCCATGGTTCAAGAGGAAGAACCGTGCTTTCCGCAGCAAGATCATTTTCATGCATGATAATAATGCACCGTCTCATGCTGCAAAAAACACATCTGCATCTCTGGCTGCTAATGGGCATAAAAGAGGACTAACTTATGGTGTGGCCACCATCTTCCCTTGACCTCAACCCCATTGAGAACCTCTGGAGCATCATCAAAAGGAGTGTCTATGATGGCGGGAGGCAGTTCACATCTAAGCAACAACTCTGGGAGGGGATTCTGTCCACATGCAAAACAATTGAAGCAGAAACCATCCAAAAACTGACAAATTCAATGGACGAGAGAGTTCAGAAGCTTCTTTTGAACAAGGGGTCCTATGTGCAAATGTAACATCACCTAGAATAAAGTTTTCACTTGAAAACTGTTTGATTTCATTTTGTAATAAGCTGGTAATGCTTATAACTTCACAACTGACCATTTTTTTGTTCAAAATAAAAAAAAGGTTGAAAACTCTGCTGTGCATAATAATTTGGAACATGCATTTTGAGTGTTTATTTTTTTTTAAAAGATACTGTTTTCATAGGCAGTTTGTTCCAAAACATTGCAATTATACTAGAATAGTAGATGACTGGAAAATAACAATGACTGCAATTCAGATAGGTAATTTAGAGAAAATATGAGGAAATATTATTTGCATAATAATTTGGAACACAGTGTACATGTACACACACAGCACACTGCATCCATGGGAACCATATCAAAACACTCCCACAAATGTGGAGCATTAATTGTAAACAATGTTTATTTTTCACACCCAAAAAAACTGAGTCAAGATCATGTTGCAAAAATGAACACACCTCACTGAAAGTCTTAGTAGCAGAGCTAAAGTTTAGAAGACAAAATTCTAATTCACACAAGAATTCAACCACAGCCAGGGTCGGACTGGCCCACCGGAGAACCGGAGAATTCTCTGGTGGGTCCAGGTGCTGACATCTGCTGGCATAAAGGCCGGCAGCTTCCTAGGGCCCCCCGCTGCCCATGTGCCCCCACCCAGTGACGTCGCTGATAGCGGGACACCATGCAGCTGCTATGCAGCTCGTGAGTCACGCGTGCCCGCCTTGCACCAGCAGAGCAGCAGCAGTGGAGCAGCGGGTGACAGAAGGCAGAAGCCAGCTGCTGCGGCTCAAACCTGTGCCCGCTGCTAAAGAGACAAGAATATTCACTGCATTCCACGCCCATGGGTGTGGAATGCAGTGAATATTCATTTCACTTTAAAAGCAGGCAGCAGGGCCTGCGTCAGCACCCTGGCTAGTGCTGGGGACCTGAACAGGTGGGGGGCCCGCTCACCGTCGGAGACACCAGCGTGCTATGGGGAATCGGATACTTACCTCTCTCGCGCTCCACCACTGTGGCATCTTCCGCGTCTTCTGAATGTGACATTCAGGTCAGAGGGCGCAATGATGTCACGTCTGTGCGCCCTCTGCCTTAGCAGTCACAGTGCAGAGAGCCAGAAGACAGTGATGCTGAAAAGCATCGGCCAACGACGAGAGGTATTTAATTTTTTTTGATGTTTGGAGCATTTTATATGGGGACATTCATACACGGAGCATCATATATGGGGCACATTATACACAGAGCATCATATATGGGCCCGTCATATACTGGAGAAACATATATGGGGCCCATTATACAGTATATGGAGCATTATAAGGGCTCATCATACACTGGAGCATCATATATGTGGCCCATTATATATGGAGCATTATATTGGGCCCATCAACACTGGAGCATCATATATGGGGCCCATTATATATGTATGGGGCATTATATCGGGTCCATTATATAAGGGGCCTATCATATACTGGGGGACACATTATGTATGGGGCTCATTATACTGTATGGAGCATTATAAGGGGCAAAGTATACTGTATGGAGCAATATATGGGGTTTATTCTTTATGGAGCATTATATGGGGCCCATTATTATGTATGGAGCATTATATGAGGCCCATTATTCTGTATGAAGCAATATATGGGGCCCATTATTCTGTGTGGAGCAATATATAGGGCTCAGTATTCTTAATGGGGCAATATATGGGGCCCATTATACTGTATGGAGCAATATATGGGGCCCATTATACTGTATGGAGCATTATATAGGGTCTTTTATTCTATATGGAACAATATATGGTGCCTATTATATACTGTATGGAGCAATATATGTGGCCCATCATATACTGTATGGAGCATTATATGGGACTTATTATACTGTAGGGAGCAATATTTGTGGCTCATTATACTGTATGGAGCAATATATGGGGTCCATTATTCTGTATGGAGCAATATATGGGGCCCATTATTCTGTATGGAGAGCTATGTGGTGCCAATAATACTATATGAATGACTATACTGTCCAGTTTCTGACCTAGTGTAAAATGTACAATAGATATCACTCATGTAATGTAAGAAGTAAGTAAAATCTTTGGCATTGTACTATACCTATATTTCTCTGCCGTATCTGTGCATCATGAATTGTGGTATGTGGGGACTACTGAGACTCTTTCGCTCGGAGCCCATGAAAACCTGGAGCTTGCCCTGGGGATGAGGGTGCCATGCATACCAGGATGGGGATGAGGGCCATGCATACCAGGATGGAGATGAGGGGGCTATGTACTCCTGGATTGGGAACATATATATATATATATATATATATATATATATATATATATATATATATATAGTACAGACCAAAAGTTTGGACACACCTTCTCATTTAAAGATTTTTCTGTATTTTCATACATCAGGCATCAAAACTATGAATTAACACATGTGGAATTATATACTTAACAAAAAAGTGTGAAACAACTGAAAATATGTCTTACATTCTAGGTTCTTCAAAGTAGCCACCTTTTGCTTTGATGACTGCTTTGCACACTCTTGGCATTCTCTTGATGAGCTTCAAGAGGTAGTCACCGGAAATGGCCTTCCAACAATCATGAAGGAGTTCCCAGAGATGCTTAGCACTTGATGGCCCTTTTGCCTTCACTCTGCGGTCCAGCTCTCCCCAAAGCATCTCGATTGGGTTCAGGTCTGGTGACTGTGGAGTCCAGGTCATCTGGCGTAGCACCCCATCACTCTCCTTCTTGGTCAAATAGCCCTTACACAGCATGGAGATGTGTTTGGGGTCATTGTCCTGTTGAAAAATAAATGATGGTCCAACTAAATGCAAACCGGATGGAATAGCGTGCCGCTGCAAGATGCTGTGGTAGTCATGCTGGTTCAGTATGCCTTCAATTTTGAATAAATCCCCAACAGTGTCACCAGCAAAGCACCCCCACACCATCACACCTCCTCCATGCTTCACGGTGGGAACCAGGCATGTAGCGTCCATCCGTTCACCTTTTCTGCGTCGCACAAAGACACGGTGGTTGGAACCAAAAATCTCAAATTTGGACTCATCAGACCAAAGCACAGATTTCCAATCTGAGCTGCTGTTAACCTGCGATTTCTGAGGCTGGTGACTCCGATAAACTTATCCTCAGAAGCAGAGGTGACTCTTGGTCTTCCTTTCCTAGGGCGGTCCTCATGTGAGCCAGTTTCTTTGTAGCGCTTGATGGTTTTTGCAACTGCACTTGGGGACACTTTCAAAGTTTTCACAATTTTTGGGACTGACTGACCTTCATTTCTTAAAGTAATGATGGCCACTCATTTTTCTTTACTTAGCTGCTTTATTCTTTCCATAATACAAATTCTAACAGTCTATTCAGTAGGACTATCAGCTGTGTATCCACCAGACTTCAGCTCAACACAACTGATGGTCCCAACCCCATTTATAAGGCAAGAAATCTCACTTGTTAAACCTGACAGGGCACACCTGTGAAGTGAAAACCATTCCCGGTGACTACCTCTTGAAGCTCATCAACAGAATGCCAAGAGTGTGCAAAGCAGTCATCAAAGCAAAAGGTGGCCACTTTGAAGAACCTAGAATATAAGACATATTTTCAGTTGTTTCACACTTTTTTGTTAAGTATATAATTCCACATGTGTTAATTCATAGTTTTGATGTCTTCAGTGTGAATGTACAATTTTCATAGTTATGAAAATACAGAAAAATCTTTAAATGAGAAGGTGTGTCCAAACTTTTGGTCTTTACTGTATATATATACTGTATATATATATATATATATCAAGGTTAAAGTATGGCAGCACAGCCCAATTGTCCGGGGAAGAGAAATACGTACTCAAACAGTTAATGTTCTGATGCTAGCAACGGAGGTGCTCGCATAGAAAGAAGCAATTACGGCATACAGTCCAAAGAACAAACTGCGGCAGCACTCACCGATCCTGGTGGACCCGTAGAAGCGCTGACTTTAGCGCGAAACGGCAGTCGTTCTCCCCGCACACTCCAGCCACTATTCCTCCCCTCTCAGCCGTGAAGATGTACCATGATGTATAAATAAAGGCGTTTTATACTCCAGGATCGGTGAGTGCTGCCGCAGTTTGTTCTTTGGACTGTATGCCGTATATATATATATATATATATATATATATATATATATATATATATATATATATATACACATAGCGCCCCAGAGACCTGGTCGTTGCAGTACTGACGCTCCGCCACTAAGGGGAGTGATGGTACGTCTGATGGCACTAAAGGAGTTCACCTGACCAGGTATCACAGTCACACATTACACTTCACACTCTGGCCACCAGGGGGAGCAAAGGGTTCTATGTATTAGGCCACTCCTCACAATCTGGTAAAACTGGGGGCTGGATAGGAAGTTAGCCAGAAGCTGACTGGGTTGGAACCAGGCAACATCCTGTGGCAGAGGGTGTTGCAGGGGAAGATTCAGGGGGGTCTCTGTCAGGGGTGGGATCCTGACAGTAACCTAGCGAACAGAACAGAACCTTACGGAGCCGCGCCTGCACTTGAATGCGGTGGTATCCCAAGAAAGGAAAAGAAGCAAGGTTTATTGTGGAGAAGTGAGAAACGAGATCGCAGCAAAAAGGAGATAAAGTCAGTAGGAGTCGTGCCTTAAGATCGTGGCAACATCCTACTGAGGCGCGTAGCCGGTGGCCGAAACGCCGAGGAAGTATTGGGCTCCAAGCATTACTTCAAACAGCGGCAGGACAGTTGATGATAGGTTGGCTGTCTCACCTAAATCACCTAAGCAGACATAGGGGGCAATTGTGGGAGAGAGGCGACGCTAGGGTCCCGGAAGAACTCCAGGCCTACCCGTCATACGGGTGCGTCCAAGCCATATCATCTGGGGGACGGAGAAAGAATATCAGAACAGATACAAGTTGTGAGAAAGAACATCAGAAACAAACACAACAGCTGTGAGGACTATCCCATGGTTCTCAGCAGGGAGGTACTACAACACACAGGCGCTAGAAGGTAGGCACTGATTTCCACCTGCAAAGGAAATTCTGGATGTGCCTTCGGACCGGCCGGTCTCAGCCAGCCCTGTTAGCAGTACTCTGGATTGCGGATCCCGAAGCTTTCAGTAAAGAGGAAAAGAGACTGCAACCCTGTGTCCTCGTTATTCATCGCGACCTGCACCACGCACCCACATCAAACACCTTTGATTGGACGCCCCTTAGCAGGGTCACGGACCGGGTCTAGCCACCGTGACAACCCTAGGACCAAGACTGAGAGGCCCGGTACTGCGTACCCCGCGGCCCTGCGTCTGGGGGTGCTCTCTCTCTCTCTCTCTCTCTCTCTATATATATATATATATACACCAGGATGGGGGATATTAGTGCAGAATTGACGACATTTTTTGCTTCAATTTTTTTTCTATTTTCCTCTTCTAAAGCCTAAGTGCGTCTTATGGTCCAAAAAATATGGTATACACTCACCGGCCACTTTATTAGGTACACCTGTCCAACTTCTTGTTAACACTTAATTTCTAATCAGCCAATCACATGGCGGCAACTCAGCGCATTTAGGCATGTAGACATGGTCAAGACAATCTCCTGCAGTTCAAACCGAGCATCAGTATGGGGAAGAAAGGTGATTTGAGTGCCTTTGAACGTGGCATGGTTGTTGGTGCCAGAAGGGCTGGTCTGAGTATTTCAGAAACTGCTGATCTACTGGGATTTTCACGCACAACCATCTCTAGGGTTTACAGAGAATGGTCCGAAAAAGAAAAAAAATCCAGTGAGCGGCAGTTCTGTGGGCGGAAATGCCTTGTTGATGCCAGAGGTCAGAGGAGAATGGGCAGACTGGTTCGAGCTGATAGAAAGGCAACAGTGACTCAAATCGCCACCCGTTACAACCAAGGTAGGCCTAAGAGCATCTCTGAACGCACAGTGCGTCGAACTTTGAGGCAGATGGGCTACAGCAGCAGAAGACCACACCGGGTACCACTCCTTTCAGCTAAGAACAGGAAACTGAGGCTACAATTTGTACAAGCTCATCGAAATTGGACAGTAGAAGATTGGAAAAACGTTGCTTGGTCTGATGAGTCTCGATTTCTGCTGCGACATTCGGATGGTAGGGTCAGAATTTGGCGTAAACAACATGAAAGCATGGATCCATCCTGCCTTGTATGGAGCATCTTTGGGATGTGCAGCCGACAAATCTGCGGCAACTGTGTGATGCCATCATGTCAATATGGACCAAAATCTCTGAGGAATGCTTCCAGCACCTTGTTGAATCTATGCCACGAAGAATTGAGGCAGTTCTGAAGGCAAAAGGAGGTCCAACCCGTTACTAGCATGGTGTACCTAATAAAGTGGCCGGTGAGTGTATATCAGTGAGCAAGTGAGTACGTGGTGACCATAATATTGTAGGACTGCATTATATTCTATGAGGGGGGATGCATTATACTATATGAGGGCTGCATTATATTCTATGAGGGGGCTACATTATATTCTATGAGGGGGCTCAGTAGCGTAGCTACTGGGGGGGCAGAGGGGGCGGTGGCCCCGAACCCCACGCTCTGAGGGAGCCCACCCAGACCTACGCTACTGTAACTGTTATGATCCGGTGACCTTGGAGCCGTATGAGAGACTTTCTCAGGAGTAGGTGGTACCTGTACTGACCGCAAACCCTAAACTAACACCGCAACTAGAAGTAGCCGTGGGATGTACCTAACACGTCCTAGACAACTCGACTGTTGTGAATTTATTATGGCCAGGAGGATAATTCTTGGGTTGTTGCCTTTGATGTTCATGCTGAGGATTGGTTCGTGCCTTTCATTTGGCTCGTCCGGATTGGCCTGGGGGCTCTGGTGAGGGTTCGGTGACCCCTCCTCAAGGGCGGGGTACTGTTGTGAATTCTGCTCTTGGGCTCTCTCCGGTGGTTATAAGTGTTAGCACTGCTGTCTCTGAATCGCAGCATTTATCAGGTGTGTTCACTTTTTGCAATTCTGACTGGGCTATTTAGTCTTGCTTGACCCTTTAGTCAGTGCCAGTTGTCCATTGTTCCTGGAGGATTCACATCCCTGCCTGGTCTCTCCTGCTTTGCTGTTCATTTCAACAAAGATAAGTTCTGGCCTTGATTTTTGCTGTCCACATGCTGTGGCCTTATTGTTCAGTTCTTTTCCATGTTTTTGTCTTGTCCAGCTTGGTCTGTATAAGGATTTGTTTAGCCAAGCTGGTATCTCTGGAGATGCAGATATACCCTCCATATCTTTAGTTAGCTGTGGAGATTTTGTATTTTCTGTGGTGGATATTTTCTAGTGTTTTAATACTGACCGCATAGTACTCTGTCCTATCCTTTCTATTTAGCTAGAAGTGGCCTCCTTTGCTAAATTCTGATTTCAGTCTGTGTATGTTTTTTCCCTCTCCTCTCACAGTCAATATTTGTGGGGGGCTGTCTATCCTTTGGGGATTTTCTTTGAGGCAAGATAGTTTTCCCTTTTCTATCTCTAGGGGTAATTAGTCCTCCGGCTGTGTCGAGATGTCTAGGGAGTGATAGGTACATTCCACGGCTACTTCTAGTTGCGGTGTTAAGTTCAGGGTCTGCGGTCAGTACAGGTACCACCTTCTCCAGAGTACGTCTCATGCTGCTCTTAGGCCACTAGATCATAACACTCGACACAGCCGGAGGACTAAATACCCCTATAGATGGAAATGGGAATTCTATCTTGCCTCAGAGCAGAACCCCAAAGGATAGGCAGCCCCCCACAAATATTGACTGTGAGTATAAGAGGAAAGACACACGCAGGCAGAAAAACAGGATTTAGCAAAAGAGGTACTTCTAGCTAAATAGAAAAGGATAGGACAGAATTCTAAGCGGTCAGTATTAAAATCCTAAAAATATCCACAGCAGATAATACAAATATTCTACATCTAACTAAAGACATAGAAAGTATATCTGCATCTCCTGAGAATCCAGTATGACTGAAAAATCCAAACAAAGTCTAAGCTGGACAAAAACACAATGAATTGCACTGAATTGCAAAGCACACTGCATGTGTGCACAGAGACAAAAAAACAGACACTTATCTTAGCTGAATTGGCAGCAGGGCATGAGGAACCAGAGAGAGATGCAATATCCCTCCAAGAACAATGGACAACTGGCAAGGACTCATGGATCCTGCACACCTAAATACCTAGTAGAGCTGCAATCAGCAGAAACACCTGCCCTGGATTACAACCCCAAGACAACTGCACTACCACCAACAACCACCGGAGGGAGCCCAAGAGCAGAATTCACAACAGTACCCCCCCTTGAAGAGGGGTCACCGAACCCTCACCAGAGCCCTCAGGCCGATCAGGACGAGCCAGATGAAAGGCATGGACCAAATCAGCAGCATGGACATCAGAGGCAAAAACCCAAGAATTATCCTCCTGGCCATAACCCTTCCATTTGACAAGGTACTGAAGCCTCCGCCTCGAAAAGCGAGAATCCAAAATCTTCTCAACCACATACTCCAACTCCCCATCAACCATCACAGGAGCAGGAGGATCAACAGAGGGAACAACGGGCACCACATATTTCCGCAATAAAGATCTATGGAAAACATTATGGATGGCAAAAGAGGCCAAACGAAAAGACACCGGATTGATAATCTCAGAAATCCTATAAGGACCAATAAACCGAGGCTTAAACTTAGAGGAAGAAACCTTCATAGAAACATGACGGGAAGACAACCAGACCAAATCCCCAACCCGAAGCCGGGAACCAACGCACCGACGACGGTTAGCAAAACGCTGAGCCTCCTCTTGAGACAACACCAAATTGTCCACCACATGAGCCCAAATCTGCTGCAACCTGTCATCCACAGAATCCACATCAGGACAATCAGAAGGTTCAACTTGCCCCGAAGAAAAACGAGGATGAAAACCAAAATTACAAAAGAAGGGCGAAACCAAGGTAGCCGAACTAGCCCGATTATTAAGGGCAAACTCGGCCAATGGCAAGAAAGCCACCCAATCATCCTGATCAGCAGACACAAAGCATCTCAAATAAGTTTCCAAAGTCTGATTGGTTCGCTCGGTCTGGCCATTTGTCTGAGGATGAAATGTGGAAGAAAAAGACAAATCAATGCCCAGCCTAGCACAAAAGGCCCGCCAAAACCTAGAAACAAACTGGGAACCTCTGTCGGACACAATATTCTCCAGAATACCATGCAAACGAACCACATGCTGAAAAAACAACGGAACCAAATCAGAAGAGGAAGGCAATTTAGGCAAAGGCACCAAATGAACCATCTTAGAAAACCGGTCACAAACCACCCAGATAACCGACATCCTCTGGGAAACCGGAAGATCTGAAATAAAATCCATAGAAATATGCGTCCAGGGCCTCTCAGGGACCGGCAAAGGCAAAAGCAACCCACTAGCACGGGAACAACAAGGCTTGGCCCACGCACAAGTCCCACAGGACTGCACAAAAGAACGCACATCACGCGACAAAGAAGGCCACGAAAAGGACCTACCAACCAAATCTCTGGTACCAAAAATACCAGGATGGCCAGCCAACACAGAACAATGAACCTCAGAAATCACTCTACTAGTCCATCTATCAGGAACAAACAGTTTCCCCACTGGACAGCGGTCAGGTTTGTCAGCCTGAAATTCCTGCAGAACCCGTCGCAAATCAGGGAAAATGGCAGAAAGGACCACCCCTTCCTTCAGAATGCCGACCGGCTCAAGGACCCCAGGAGAATCAGGCAAAAAACTCCTAGAGAGGGCATCAGCCTTAATATTCTTAGAACCCGGAAGATACGAGACCACGAAATCAAAACGGGAGAAAGACAGGGACCATCGAGCCTGTCTAGGATTCAGCCGTTTGGCAGATTCGAGGTAAATCAGATTTTTATGATCGGTCAAGACCACAATACGGTGCTTGGCTCCCTCAAGCCAATGTCGCCATTCCTCAAATGCCCACTTCATAGCCAACAACTCACGATTGCTGACATCATAATTGCTGTCATGATCTCTGCAGGCAGAGATCATAGCAAGCCTATAGAGGGACAAGCTCTCGGAAGATGGAACTATACTGACCATGAACTAAGCCTGCCGCGCAACTAGAAATAGCCAGGTAGCATTTCCTATTTATCGCTAGATGCCCAGCTCTGGCCTAAGACCTAAATAGCTAGCAGAGGGAAATATAAGACCTGGCTCACCTCTAGAGAAATATTCCAAAGAAGACAGTAGCCCCCCACATATAATGACGGTGAGTTCAGATGAAACAACAAACGCAGCAGGAAAATAGTCTTAGCAAATTTGAGGTCCGCTTACTAGATAGCAGAAGACAGATAGTATACTTTCATGGTCAGCAGAAAAACACTAACAAAACACCATCCAGAGATTACCTTAAACTCTGGCATTAACTCATAACGCCAGAGTAGCAATCCCTGATCAACGAGAGCTTTCCAGACACAGTAACAAAACTTCAGCTGTGAACTGGAACAAATAGGCAAAACAAAACATGGACAAAAGTCCAACTTATCTAGTAGTAGTCTAGAAGCAGGAACAAGCACTGAGAGGCATCAGATAACATTGTTGACCGGCAAGAAACCACCAGAGAAATGAGCTTAAATAGCGACACCCACTACTGATGGAATCAGGTGAAACAGGAAAGAGGATGACAAGTCCAATTCCACAAGCGGCCACCGGGGGAGCCCAGAATCCAAATTCACAACAGTACCCCCCCCTCAAGGAGGGGGCACCGAACCCTCACCAGATCCACCAGGGCGACCAGGATGAGCCCTATGGAAGGCACGAACAAGATCAGAAGCATGAACATCAGATGCATTGACCCAAGAATTATCCTCCTGGCCGTAACCCTTCCAGTTGACCAGATACTGGAGTTTCCGTCTGGAAACACGAGAGTCCAAAATTTTCTCCACAACGTACTCCAACTCACCCTCAACCAACACCGGAGCAGGAGGCTCAACTGAAGGTACAACAGGTACCTCATACCTGCGCAATAACGACCGATGAAAAACGTTATGAATGGAAAAGGACGCAGGGAGGTCCAAACGGAAAGAAACAGGATTAAGAATCTCCAATATTCTATAAGGGCCGATGAACCGAGGTTTAAACTTAGGAGAAGAGACCCTCATAGGGACAAAACGAGAAGACAACCACACTAAATCTCCAACACAAAGCCGAGAACCAACACGACGATGACGGTTGGCAAAACGCTGAGTCTTCTCCTGGGACAACTTCAAATTGTCCATAACCTGCCCCCAAATGTGATGCAATCTCTCTACCACCGCATCCACTCCAGGACAATCCGAGGATTCCACCTGACCGGAGGAAAATCGAGGGTGAAACCCCGAATTACAGAAAAACGGGGACACCAAGGAGGAAGAACTGGCCCGATTATTGAGGGCGAACTCTGCCAATGGCAAAAAAGCAACCCAATCATCCTGGTCAGCAGAGACAAAACACCTCAGATATGTCTCAAGGGTCTGATTAGTCCGCTCGGTCTGGCCATTAGTCTGAGGGTGAAAAGCAGACGAAAAAGACAAATCTATGCCCATCCTAGCACAGAATGCCCGCCAAAATCTAGACACAAATTGGGTACCTCTGTCAGAAACAATATTCTCAGGAATACCGTGCAATCGGACAACATTCTGAAAAAACAGAGGAACCAACTCAGAAGAAGAAGGCAACTTGGGCAGAGGAACCAAATGGACCATTTTAGAGAAACGGTCACAGACCACCCAGATGACAGACATCTTCTGGGAAACAGGCAGATCTGAAATAAAATCCATCGAGATGTGTGTCCAAGGCCTCTTAGGAATAGGCAAGGGCAACAGCAGTCCGCTAGCCCGAGAACTACAAGACTTGGCCCGAGCACAAACGTCACATGACTGCACAAAGACTCGCACATCTCGTGACAGAGAAGGCCACCAGAAGGATCTTGCCACCAAATCCCTGGTACCAAAAATTCCGGGATGACCTGCCAATGCAGAAGAATGTACCTCAGAGATGACTCTGCTGGTCCAATCATCCGGAACAAACAGTCTATCAGGCGGACAACGATCCGGTCTATCCGCCTGAAACTCTTGCAAGGACCGCCGCAGATCAGGAGAAACGGCCGACAAAATTACTCCCTCCCTAAGGATACCTGTGGGTTCAGAATTACCAGGAGAGTCCGGGTCAAAACTCCTAGAAAGGGCATCTGCCTTAACATTCTTAGAACCCGGTAGGTATGACACCACAAAATTAAAGCGAGAAAAAAATAAAGACCAGCGCGCCTGTCTAGGATTCAGGCGTCTGGCAGTCTCAAGATAAATCAAATTTTTGTGGTCAGTCAATACCACCACCTGATGTCTAGCCCCCTCGAGCCAATGGCGCCACTCCTCAAACGCCCACTTCATGGCCAAAAGCTCCCGATTCCCAACATCATAATTCCGCTCTGCGGGCGAAAATTTGCGAGAAAAGAAGGCACAAGGCCTAATGACGGAGCAGTCGGAACCTTTCTGCGACAACACTGCCCCAGCTCCGATCTCCGAAGCGTCAACCTCAACCTGAAAAGGCAGATTCACATCAGGCTGACGCAACACAGGGGCAGAGGCAAAACGGCGCTTAAGCTCCTGAAAGGCCTCTACAGCATGAGGGGACCAATTAGCAACATCAGCGCCTTGTCTGGTCAAATCAGTCAGTGGTTTAACGACATCCGAAAAACCAGCAATAAATCGGCGGTAAAAGTTGGCAAAGCCCAAAAATCTCTGAAGACCCTTAAGAGAGGAGGGCTGAGTCCAGTCACAAATAGCTTGCACCTTGACGGGATCCATCTCAATGGAAGAGGGAGAAAAAATATACCCCAAAAAGGAAATTTTCTGGACCCCAAAAACGCACTTAGACCCCTTCACACATAAAAAATTAGACCGCAGAACCTGAAAAACTCTCCTGACCTGCTGGACATGAGAGTCCCAGTCATCAGAAAAAATCAGAATATCATCCAGATATATTATCATAAATTTATCCAGAAAATCGCGGAAAATATCATGCATAAAAGACTGGAAAACTGAAGGGGCATTAGAAAGACCAAAAGGCATGACCAAATACTCAAAGTGGCCCTCGGGCGTATTAAATGCGGTCTTCCACTCATCCCCCTGCCTGATCCGCACCAAATTATACGCCCCACGAAGATCAATTTTAGAGAACCACTTAGCACCCTCTATACGAGCAAACAAATCAGTAAGCAATGGCAATGGGTATTGATACTTAACAGTGATCTTATTCAGAAGCCGATAATCAATACATGGTCTCAAAGAGCCGTCTTTTTTTGAGACAAAGAAAAACCCAGCTCCCAAGGGAGAAGAAGATGGACGAATATGTCCCTTTTCCAAAGACTCCTTTATATATTCCCGCATAGCAGCATGTTCCGGCACAGACAAATTAAACAAACGACCCTTTGGATATTTACAACCCGGTATCAAATCTATGGCACAATCGCACTCACGGTGCGGAGGTAACGACCCAAGCTTGGGTTCGTCAAAGACGTCTTGATAATCAGAGAGGAACTCAGGGACTTCAGAGGGAATGGACGACGAAATAGAAACCAAAGGTACGTCCCCATGAATACCCTTACATCCCCAGCTCAACACAGACATTGCTCTCCAGTCCAAGACTGGGTTGTGAGACTGCAACCATGGCAATCCCAGTACCAAATCGTCATGTAAATTATACAGCACCAGGAAACGAATAATCTCCTGGTGATCCGGATTGATACGCATGGTTACTTGTGTCCAGTATTGTGGTTTATTATTAGCCAATGGGGTGGAGTCAATCCCCTTCAGAGGAATAAGAGTCTCCAAAGGCTCTAAATCAACACCACAACGATTGGCAAAGGACCAATCCATAAGACTCAGAGCGGCGCCAGAGTCAACATAGGCGTCCGTGGCAATGGATGACAAAGAGCAAATCAGGGTTACAGACAAAATAAACTTAGACTGAATGGTGCTAATGGAAACAGACTTATCAAGCTTCTTTGTACGCCTAGAGCATGCTGATATAACATGAGTAGAATCCCCACAATAGAAACACAATCCATTCTTCCGTCTAAAATTCTGTCGCTCGCTCCTGGACAGAATTCTATCACACTGCATACTTTCTGGCGTCTTTTCCATAGACACCGCCAGATGGTGCACCGGTTTGCGCTCCCGCAGACGCCTATCAATCTGAATAGCCATTGTCATGGACTCATTCAGACCTGCAGGCAAAGGGAACCCCACCATAACATCCTTAACGGCATCAGAGAGACCTTCTCTGAAAGTTGCCGCCAAGGCGCACTCATTCCACTGAGTAAGCACAGACCATTTACGGAATTTTTGGCAGAAAACTTCAGCTTCGTCTTGCCCCTGAGATAGTGCCATCAAAGTTTTTTCTGCCTGAAGTTCCAAATGAGGTTCCTCATAAAGCAAGCCCAAGGCCAGAAAAAACGCATCCACATCGCGTAACGCAGGATCCCCTGCTGGCAATGAGAAGGCCCAATCTTGAGGGTCACCCCTGAGCAAGGAAATCACAATCCTAACCTGCTGAGCAGGGTCTCCAGCTGAACGAGACTTCAGGGACAAATAAAGCTTACAATTATTTCGGAAATTCTGGAAGCTAGCTCTATTCCCTGTGAAGAACTCCGGCAAAGGAATTCTCGGCTCAGATACCGGAGCATGTACCACAAAATCTTGTAAATTTTGTACTTTCGTGATGAGATTATTCAAACCCGCAGTTACACTCTGGAGATCCATTATTGTCAGGTGCACACAGAGCATACAGAGATTAGGAGGAGAGAGAGAGAAAAGACTGCAGCAAGGCAGACTGGAGGAAAAAAAAAAAAAAAAATTTCAGCAGACTTCTTATAACTCTCCTTTCTCAACCTGGGTCTTTAACACTTTATGGGCCGGTCAAACTGTCATGATCTCTGCAGGCAGAGATCATAGCAAGCCTATAGAGGGACAAGCTCTCGGAAGATGGAACTATACTGACCATGAACTAAGCCTGCCGCGCAACTAGAAATAGCCAGGTAGCATTTCCTATTTATCGCTAGATGCCCAGCTCTGGCCTAAGACCTAAATAGCTAGCAGAGGGAAATATAAGACCTGGCTCACCTCTAGAGAAATATTCCAAAGAAGACAGTAGCCCCCCACATATAATGACGGTGAGTTCAGATGAAACAACAAACGCAGCAGGAAAATAGTCTTAGCAAATTTGAGGTCCGCTTACTAGATAGCAGAAGACAGATAGTATACTTTCATGGTCAGCAGAAAAACACTAACAAAACACCATCCAGAGATTACCTTAAACTCTGGCATTAACTCATAACGCCAGAGTAGCAATCCCTGATCAACGAGAGCTTTCCAGACACAGTAACAAAACTTCAGCTGTGAACTGGAACAAATAGGCAAAACAAAACATGGACAAAAGTCCAACTTATCTAGTAGTAGTCTAGAAGCAGGAACAAGCACTGAGAGGCATCAGATAACATTGTTGACCGGCAAGAAACCACCAGAGAAATGAGCTTAAATAGCGACACCCACTACTGATGGAATCAGGTGAAACAGGAAAGAGGATGACAAGTCCAATTCCACAAGCGGCCACCGGGGGAGCCCAGAATCCAAATTCACAACAAATTGCGTTCAGCAGGCGAAAACTTACGGGAAAAGAAGGCACACGGTTTCATCAAGGAACCATCAGAATTCCTCTGAGACAAAACGGCCCCTGCCCCAATCTCAGAAGCGTCAACCTCAACCTGAAACGGAAGAGAAACATCTGGCTGATGCAACACCGGGGCAGAAGTAAATCGGCGTTTAAGCTCCTGAAAGGCAGAGACAGCCACAGAGGACCAATTCATTACATCAGCGCCTTTCTTCGTCAAATCGGTCAGGGGTTTAACCACACTGGAGAAGTTAGCAATGAAACGGCGATAAAAATTAGCAAAGCCCAAAAATTTATGAAGGCTCTTCACGGATGTGGGCTGAATCCAATCATGAATGGCCTGAACCTTAACCGGATCCATCTCTATAGATGAGGGAGAAAAAATGAAGCCCAAAAAAGAAACCTTCTGCTCTCCAAAGAGACACTTAGACCCCTTCACAAACAAAGCATTATCACGAAGGATCTGAAATACCATCCTGACCTGTTTCACATGAGACTCCCAATCATCGGAAAAAATTAAGATGTAATCCAAATATACAATCATGAATTTATCAAGATAATCCCGGAAGATATCATGCATGAAGGACTGAAAAACAGATGGAGCATTAGAGAGCCCGAATGGCATCACAAGGTATTCAAAATGGCCTTCGGGCGTATTAAACGCAGTTTTCCATTCGTCACCCTGCTTAATACGAACAAGATTATATGCCCCCCGAAGGTCAATTTTAGTAAACCAACTAGCCCCCTTAATCCTGGCAAACAAATCGGAAAGCAAAGGTAAAGGGTATTGAAACTTGACCGTGATCTTATTCAAGAGGCGATAATCAATACAGGGTCTCAAGGAGCCATCCTTCTTAGCAACAAAAAAAAATCCCGCTCCCAACGGTGAAGAAGATGGCCGAATATGCCCTTTCTCCAAAGACTCCTTAACATAACTCCGCATGACGGTATGTTCAGGCACAGACAGGTTGAAAAGTCGGCCCTTAGGAAACTTACAGCCTGGAATCAAGTCAATAGCACAATCACAGTCCCTATGCGGTGGAAGGGAACTGGACTTGGGCTCATCGAATACATCCTGAAAACCAGACAAAAACTCTGGAACTTCAGAAGAGGAGGAAGAGGAGATTGACATCACAGGAACGTCATTATGAACCCCCTGACAACCCCGAATAGTCACAGACATAGACTTCCAATCCAACACAGGATTATGTATCTGCAACCATGGAAAACCCAGCACAATAGCATCATGCAAATTATGCAACACCAGAAAATGACAATCTTCCTGATGGGCTGGTGCCATGCACATGGTCACCTGTGTCCAAAACTGGGGTTTATTTTTAGCCAAAGGTGTAGCATCAATGCCCCTTAAAGGAATAGGGTTCTGCAAAGACTGCAAGGGGAAACCACAACGCCTGGCAAATTCAAAGTCCATTAAGTTCAAAGCGGTGCCTGAATCCACAAACGCCATGACAGAAAATGACGACAATGAGCAGATCAAGGTCACAGATAACAGAAATTTAGGTTGTACAGTTCCGATGGTAACTGAACTAATCTAAGGTTCAGGCCATTCATGATTGGATCCAGCCCACATCCGTGAAGAGCCTTCAGAAATTTTTGGGCTTTGCTAATTTTTATCGCCGTTTCATTGCCAACTTCTCCAGTGTGGTTAATGTTATGACCCCAATGGCGAGGGTCTCAGAGAAATCAGCAAGTCTGTGAAGTACAAAAATCCAGCTCATAGGGCAGTGGTAACTGGGTTGACCATATATCTACTCCTAACGCCAACACTAGAAGTAGCCGGGGAACATGCCTACGTTGGTCGCTAGATGTCTCGCGCCAGCCGGAGAGCTAACTACCCCTAGAAGAGGAAAACAAAGACCTCTCTTGCCTCCAGAGAAAAGACCCCAAAAGTAGGATACAAGCCCCCCACAAATAATAACGGTGAGGTAAGAGGAAATGACAAACACAGAGATGAACTAGGTTTAGCAAAGAGAGGCCCACTTACTAATAGCAGAATGTAGTAAGATAACTTATATGGTCAACAAAAACCCTATCAAAAATCCACGCTGGAGATTCAAGAACCCCCGAACCGTCTAACGGCCCGGGGGGAGAACACCAGCCACCCTAGAGCTTCCAGCAAGGTCAGGATACAGATTATATACAAGCTGGACAAAAATGCAAACAAATAGCAAAAAGCAAGAAAGCAGACTTAGCTTAATCAAGCAGGAACCAGGATCAGTAGACAAGAGCACTACAGATTAGCTCTGATATCAACGTTGCCAGGCATTGAACTGAAGGTCCAGGGAGCTTATATAGCAACACCCCTGACCTAACGACCCAGGTGAGCATACAAGGGATGACAGACATACCCAGAGTCAAATCACTAGTAGCCACTAGAGGGAGCCAAAAGGTAAATTCACAACAGTACCCCCCCCTTAGTGAGGGGTCACCGAACCCTCACCAAGACCACCAGGGCGATCAGGATGAGCGGCGTGAGAGGCACGAACTAATTCGGCCGCATGCACATCAGAGGCGACCACCCAGGAATTATCCTCCTGACCATAGCCCTTCCACTTGACCAGGTACTGAAGCCTCCGCCTGGAGAGACGAGAATCTAAGATCTTCTCCACCACGTACTCCAACTCGCCCTCAACCAACACCGGAGCAGGAGGCTCAGCAGAAGGAACCACAGGCACAACGTACCGCCGCAACAAGGACCTATGAAATACGTTGTGAATGGCAAACGACACCGGAAGATCCAGGCGAAAGGATACAGGATTAAGGATCTCCAATATCTTGTAAGGACCAATGAATCGAGGCTTAAATTTGGGAGAGGAGACCTTCATAGGAACAAATCGAGAAGACAGCCATACCAAATCCCCAACACGAAGTCGGGGACCCACACCGCGGCGGCGGTTGGCAAAACGCTGAGCCTTCTCCTGTGACAACTTCAAGTTGTCCACCACATGATTCCAGATCCGCTGCAACCTATCCACCACAGAATCCACCCCAGGACAGTCAGAAGGCTCCACATGTCCCGAGGAAAAACGAGGATGGAAACCAGAGTTGCAGAAAAATGGCGAAACCAAGGTGGCAGAACTAGCCCGATTATTAAGGGCAAATTCAGCCAACGGCAAGAAGGTCACCCAATCATCCTGATCAGAAGAGACAAAACACCTCAAATACGCCTCCAGAGTCTGATTAGTTCGTTCCATTTGTCCGTTAGTCTGTGGATGAAAAGCGGACGAAAACGACAAATCAATGCCCATCCTACCACAAAAGGATCGCCAGAACCTGGAAACAAACTGGGATCCTCTGTCCGACACAATATTCTCAGGAATGCCGTGCAAACGAACCACGTTCTGGAAGAACACAGGAACCAGATCAGAAGAGGAAGGCAGCTTAGGCAAAGGAACCAGATGGACCATCTTGGAGAAACGATCACATATCACCCAGATGACAGACATGCCCTGAGACACCGGAAGATCCGAAATGAAATCCATAGAGATGTGTGTCCAAGGTCTCTTCGGGACAGGCAAGGGCAAGAGCAACCCGCTGGCACGAGAACAGCAAGGCTTAGCTCGAGCACAAGTACCACAGGACTGCACAAATGACCGCACATCCCTTGACAAGGAAGGCCACCAAAAGGACCTGGCCACCAGATCTCTGGTGCCAAAAATTCCCGGGTGCCCTGCCAATACTGAGGAATGAACCTCGGAAATGACTCTGCTGGTCCATTTAGCAGGCACAAACAATCTGTCAGGTGGACAAGAGTCAGGCCTACCAGCCTGAAATCTCTGCAACACACGTCGCAGATCTGGAGAAATAGCTGACAAGATAACTCCTTCCTTAAGAATACCCACAGGTTCAGCGACTCCAGGAGCATCAGGCACAAAGCTCCTAGACAGAGCATCGGCCTTCACATTCTTAGAACCTGGTAAATACGAGACCACAAAGTCAAAACGGGAGAAAAACAATGACCAGCGGGCCTGTCTAGGATTCAGGCGTTTAGCAGACTCGAGGTACATCAGATTTTTGTGATCAGTCAAGACCACCACACGATGCTTAGCACCCTCGAGCCAATGACGCCACTCCTCAAATGCCCACTTCATGGCCAACAACTCCCGATTGCCCACATCATAATTTCGCTCTGCCGGCGAAAACTTCCTAGAGAAAAAGGCACAAGGTCTCATAGTAGAGCAACCAGGGCCTCTCTGCGACAAAACGGCCCCTGCCCCAATCTCCGAAGCATCCACCTCAACCTGAAAGGGAAGTGAGATGTCAGGCTGGCACAAAACAGGCGCCGAAGTAAACCGGCGTTTCAACTCCTGGAAAGCCTCCACGGCAGCAGGAGCCCAGTTAGCCACATCAGAGCCTTTCTTGGTCATATCCATCAACGGTTTAACAACGCTAGAAAAATTAGCGATAAAACGACGGTAGAAGTTAGCAAAACCCAAGAACTTCTGAAGACTCTTAACTGACGAGGGTTGAGTCCAATCATGAATAGCTCGGACCTTGACTGGGTCCATCTCCACAGCAGAAGGGGAAAAAATGAACCCTAAAAAGGGAACCTTCTGTACAACAAAGAGACACTTTGAGCCTTTAACAAACAAAGAATTTTCACGCAAAATCTTGAAAACCATCCTGACCTGCTCCACATGCGAGTCCCAATCATCAGAAAAAAACAGAATATCATCCAGATAAACGATCAAAAATTTATCCAGATACTTCCGGAAAATGTCATGCATAAAGGACTGAAAAACTGAAGGTGCATTAGAGAGCCCAAATGGCATCACCAAGTACTCAAAATGACCTTCGGGCGTATTGAATGCGGTTTTCCATTCATCTCCTTGCTTAATGCGCACAAGGTTGTACGCACCACGAAGGTCTATCTTGGTGAACCACTTGGCACCTTTAATCCGGGCAAACAAGTCTGACAACAGCGGCAAAGGATACTGAAATTTGACAGTGATCTTATTTAAAAGCCGATAGTCAATACAAGGCCTCAAAGATCCGTCCTTTTTGGCCACAAAAAAGAATCCCGCACCAAGAGGGGAAGAAGAAGGACGGATATGCCCCTTCTCCAGAGACTCCTTGATATATGAACGCATCGCGGTATGTTCAGGTACCGACAGATTAAACAGTCTTCCCTTAGGAAACTTACTGCCTGGAATCAAATCTATTGCACAGTCACATTCCCTATGAGGAGGCAATGCACTTGACCTAGACTCGCTGAAGACATCCTGATAATCAGACAAATACGCCGGAACTTCCGAAGGCGTAGAAGTAGCAATAGACACGGGCAGGGAATCTCCATGAATTCCATGACAGCCCCAACTTGACACTGACATTGCCTTCCAGTCCAAGACTGGATTATGGGTCTGTAACCATGGCAAACCCAAAACAACCAAATCATGCATCTTATGCAGAACAAGAAAATGTATCACCTCCCGATGTTCAGGAGTCATGCACATGGTAACCTGTGTCCAAAACTGCGGTTTATTTTCTGCCAATGGCGTAGCATCAATACCCCTAAGAGGGATAGGATTTTCTAATGGCTCAAGAACAAAACCGCAGCGCTTGGCAAATGACAGATCCATAAGACTCAGGGCAGCACCTGAATCTACAAACGCCATGACAGGATACGATGACAGTGAGCAAATCAAAGTTACAGATAGAATAAACTTAGGTTGCAAATTACCAATGGCGACAGGACTAACAACCTTAGTAAGACGCTTAGAGCATGCTGAGATAACATGTGTAGAATCACCACAGTAGTAACACAAGCCATTCTGGCGTCTATGAATTTTCCGCTCATTTCTAGTCAGGATTCTATCACATTGCATTAAATCAGGTGCCTGTTCAGATAACACCATGAGGGAATTTGCGGTTTTGCGCTCCCGCAACCGCCGGTCAATTTGAATTGCCAGGGCCATGGAATCATTCAGACCTGTGGGAATGGGAAAACCCACCATCACATTCTTAATGGCTTCAGAAAGGCCATTTCTAAAATTTGCAGCCAATGCACACTCGTTCCACTGGGTCAGCACGGACCATTTCCGAAATTTTTGGCAATACACTTCAGCCTCATCCTGGCCCTGAGACATAGCCAGCAAGGCTTTTTCTGCCTGAATATCAAGATTGGGTTCCTCATAAAGCAAACCGAGCGCCAGAAAAAACGCATCAATATCAGCCAATGCCGGATCTCCTGGCGCCAGCGAGAAAGCCCAATCCTGAGGGTCGCCCCGTAAAAAAGAAATAACAATTTTCACTTGCTGAGCGGAGTCTCCAGAGGAACAGGGTCTCAGGGACAAAAACAATTTACAATTATTCCTGAAATTTCTAAACTTAAATCGGTCTCCGGAAAACAGTTCAGGAATCGGTATCTTAGGTTCTGACATAGGATTTCTGGTAACATAATCTTGTATGCCCTGCACACGAGCAGCAAGCTGGTCCACACTTGTAATCAAGGTCTGGACATTCATGTCTGCAGCAATCACAAGCCACTCAGAGGTAAAGGGGAAAAGAAAAAAAAATGAGAGAGAGAAAAAAAAACTCAGAACTTTCTTTCTTATAATCCCGCTTCTGCAATGCATTTAACATTTAATACTGGCCTGGCAAACTGTTATGACCCCAATGGCGAGGGTCTCAGAGAAATCAGCAAGTCTGCGAAGTACAAAAATCCAGCTCATAGGGCAGTGGTAACTGGGTTGACCATATATCTACTCCTAACGCCAACACTAGAAGTAGCCGGGGAACATGCCTACGTTGGTCGCTAGATGTCTCGCGCCAGCCGGAGAGCTAACTACCCCTAGAAGAGGAAAACAAAGACCTCTCTTGCCTCCAGAGAAAAGACCCCAAAAGTAGGATACAAGCCCCCCACAAATAATAACGGTGAGGTAAGAGGAAATGACAAACACAGAGATGAACTAGGTTTAGCAAAGAGAGGCCCACTTACTAATAGCAGAATGTAGTAAGATAACTTATATGGTCAACAAAAACCCTATCAAAAATCCACGCTGGAGATTCAAGAACCCCCGAACCGTCTAACGGCCTGGGGGGAGAACACCAGCCACCCTAGAGCTTCCAGCAAGGTCAGGATACAGATTATATACAAGCTGGACAAAAATGCAAACAAAAACAAATAGCAAAAAGCAAGAAAGCAGACTTAGCTTAATCAAGCAGGAACCAGGATCAGTAGACAAGAGCACTACAGATTAGCTCTGATATCAACGTTGCCAGGCATTGAACTGAAGGTCCAGGGAGCTTATATAGCAACACCCCTGACCTAACGACCCAGGTGAGCATACAAGGGATGACAGACATACCCAGAGTCAAATCACTAGTAGCCACTAGAGGGAGCCAAAAGGTAAATTCACAACAGGTTAAACCCCTGACCGATTTGACGAAGAAAGGCGCTGATGTGACGAATTGGTCCTCTGCGGCCGTTTCTGCCTTTCAGGAGCTTAAACGCCGATTTACTTCTGCCCCTGTGTTGCGTCAGCCGGATGTTTCTCTTCCTTTTCAGGTTGAGGTTGACGCTTCTGAGATTGGGGAAGGGGCCGTTTTGTCTCAGAGGAATTCTGATGGTTCCTTGATGAAACCGTGTGCCTTCTTCTCTCGAAAATTTTCGCCTGCGGAACGCAATTATGATGTCGGTAATCGTGAGTTGTTGGCTATGAAGTGGGCATCTGAGGAGTGGCGACAATGGCTTGAGAGGGCTAAACACCGTATTGTGGTCTTAACCGATCATAAGAATCTGATTTACCTCGAGTCTGCCAAACGGCTGAATCCTAGACAAGCCCGATGGTCCCTATTTTTCTCCCGTTTTGATTTTGTTGTCTCGTATCTTCCGGGTTCTAAGAATGTTAAGGCTGATGCCCTCTCTAGGAGTTTTTTGCCTGATTCCCCTGGGGTCCGTGAGCCAGTCGGCATTCTGAAGGAGGGGGTGATTCTTTCTGCCATCTCCCCTGATCTACGACGGGTTCTTCAGGAATTTCAGGCTGATAAACCTGACCGCTGTCCAGTGGGGAAACTGTTTGTTCCTGATAGATGGACTAGCAAAGTGATTTCTGAGGTTCACTGTTCTGTGTTGGCTGGCCATCCTGGGATTTTTGGTACCAGAGATTTGGTTAGTAGGTCATTTTGGTGGCCTTCTTTGTCACGGGATATGCACTCCTTTGTGCAGTCCTGTGGGACTTGTGCGCGGGCCAAACCTTGCTGCTCACGCGCCAGTGGGTTGCTTTTGCCTTTGCCGGTCCCTGAGAGGCCTTGGACGCATATTTCTATGGATTTTATTTCAGATCTTCCGGTTTCCCAAAGGATGTCGGTTATCTGGGTGGTTTGTGACCGGTTTTCTAAGATGGTTCATTTGGTACCTTTGCCTAAATTGCCTTCCTCTTCTGAGTTGGTTCTGTTGTTTTTTCAGCATGTGGTTCGTTTGCATGGCATTCTGGAGAATATTGTGTCCTATAGAGGTTCCCAGTTTGATTCCAGGTTTTGGCGGGCCTTTTATGCTAGGCTGGGCATTGATTTGTCTTTTTCTTCCGCATTTCATCCTCAGACAAATGGCCAAACCGAGCGAACTAACCAGACTTTGGAAACTTATTTGAGATGCTTTGTGTCTGCCGATCAGGATGATTGGGTGGCTTTCTTGCCATTGGCCGAGTTTGCCCTTAATAATCGGGCTAGTTCTGCTACCTTGGTTTCACCTTTTTTTTGTAATTCTGGGTTTCATCCTCGTTTTTCTTCGGGGCAGGTTGAGCCTTCTGATTGTCCTGGGGTGGACTCTGTGGTTGACAGGTTGCAGCAAATTTGGGCTCATGTTGTGGACAATTTGGTCTTGTCTCAGGAGGAGGCTCAGCGTTTTGCTAACCGTCGGCGGCTTGTGGGTTCCCGGCTTCGGGTTGGGGATTTGGTCTGGTTGTCTTCCCGTCATGTTCCTATGAAGGTTTCTTCCCCTAAGTTCAAGCCTCGGTTTATTGGTCGTTATAGGATTTCTGAGATTATCAATCCAGTGTCTTTTCGTTTGGCCCTTCCAGCCTCTTTTTCCATCCACAATGTTTTTCATAGATCTTTGTTGCGGAAATATGTGGTACCCGTCGTTCCCTCTGTTGATCCTCCTGCCCCGGTGTTGATTGATGGGGAGTTGGAGTATGTTGTTGAGAAGATCTTGGATTCTCGTTTTTCAAGGCGGAGGCTTCAGTATCTTGTCAAGTGGAAAGGTTATGGCCAGGAGGATAATTCTTGGGTTGTTGCCTCTGATGTTCATGCTGACGATTTGGTTCGTGCCTTCCATTTGGCATCGACCTGATCGGCCTGGGGGCTCTGGTGAGGGTTCGGTGACCCCTCCTCAAGGGGGGGGGGTACTGTTGTGAATTCTGTTCTTGGGCTCCCTCCGGTGGTTATAAGTGGTAGCGCTGCTGTTTGTCCTTCACAGCAGTTATCAGGTGTGTCCACTCTGGACTGGGCTATTTAGTCTGGCCTCACCCTTTAGTCAGTGCCAGTTGTCCATTGTATTCTGGAGGATTCACATCCCTTCATGGTTTCTCCTGCCTCCTGGTCTTTTCACCAAGATAAGTTCTGCTTGTTTTGCAGGCCACATTTTGTGGTCCTCATTGTTCAGTGCATTTCATGTTTTTTCTTGTCCAGCTTAATCTGTTTAAGGATTTATGCAGTCAAGCTGGAATCTCTGGAGAGGCAGATATACCCTCCATATCTTTAGTTAGATGTGGAGTTTTTGTATTTTCTGTGATGGATATTTCCTAGTATTTTAATACTGACCGCATAGTTCTCTGTCCTATCTTTCCTATTTAGCTAGATTGGCCTCCTTTGCTAAATCCTGTTTTCAGCCTGTGTATGTTTTTTCCTCTCCTCTCACAGTCAATATTTGTGGGGGGCTGCCTATCCTTTGGGGATTTTCTCTGAGGCGAGATAGTTTTCTGTCATGATTCTCAATGGCGAGAGAACATAGCCCAGCATATATAAGAACTAGCTCTTGGAAGATGGAAACTATACTGACCATGAACTAAACCTGCCGCACAACTAGAAGTGGCCGGGTAGCATGCCTACGTTTTTTTATCCCTAGATGCCCAGCGCCAGCCGGAGAACTACCTAATCCTAGCAGAGGAAAAGACAGTCCTGGCTCACCTCTAGAGAAATTTTCCCAAAAGGCAGACAGAGGCCCCCACATATATTGGCGGTGATTTTAGATGAAATGACAAACGTAGTAGGAAAATAGGTTTAGCAAAAATCGAGGTCCGCTTACTAGATAGCAAGAAGACAGAAAGGGCACTTTCATGGTCAGCAGAAAACCCTATCAAAACACCATCCAGAAATTACTTTAAGACTCTAGCATTAACTCATAACACCAGAGTGGCAATTTCCGCTCACAAGAGCTTTCCAGACACAGTAACGAAACAGCAGCTGTGAACAGGAACAAAATGCAAAAACACACAAGGACAAAAGTCCAACTTAGCTGGGAGTAGTCTAGTAGCAGGAACATGCACAGAAAGGCTTCTGATTACATTGTTGACCGGCATGAAACTGACAGAGGAGCAAGGTTATATAGCGACTCCCACATCCTGATAGGAGCAGGTGAACAGAGGGGATGATGCACACAAGTACAATTCCACAAGTGGCCACCGGGGGAGCCCAGAATCCAATTTCACAACAGTACCCCCCCTCAAGGAGGGGGCACCGAACCCTCACCAGAACCACCAGGGCGATCAGGATGAGCCCTATGAAAAGCACGGACAAGATCGGAGGCATGAACATCAGAGGCAGTGACCCAAGAATTATCCTCCTGACCGTATCCCTTCCATTTGACCAGATACTGGAGTTTCCGTCTGGAAACACGAGAGTCCAAGATCTTTTCCACAACGTACTCCAACTCACCCTCAACCAACACCGGAGCAGGAGGCTCAACGGAAGGCACAGCCGGTACCTCATACCTGCGCAACAATGACCGATGAAAAACATTATGAATCGAAAAGGATGCAGGGAGGTCCAAACGGAAGGACACAGGGTTAAGAATCTCCAATATCTTGTACGGGCCGATGAACCGAGGCTTAAACTTAGGAGAAGAAACCCTCATAGGGACAAAACGAGAAGACAACCACACCAAGTCCCCAACACAAAGCCGAGGACCAACACGACGACGGCGGTTGGCAAAAAGCTGAGTCTTCTCCTGGGACAACTTCAAATTGTCCACCACCTGCCCCCAAATCTGATGCAACCTCTCCACCACAGCATCCACTCCAGGACAATCCGAAGATTCCACTTGACCGGAGGAAAATCGAGGATGAAACCCCGAATTACAGAAAAACGGGGACACCAAGGTGGCAGAGCTGGCCCGATTATTGAGGGCGAACTCCGCCAAAGGCAAAAAAGCAACCCAATCATCCTGATCCGCAGACACAAAACACCTCAAATATGTCTCCAAGGTCTGATTAGTCCGCTCGGTCTGGCCATTAGTCTGAGGATGGAAAGCAGACGAAAAAGACAAATCTATGCCCATCCTAGCACAGAATGCCCGCCAAAATCTAGACACGAATTGGGTCCCTCTGTCAGAAACGATATTCTCCGGAATACCATGCAAACGAACAACATTTTGAAAAAACAGAGGAACCAACTCGGAAGAAGAAGGCAACTTAGGCAAGGGAACCAGATGGACCATCTTAGAGAAACGGTCACACACCACCCAGATGACAGACATCTTATGAGAAACAGGCAGATCCGAAATAAAATCCATCGAGATGTGCGTCCAAGGCCTCTTCGGGATAGGCAAGGGTAACAACAATCCACTAGCCCGAGAACAACAAGGCTTGGCCCGAGCACAAACGTCACAAGACTGCACAAAGCCTCGCACATCTCGTGACAGGGAAGGCCACCAGAAGGACCTTGCCACCAAATCCCTGGTACCAAAGATTCCAGGATGACCTGCCAACGCAGAAGAATGAACCTCAGAGATGACTCTACTGGTCCAATCATCAGGAACAAACAGTCTACCAGGTGGGCAACGATCAGGTCTATCCGCCTGAAACTCCTGCAAGGCCCGCCGCAGGTCTGGAGAAACGGCAGACAATATCACTCCATCTTTAAGGATACCTGTGGGCTCAGAATTACCAGGGGAGTCAGGCTCAAAACTCCTAGAAAGGGCATCCGCCTTAACATTCTTAGAACCCGGTAGGTAAGACACCACAAAATTAAACCGAGAGAAAAACAACGACCAGCGCGCCTGTCTAGGATTCAGGCGCCTGGCAGACTCAAGGTAAATTAAATTTTTGTGGTCAGTCAATACCACCACCTGATGTCTGGCCCCCTCAAGCCAGTGACGCCACTCCTCAAAAGCCCACTTCATGGCCAAAAGCTCCCGATTCCCAATATCATAATTCCGCTCGGCGGGCGAAAATTTACGGGAAAAAAAAGCACAAGGTCTCATCACGGAGCAGTCGGAACTTCTCTGCGACAACACCGCCCCAGCTCCGATTTCAGAAGCGTCGACCTCAACCTGAAAAGGAAGAGCAACGTCAGGCTGACGCAACACTGGGGCAGAAGAAAAGCGGCGCTTGAGCTCCCGAAAGGCCTCCACAGCATCAGGGGACCAATCAGCAACATCAGCACCCTTCTTAGTCAAATCAGTCAATGGTTTTACAACATCAGAAAAACCAGCAATAAATCGACGATAAAAGTTAGCAAAGCCCAAAAATTTCTGAAGACTCTTAAGAGAAGAGGGTTGCGTCCAATCACCAATAGCCTGAACCTTGACAGGATCCATCTCGATGGAAGAGGGGGAAAAAATGTATCCCAAGAAGGAAATCTTTTGAACCCCAAAAACACACTTAGAACCCTTCACACACAAGGAATTAGACCGCAAAACCTGAAAAACCCTCCTGACCTGCTGGACATGAGAGTCCCAGTCATCCGAAAAAATCAGAATATCATCCAGATACACAATCATAAATTTGTCCAAATAATCGCGGAAAATGTCATGCATAAAGGACTGGAAGACTGAAGGGGCATTTGAAAGACCAAAAGGCATCACCAAATACTCAAAATGGCCCTCGGGCGTATTAAATGCGGTTTTCCACTCATCCCCCTGCTTGATTCGCACCAAATTATACGCCCCACGGAGATCAATCTTAGAGAACCACTTGGCCCCCTTTATACGAGCAAACAAATCAGTAAGCAGTGGTAACGGATATTGATATTTAACCGTGATTTTATTCAAAAGTCGATAATCAATACACGGCCTCAAAGAGCCGTCTTTCTTAGACACAAAGAAAAAACCGGCTCCTAAGGGAGATGACGAAGGACGAATATGTCCCTTTTCCAAGGACTCCTTTATATATTCTCGCATAGCCGCGTGTTCAGGCACAGACAGATTAAATAAACGACCCTTAGGGTATTTACTACCCGGGATCAAGTCTATGGCACAATCGCACTCCCGGTGCGGAGGTAGTGAACCAACCTTGGGTTCTTCAAAAACGTCACGAAAGTCAGACAAGAATTCAGGAATCTCAGAGGGAATAGATGATGAAATGGAAACCAAAGGTACGTCCCCATGAGTTCCTTTACATCCCCAGCTTAACACAGACATAGCTCTCCAGTCGAGGACTGGGTTATGAGATTGCAGCCATGGCAATCCCAGCACCAAAACATCATGTAGATTATACAGCACCAGAAAGCGAATAACCTCCTGGTGATCCGGATTAACACGCATAGTCACTTGTGTCCAGTATTGTGGTTTATTACTAGCCAATGGGGTGGAGTCAATCCCTTTCAGAGGTATCGGAGCCTCCAATGGCTCCAAATCATACCCACAGCGTTTGGCAAAGGACCAATCCATAAGACTCAAAGCAGCGCCAGAGTCGACATAGGCGTCCGCGGTAATAGATGACAAAGAACAAATCAGGGTCACAGATAGAATAAACTTAGACTGTAAAGTGCTAATTGAAACAGACTTGTCAGGCTTCTTAGTACGCTTAAAGCATGCTGATATAACATGAGTTGAATCACCACAATAGAAGCACAACCCATTTTTTCGTCTAAAATTCTGCCGCTCGCTTCTGGACAGAATTCTATCACATTGCATATTTTCTGGCGTTTTCTCAGTAGACACCGCCAAATGGTGCACAGGTTTGCGCTCCCGCAGACGCCTATCGATCTGAATAGCCATCGTCATGGACTCATTCAGACTCGCAGGCACAGGGAACCCCACCATAACATCCTTAATGGCATCAGAGAGACCTTCTCTGAAAATCGCCGCCAGGGCGCACTCATTCCACTGAGTAAGCACAGACCATTTGCGGAATTTTTGGCAGTATATTTCAGCTTCATCTTGCCCCTGAGACAAGGACATCAAGGCCTTTTCCGCCTGAAGCTCTAAATGAGGTTCCTCATAAAGCAACCCCAAGGCCAGAAAAAACGCATCCACATTGAGCAACGCAGGATCCCCTGGTGCCAATGCAAAAGCCCAGTCTTGAGGGTCGCCCCGGAGCAAGGAAATTACAATCCTGACCTGCTGTGCAGGGTCTCCGGCAGAGCGAGACTTCAGGGACAAAAACAATTTGCAATTATTTTTAAAATTTTGAAAGTGAGATCTATTCCCCGAGAAGAATTCAGGCAAAGGAATTCTAGGCTCAGACATAGGTGCATGAACAACAAAATCTTGCAAATTTTGTACCTTTGTGGCGAGATTATTCAAACCTGTAGCTACACTCTGAAGATCCATTTTAAACAGGTGAACACAGAGCCATTCAAGGACAAGAAGGAGAGAAAGAGAGGAAGGCCGCAGCACAGGCAGACCAGCAAGTGATTCAATCAAGAGCACACTCAGAACTAGAGGAAAAAAAAAAAAAAAATTGTAGCAGACTTCTTTTTTCTCTCCTTTCTCAGCCAGTAATTTAACCCTTTTTTTTGGGCCGGTCAAACTGTCATGATTCTCAATGGCGAGAGAACATAGCCCAGCATATATGAGAACTAGCTCTTGGAAGATGGAAACTATACTGACCATGAACTAAACCTGCTGCACAACTAGAAGTGGCCGGGTAGCATGCCTACGTTTTTTTATCCCTAGATGCCCAGCGCCAGCCGGAGAACTACCTAATCCTAGCAGAGGAAAAGACAGTCCTGGCTCACCTCTAGAGAAATTTTCCCAAAAGGCAGACAGAGGCCCCCACATATATTGGCGGTGATTTTAGATGAAATGACAAACGTAGTAGGAAAATAGGTTTAGCAAAAATTGAGGTCCGCTTACTAGATAGCAAGAAGACAGAAAGGGCACTTTCATGGTCAGCAGAAAACCCTATCAAAACACCATCCAGAAATTACTTTAAGACTCTAGCATTAACTCATAACACCAGAGTGGCAATTTCCGCTCACAAGAGCTTTCCAGACACAGTAACGAAACAGCAGCTGTGAACAGGAACAAAATGCAAAAACACACAAGGACAAAAGTCCAACTTAGCTGGGAGTAGTCTAGTAGCAGGAACATGCACAGAAAGGCTTCTGATTACATTGTTGACCGGCATGAAACTGACAGAGGAGCAAGGTTATATAGCGACTCCCACATCCTGATAGGAGCAGGTGAACAGAGGGGATGATGCACACAAGTACAATTCCACAAGTGGCCACCGGGGGAGCCCAGAATCCAATTTCACAACAGTTTTCCCTTTTCTATCTATAGGGTTAATTAGTCCTCCGGCTGTGTCGAGGTGTCTAGGATCAGTAGGTACATCCCACGGCTACTTCTAGTTGCGGTGTTGAGTTCAGGGTCCGCGGTCAGTATAGATACCACCTTCTCCAGAGTATGTCCAATGTTACTCCTGGGCCACCAGATCATAACAGTACAACTGGCCAACAATGAGTTAACCGCATCTCAGAAGAAGGGAAGGAAAGTGCTGAGCCATTTTTTTTTCTGTAGTCTGTTGTGTTTTTTTTTCCCTCTTTACCTCTGGGTGGCTCAGGAGTTCGGCGCTGGTATGGATGTTCAGGGATTGGCTTCTCGTGTGGATCAACTTGCTGCTAGAGTACAGGGTATTTCCGATTATATCGTTCAGACTCCGGTTTTAGAGCCTAGAATTCCAACTCCTGATTTGTTTTTTGGGGATAGGTCCAAATTTCCAAGCTTTAAAAATAACTGTAAACTGTTTTTTGCTCTGAAACCCCGTTCCTCTGGTGATCCCATGCAGCAGGTTAAAATTATTATATCTCTTCTGCGTGGTGACCCCCAGGATTGGGCATTTGCCCTGGAACCTGGGAATCCGGCGTTGCTTAATGTAGACACCTTTTTTCAGGCGCTTGGGTTATTGTATGATGAACCTAATTCAGTGGATCATGCTGAGAAGACCTTGTTGGCCCTGTGTCAGGGTCAAGAAGCAGCAGAATCATATTGCCAGAAATTTAGAAAATGGTCTGTACTGACTAAATGGAATGAGGATGACTTGGCGGCAATTTTCAGAAAGGGTCTTTCTGAATCCATTAAAGATGTTATGGTGGGGTTCCCCACGCCTGCTGGTCTGAGTGATTCTATGTCTCTGGCCATTCAGATTGATCGGCGCTTGCGCGAGCGCAGAGTTGTGCACACTATGGCATTGTCTTCCGAGCGGAGTCCTGAGCCTATGCAGTGTGATAGGATTGTGTCTAGAGCTGAACGACAAGGATTCAGACGTCAGAATAGGTTGTGTTTTTACTGCGGCGATTCTGCTCATGTTATTTCTGATTGCTCTAAGCGTACCAAGAGAATCGCTAGTTCTGTTACCATCAGTACTGTACAACCTAAATTTCTGTTATCTGTGACCCTGATCTGTTCATTATCGTCATTTTCTGTCATGGCATTTGTGGATTCAGGTGCCGCTCTAAACTTAATGGACTTAGAATTTGCCAGACGTTGTGGTTTCCCCTTGCAGCCATTGCAGAGTCCTATTCCTTTGAGGGGCATTGATGCTACACCGCTGGCTAAAAATAAACCTCAGTTTTGGACACAGCTGACCATGTGCATGGTGCCAGCCCATCAGGAAGATTGTCGTTTTCTGGTGTTGCATAATTTGCATGATGCTATTGTGCTGGGTTTCCCATGGTTACAGGTGCATAATCCAGTATTAGATTGGAAATCTAGGTCTGTGACTAGTTGGGGTTGTCAGGGGGTTCATGGTGACGTTCCTTTGATGTCAATTGCCTCCTCCCCCTCTTCTGAAATTCCTGAGTTTTTGTCAGATTTCCAGGATGCATTCAATGAGCCCAAGTCCAGTTCCCTTCCACCGCATATGGACTGTGATTGTGCTATTGACTTGATTCCAGGCTGTAAGTTCCCTAAGGGTCAACTTTTCAACCTGTCTGTGCCAGGACATACCGCCATGCGGAGCTATGTTAAGGAGTCCTTGGAGAAGGGGCATATTCGGACATCTTCTTCACCATTGGGAGCAGGGTTTTTTTTTGTTGCCAAGAAAGATGGCTCCTTGAGACCCTGTATTGATTATCGCCTCTTGAATAAGATCACGGTCAAATTCCAATACCCTTTGCCTTTGCTTTCTGATCTGTTTGCTAGGATTAAGGGGGCTAGTTGGTTTACTAAGATTGACCTTCGAGGGGCATATAATCTTGTTCGTATTAAGCAGGTTGACGAATGGAAAACTGCGTTTAATACGCCCGAAGGCCATTTTGAATACCTTGTGATGCCATTTGGACTCTCTAATGCTCCATCTGTGTTTCAGTCCTTCATGCATGATATATTTCGGAATTATCTTGATAAATTCATGATTGTATATTTGGATGATATTTTGATTTTTTCAGATGATTGGGAGTCTCATGTGAAACAAGTCAGGATGGTATTTCAGATCCTTCATGATAATGCCTTGTTTGTGAAGGGGTCTAAGTGCCTCTTTGGAGTACAGAAGATTTATTTTTTTCTCCCTCATCTATAGAAATGGATCCGGTTAAGGTTCAGGGCATTCATGATTGGATCCAGCCCACATCCGTGAAGAGCCTTCAGAAATTTTTGGGCTTTGCTAATTTTTATCGCCGTTTCATTGCCAACTTCTCCAGTGTGGTTAAACCCCTGACCGATTTGACGAAGAAAGCCGCTGATGTGACGAATTGGTCCTCTGCGGCTGTTTCTGCCTTTCAGGAGCTTAAACGCCGATTTACTTCTGCCCCTGTGTTGCGTCAGCTGGATGTTTCTCTTCCTTTTCAGGTTGAGGTTGACGCTTCTGAGATTGGGGCAGGGGCCGTTTTGTCTGAGAGGAATTCTGATGGTTCCTTGATGAGGCCGTGTGCCTTCTTTTCTCGAAAGTTTTCGCCTGCGGAACGCAATTATGATGTCGGCAATCGTGAGTTGTTGGCTATGAAGTGGGCATTTGAGGAGTGGCGTCATTGGCTTGAGGGGGCCAAGCACCGTATTGTGGTCTTGACATAAGAATCTGATTTACCTCGAGTCTGCCAAACGGCTGAATCCTAGACAGGCCCAATGGTCCCTGTTTTTCTCCCGTTTTGATTTTGTGGTCTTGTATCTTCCGGGTTCTAAGAATGTTAAGGCTGATGCCCTCTCTAGAAGCTTTTTGCCTGATTCTCCTGGGGTCCTTGAGCCGGTCGGCATTCTGAAGGAAGGGGTGATTCTTTCTGCCCTCTCCCCTGATTTACGATGGGTTCTTCAGGAATTTCAGGCTGATAAACCTGACCGCTGTCCAGTGGGGAAACTGTTTGTTCCTGACAGATGGACTAGTAAAGTGATTTCGGAGGTTCATTGTTCTGTGTTGGCTGGTCATCCTGGTATTTTTGGTACCAGAGATTTGGTTGGTAGGTCCTTTTGGTGGCCTTCTTTGTCACGGGATGTGCGTTCTTTTGTGCAGTCCTGTGGGACTTGTGCGCGGGCCAAGCCTTGCTGTTCCCGCGCTAGTGGGTTGCTTTTGCCTTTGCCGGTCCCTGAGAGGCCTTGGACGCATATTTCTATGGATTTTATTTCGGATCTGCCGGTTTCCCAGAGGATGTCAGTTATCTGGGTGGTTTGTGACCGGTTTTCTAAGATGGTTCATTTGGTACCTTTACCTAAGTTGCCTTCCTCTTCTGATTTGGTTCCGTTGTTTTTTCAGCATGTGGTTCGTTTGCATGACATTCCGGAGAATATTGTGTCCGATAGAGGTTCTCAGTTTGTTTCTAGGTTTTGGCGGGCCTTTTGTGCTAGGCTGGGCATTGATTTGTCTTTTTCTTCCGCATTTCATCCTCAGACAAATGGCCAAACCGAGCGAACTAATCAGACTTTGGAAACTTATTTGAGATGCTTTGTGTCTGCTGATCAGGATGATTGGGTGGCTTTCTTGCCATTGGCCGAGTTTGCCCTTAATAATCGGGCTAGTTCTGCTACCTTGGTTTCACCCTTCTTTTGTAACTCTGGCTTTCATCCTCGTTTTTCTTCAGGGCAGGTTGAGCCTTCTGATTGTCCTGGGGTGGACTCTGTGGTTGACAGGTTGCAGCAAATTTGGGCTCATGTTGTTGACAATTTGGTGATGTCTCAGGAGGGGGCTCATCGTTTTGCTAACCGTCGTCGGTGCGTTGGTTCCCGGCTTTGGGTTGGGGATTTGGTCTGGTTGTCTTCCCGTCATGTTCCTATGAAGGTTTCTTCCCCTAAGTTTAAGCCTCGGTTTATTGGCCCTTATAGGATTTCTGAGATTATCAATCCAGTGTCTTTTCGTTTGGCCCTTCCAGCCTCTTTTTCCATCCACAATGTTTTTCATAGATCTTTGTTGCAGAAATATGTGGTGCCCGTTGTTCCCTCTGTTGATCCTCCTGCCCCGGTGTTGATTGATGGGGAGTTGGAGTATGTGGTTGAGAAGATTTTGGATTCTCGTTTTTCGAGGCGGAAGCTTCAGTATCTTGTCAAATGGAAGGGTTATGGCCAGGAGGATAATTCTTGGGTTGTTGCCTCCGATGTTCATGCTGAGGATTGGTTCGTGCCTTTCATTTGGCTCGTCCGGATCGGCCTGGGGGCTCTGGTGAGGGTTCGGTGACCCCTCTTCAAGGGGGGGGTACTGTTGTGAATTCTGCTCTTGGGCTCCCTCCGGTGGTTATAAGTGGTAGCACTGCTGTCTCTGAATCGCAGCATTTATCAGGTGTGTTCACTTTTTGCAATTCTGACTGGGCTATTTAGTCTTGCTTGACCCTTTAGTCAGTGCCAGTTGTCCATTGTTCCTGGAGGATTCACATCCTTGCCTGGTCTCTCCTGCTTTGCTGTTCATTTCAACAAAGATAAGTTCTGGCCTTGATTTTTGCTGTCCACATGCTGTGGCCTTATTGTTCAGTTCTTTTCCATGTTTTTGTCTTGTCCAGCTTGGTCTGTATAAGGATTTGTTTAGCCAAGCTGGTATCTCTGGAGATGCAGATATACCCTCCATATCTTTAGTTAGCTGTGGAGATTTTGTATTTTCTGTGGTGGATATTTTCTAGTGTTTTAATACTGACCGCATAGTACTCTGTCCTATCCTTTCTATTTAGCTAGAAGTGGCCTCCTTTGCTAAATTCTGATTTCAGTCTGTGTATGTTTTTTCCCTCTCCTCTCACAGTCAATATTTGTGGGGGGCTGTCTATCCTTTGGGGATTTTCTCTGAGGCAAGATAGTTTTCCCTTTTCTATCTCTAGGGGTAATTAGTCCTCCGGCTGTGTCGAGATGTCTAGGGAGTGATAGGTACATTCCACGGCTACTTCTAGTTGCGGTGTTAAGTTCAGGGTCTGCGGTCAGTACAGGTACCACCTTCTCCAGAGTACGTCTCATGCTGCTCTTAGGCCACTAGATCATAACACTCGACACAGCCGGAGGACTAAATACCCCTATAGATGGAAATGGGAATTCTATCTTGCCTCAGAGCAGAACCCCAAAGGATAGGCAGCCCCCCACAAATATTGACTGTGAGTATAAGAGGAAAGACACACGCAGGCAGAAAAACAGGATTTAGCAAAAGAGGCACTTCTAGCTAAATAGAAAAGGATAGGACAGAATTCTAAGCGGTCAGTATTAAAATCCTAAAAATATCCACAGCAGATAATAAAAATATTCTACATCTAACTAAAGACATAGAACGTATATCTGTATCTCCTGAGAATCCAGCATGACTGAAAAATCCAAACAAAGTCTAAGCTGGACAAAAACACAATTAATTGCACTGAATTGCAAAGCACACTGCATGTGTGCACAGAGACAAAAAAACAGACACTTATCTTAGCTGAATTGGCAGCAGGGCATGAGGAACCAGAGAGAGATGCAATATCCCTCCAAGAACAATGGACAACTGGCAAGGACTCATGGATCCTGCACACCTAAATACCTAGTAGAGCTGCAATCAGCAGAAACACCTGCCCTGGATTACAACCCCAAGACAACTGCACTACCACCAACAACCACCGGAGGGAGCCCAAGAGCAGAATTCACAACAGTACCCCCCCTTGAAGAGGGGTCACCGAACCCTCACCAGAGCCCCCAGGCCGATCAGGACGAGCCAGATGAAAGGCACGGACCAAATCAGCAGCATGGACATCAGAGGCAAAAACCCAAGAATTATCCTCCTGGCCATAACCCTTCCATTTGACAAGGTACTGAAGCCTCCGCCTCGAAAAGCGAGAATCCAAAATCTTCTCAACCACATACTCCAACTCCCCATCAACCAACACAGGAGCAGGAGGATCAACAGAGGGAACAACGGGCACCACATATTTCCGCAATAAAGATCTATGGAAAACATTATGGATGGCAAAAGAGGCCTGAAGGGCCAAACGAAAAGACACCGGATTGATAATCTCAGAAACCCTGTAAGGACCAATAAACCGAGGCTTAAACTTAGGGGAAGAAACCTTCATAGGAACATGACGGGAAGACAACCAGACCAAATCCCCAACCCGAAGCCGGGAACCAACGCACCGACGACGGTTAGCAAAACGCTGAGCCTCCTCCTGAGACAACACTAAATTGTCCACCACATGAGCCCAAATCTGCTGCAACCTGTCAACCACAGAATCCACACCAGGACAATCAGAAGGTTCAATTTGCACCGAAGAAAAACGAGGATGAAAACCAAAATTACAAAAGAAGGGCGAAACCAAGGTGTTGTGTATCTGCTTTTTGGGCTCCCCTGGTGGTTGCTGGTGGTACTGGTGACTTGTTTGCACTTTGCTGCTTCTGTTCACCTGCTTCCATCAGCGTTTGGGAGTTTCCTATTTAGCCTTGCTCTCCAGTCATTTCCTTGCCGGTCATCATTGTAACCAGAGCCTTCGGTTGCATGTTCCTGCTACTAGTCTGCTGATCAGCTAAGTGGACTTTGTCCTTTTGTTTTGTATCTTTAGTCCAGTTTGCAGTTTTTGTAATTCTCTGTAGCTGGAAGCTCTTGCGGGCTGAAATTGCCACTCCTGTGTCATGAGTTGACACAGGAGTCTTAAAGTAATTTCAGGATGGTTTTTGAAAGGGTTTTCAGTTGACCGTGAAGTCCTCTTTTGTATCCTTCTGCTATCTAGTAAGTGGACCTCTCTTTGCTAAATCTACTTTCATACTGTGTATGTCTTTTCCTCTTATTTCACCGTTATTACATGTGGGGGGCTGCTATCATCTTTTGGGGGATTTCCCTAGAGGTAAGCCAGGTCTGTTTCTTCCTCTACCAGGCTTAGTTAGTCCTCCGGCTGGCGCGTGGCATTTAGGAAGTCGTAGGTATGCTCCCTGGCTACTATTAGTTGTGTGGTAGATTTAGCTCACGGTCAACTCGAGTTTCCATCACCCGAGAGCTCGTTCGTTATTTATATGTTTCTTACGTTCCCTTGCCATTGGGAACCATGACACCAAGGTAGCCGAACTAGCCCGATTATTAAGGGCAAACTCGGCCAATGGCAAGAAAGCCACCCAATCATCCTGATCAGCAGACACAAAGCATCTCAAATAAGTTTCCAAAGTCTGATTAGTTCGCTCGGTCTGGCCATTTGTCTGAGGATGAAATGCGGAAGAAAAAGACAAATCAATGCCCAGCCTAGCACAAAAGGCCCGCCAAAACCTAGAAACAAACTGGGAACCTCTGTCGGACACAATATTCTCCAGAATACCATGCAAACGAACCACATGCTGAAAAAACAACGGAACCAAATCAGAAGAGGAAGGCAATTTAGGCAAAGGCACCAAATGAACCATCTTAGAAAACCGGTCACAAACCACCCAGATAACCGACATCCTCTGGGAAACCGGAAGATCTGAAATAAAATCCATAGAAATATGCGTCCAGGGCCTCTCAGGGACCGGCAAAGGCAAAAGCAACCCACTAGCACGGGAACAACAAGGCTTGGCCCGGACACAAGTCCCACAGGACTGCACAAACGAACGCACATCACGCAACAAAGAAGGCCAACAAAAGGACCTACCAACCAAATCTCTGGTACCAAAAATGCCAGGATGGCCAGCCAACACAGAACAATGAACCTCAGAAATCACTCTACTAGTCCATCTATCAGGAACAAACAGTTTCCCCACTGGACAGCAGTCAGGTTTGTCAGCCTGAAATTCCTGCAGAACCCGTCGCAAATCAGGAAAAATGGCAGAAAGGACCACCCCTTCCTTCAGAATGCCGACCGGCTCAAGTACTTCAGGAGAATCAGGCAAAAAACTCCTAGAGAGGGCATCAGCCTTAATATTCTTAGAACCCAGAAGATACGAGACCACCAAATCAAAACGGGAGAAAAACAGGGACCATCGAGCCTGTCTAGGATTCAGCCATTTGGCAGATTCGAGGTAAATCAGATTTTTATGATCGGTCAAGACCACAATACGGTGCTTGGCTCCCTCAAGCCAATGTCGCCATTCCTCAAATGCCCACTTCATAGCCAACAACTCACGATTGCCGACATCATAATTGCGTTCAGCAGGCGAAAACTTACGGGAAAAGAAGGCACACGGTTTCATCAAGGAACCATCAGAATTCCTCTGAGACAAAACGGCCCCTGCCCCAATCTCAGAAGCGTCAACCTCAACCTGAAACGGAAGAGAAACATCTGGCTGACGCAACACCGGGCAGAAGTAAATCGGCGTTTAAGCTCCTGAAAGGCAGAGACAGCCACAGAGGACCAATTCGTTACATCAGCGCCTTTCTTCGTCAATTCGGTCAGGGGTTTATCCACACTGGAGAAGTTAGCAATGAAACGGCGATAAAAATTAGCAAAGCCCAAAAATTTCTGAAGGCTCTTCACGGATGTGGGCTGAATCCAATCATGAATGGCCTGAACCTTAACCGGATCCATCTCTATAGATGAGGGAGAAAAAATGAAGCCCAAAAAAGAAACCTTCTGCACTCCAAAGAGACACTTAGACCCCTTCACAAACAAAGCATTATCACGAAGGATCTGAAATACCATCCTGACTTGTTTCACATGAGACTCCCAATCATCGGAAAAAATTAAGATGTAATCCAAATATACAATCATGAATTTATCAAGATAATCCCGGAAGATATCATGCATGAAGGACTGAAAAACAGATGGAGCATTAGAGAGCCCGAACGGCATCACAAGGTATTCAAAATGGCCTTCGGGCGTATTAAACGCAGTTTTCCATTCGTCACCCTGCTTAATACGAACAAGATTATATGCCCCCCGAAGGTCAATTTTAGTAAACCAACTAGCCCCCTTAATCCTGGCAAACAAATCGGAAAGCAAAGGTAAAGGGTATTGAAACTTGACTGTGATCTTATTCAAGAGGCGATAATCAATACAGGGTCTCAAGGAGCCATCCTTCTTAGCAACAAAAAAAAATCCCGCTCCCAACGGTGAAGAAGATGGCCGAATATGCCCTTTCTCCAAAGACTCCTTAACATAACTCCGCATGGCGGTATGTTCAGGCACAGACAGGTTGAAAAGTCGGCCCTTAGGAAACTTACAGCCTGGAATCAAGTCAAGAGCACAATCACAGTCCCTATGCAGTGGAAGGGAACTGGACTTGGGCTCATCGAATACATCCTGAAAACCAGACAAAAACTCTGGAACTTCAGAAGAGGAGGAAGAGGAGATTGACATCACAGGAACGTCATTATGAACCCCCTGACAACCCCAACTAGTCACAGACATAGACTTCCAATCCAACACAGGATTATGTATCTGCAACTATGGAAAACCCAGCACAATAGCATCATGCAAATTATGCAACACCAGAAAACGACAATCTTCCTGATGGGCTGGCGCCATGCACATGGTCACCTGTGTCCAAAACTGGGGTTTATTTTTAGCCAAAGGTGTAGCATCAATGCCCCTTAAAGGAATAGGGTTCTGCAAAGACTGCAAGGGGAAACCACAACGCCTGGCAAATTCAAAGTCCATTAAGTTCAAAGCGGCGCCTGAATCCACAAACACCATGACAGAAAATGACGACAATGAGCAGATCAAGGTCACAGTTAACAGAAATTTAGGTTGTACAGTTCCAATGGTAACTGATCTAGCGATTCTCTTTGTACGCTTTGGGCAGACTGAAATGACATGAGAAGCATCGCCACAATAAAAACAACCTATTCTGACGTCTGAATCCTTGTTGTTCCGTTCTAGACAGAATCCTATCACACTGCATAGGCTCAGGCATCTGCTCTGAGGACAACGCCACAGCCCGCACAGTTCTGCGCTTCCGCAAGCGCCGATCAATCTGAATGGCCAGAGACATAGAATCACTCAGACCAACAGGCGTGGGAAACCCCACCATAACATCTTTAACAGATTCAGAAAGACCCTTTCTGAAAATTGCCACCAAAGCATCCTCATTCCATTTAGTCAGCACAGACCATTTTCTAAATTTCTGACAATACAATTCTGCCGCTTCTTGACCCTGAGACAGGGCCAACAAGGTCTTCTCCGCTTGATCCACAGAATTTGGTTCATCATATAATAATCCTAGAGCCTGAAAAAAGGCATCTACATTAAGCAAGGCCGGATTCCCAGATTCCAGGGAAAATGCCCAATCCTGAGGGTCGCCACGCAGCAGGGAGATGACAATTTTAACCTGCTGAATGGGATCACCAGAGGAACGAGGCTTCAGAGCAAAAAACAGTTTACAGTTGTTTTTAAAACTCAAAAATTTGGACCTGTCCCCAAAAAACAAATCAGGAGTAGGAATCCTAGGCTCTAAAAGCGGAGTCTGAACAATATAATCAGAAATACCCTGTACCCTAGCAGCAAGCTGGTCTACACGAGAAACTAATCCCTGAACATCCATGCTAGCACAAGACTCCTCAGTCACCCAGAGGAAAAGAGGGAAGAAAAGACAAAGCAGGCTACAGAAAAAAAATGGCTCTTTCTTCCCTTCTTCTGAGATGCATTTAACTCATTGTTGGCCAGTTGTACTGTTATGATCCGGTGACCTTGGAGCCGCATGAGAGACTTTCTCAGGAGTAGGTGGTACCTGTACTGACCACAAACCCTAAACTAACACCACAACTAGATGTAGCCGTGGGATGTACCTAACACGTCCTAGACACCTCGACACAGCCGGACGACTAAATACCCCTATAGATGGAAATGGGAATTCTATCTTGCCTCAGAGCAGAACCCCAAAGGATAGGCAGCCCCCCACAAATATTGACTGTGAGTATAAGAGGAAAGACACACGCAGGCAGAAAAACAGGATTTAGCAAAAGAGGCACTTCTAGCTAAATAGAAAAGGATAGGACAGAATTCTAAGCGGTCAGTATTAAAATCCTAAAAATATCCACAGCAGATAATACAAATATTCTACATCTAACTAAAGACATAGAAAGTATATCTGCATCTCTTGAGAATCCAGCATGACTGAAAAATCCAACAAAGTCTAAGCTGGACAAAAACACAATTAATTGCACTGAATTGCAAAGCACACTGCATGTGTGCACAGAGACAATAAACCAGACACTTATCTTAGCTGAATTGGCAGCAGGGCATGAGGAACCAGAGAGAGATGCAATCCCTCCAAGAACAATGGACAACTGGCAAGGACTCATGGATCCTGCACACCTAAATACCTAGTAGAGCTGCAATCAGCAGAAACACCTGCCCTGGATTACAACCCCAAGACAACTGCACTACCACCAACAACCACCGGAGGGAGCCCAAGAGCAGCATTCACAACATGTAACTGTATTGGCATATGCAGCACGCCGATACAGTTACTTTCTGCGGCAGAGCAGGAAGAATCAATCTCCCTTGCAATGCCGCCTGGCCGCTAGGGGGCTCTGAGCAGGTGGGGGGGACCCTGTGCCAGCAGTGGGCCCCCCGCCCATCATTGCAGATAGATGCTAGATGCCGATACAGCTGACCACATTTATGAGAGGGAGTGTTAGGCTCCCTCTCCCATCATGCCCCTCTCAGTGTCTGACGTCACCGACGCCGACACTGACAGGGGTCACGATGACGTCACTACCTAGTGCCCGCGATCAGGAGGTGTGCGGTCGCTCAGAGCAGCAGAGGAACCAGGAAGAAGAGAGGTGAGTATTTATTTATTTTTTATGAGGGCTGCCTTATACTAGAGTCTGCCTATGGGGGGATTCCTTATGCTACAGAGTCTGCCTATGGGGGCTTCCTTATACTACAGAGTCTGCCTATGGGGGCTTCCTTATACTACAGAGTCTTCCTATGGGGGCTGCATTATCCCACAGAATTTGCTTATGGGGGGATTCCTTACACTACAGAGTCTGCCTATGGGGGGCTGCCTTATACTACAGAGTCTGACTATGGGGGCTGCCTTATAATACAGAGTCTGCTTATGGGGGGCTGCCTTATTCTACAGAGTCTACCTATGGGGGCTTCCTTATACTACAGAGTCTGCCTATGGGGGGATTTCTTATACTACAGAGTCTGCCTATGGGGGGCTGCCTTATTCTACAGTCTGCCTATGGGGGCTTCCTTATACTACAGAGTCTGCCTATGGGGGCTTCCTTTACTACAAAGTCTGCCTATGGGGGGCTGTCTTATACTACAGAGTCTGCCTATGGGGGCTACCTTATGATATAGAGTCTGCCTTTTGGGGGCTGCCTTGTGCTATAGAGTCTGCCTATGGGGCATTTACTATCTATAAATGTGCTGTGATCTCTTATATGTTCTGTAGGATTGGTATCTACCACTGGCTATATGGCAGTAATATCCATGTTGGTCTTTATATAGAGATTATCTTCAGTAACAGCGTGGCCATCTGCTGAGGTCCTCCTCCAGTATTAGGGGGCATCACCGAGTTGTAATCAAGGTTACCTGGTTAGGGGTCCACTGAGAAGTTTCGCCCCCCTGAACCGAAACCCTAGTTACACTTCTGAGGGGGCTACATTATATTCTATGAGGGGGCTACCCCAAACCCTGCTATATCATTAAGATGTGTACTACCTTATATTATACCCTGCTATTAGTGTGTTTTACTGCACAATTTGTGGTCTTGTATTTATTTCTATGTAGCTACATAGTGGGCCCCAAGAATGATTTTCTTCGTTGGCCCAAGGTGCTCCAGTCCGATGCTGGCTGGAACCCTCTGTGCGCAGTCACCTCAGAAGCTTGAGCTTGCTGCACAGACTAGCTGACAGCCAGGCAGAAAAGATCTGGCCAGCTGAGGCGGATGGATCCTGGTTTACTGCTTCACAGTGAGAGGGAATAGTGTATGCTCGGCCTGTAGGAGGTGGGACTGACATAGCAGCCAGCAATATTACCATTAGGGGGAGCTAAGCCAAACATCATACGGACATAGCTTTTAAGTAGCAATTGTTAATACATTTAAATTGAAAAAAGTTTTATTTCTAAGATATGTGTAGCATTAAATACATGTTATATGGTAAAAAAAAATAGAAATAGTAGGCACCACTAAGATATGAAACAGGTTGGGGTGCTACTTCTAACTGCGCAGATGAGTTAGTATTAATACAAAGAAAAAGCTATGGAGAATAATGGTGCACACCCACACATGAATGACTGTGTGCCAAGACAGGCTAAAAACAATTAAAAAGCACACAAAAACACCAAAACATAATGACAACAGGCAAGGAAGGACAGAATAGTTCCAAAGTCTAGACCAATCAATAAATAAGTAGTACAAAAAAATAATTATTTTACAAATTCATTATAACACTACAACATGTGACTGGTAAGTAAAGATTAAAGTATATAATGGAAGGAAAAAAATCTAAGGAAAAATCAGGTAAATCTTGAATAAACAGGACTAAATATAATATACAAATGAGAGATAATATGAATAAATAAATAATAAATAAAATCTTTTTTTGTCTCTAATGGATTATCGATATATGGTGTATATATTACTGCAAAAGACATGAAAAGTGTTTAAACCAAAATGCAATGTTCACAATAGTATAAATAACCCTAATGCTTCCACAGTTTAGACACACATGGAAAATTGTACGACACAGCCAATACTAATAGAGCTGATTCATGCCTGAGGCATCCAGTCCGTGGATAATGATAATTAGAATAAAATGTGCAAAGGAGCAAATTGAAACTAATAAAGCAGCAACTATACACACAGTGGAGCCTTGACCTCACCGAGACCCAACAGGCGTGTGGCTATCCAGTATGTCATTATGTTTTGGTGTGTTTTTACATGTTCTGTGGTGGGACAACCCCTTTAAGTGTTCAAACTATACTTGATGGCATAGAACTGCATCAATATTTTGAACCCATTTAGGTTCTTCTAAAAATTAATTTTCAGATTGCTAATGATTTGAATTAGGTTCTACTGTCATAAACACTAGAAGAATTTATTTAAGGTTCAATTTGTTGGCTTTAGGAAACCTCATTTTAATGTGTATTGTTAAATAATAAGTGTAGTTGTTGTGCTTGTTACCGCACTTGGAACCCTACTCTGGGCCTTGTTTGACTTACTAGGTTCCTTGGATCACTTGACTTCTCATTCCATTAGCACCGGTTAGTACCAGTTCTTAAATACTTAAATTGTTGGCTAACTGGTTTGACAAGTACAGAATATCTCATTAAATCAAAGAAGATAACGAAGCATTCATATAAGGAAAGTCTATAAATATAGTCTATAAAAAAGTTCTGGTTTTAACCTGTTCAAATTCTTCCTTGTCTGTAAGGTGTCTCCGGTGAGTTTGCGTGTATACTTTTTGTTGGCGCTCCAAACTGAAAAAGTTACTGGCTTCATTGAATAATATCTATTCTCCTTACGCACTATCTGTTGAACAAGGATATTCTTGAGATCTTTCTTTCATGTGTAAGATCTTACAAGGGGAGCTCCCTCACTATCCGGTGATTACTTTGTTATTGTCTCTCAGGTGCTGTCATGGGTAATGGGAAAAATATTAACTACTTACTGGTAATTTGATTTTCTCAAAACCAATGACAGAACTTCTATTTATTTATTTCTTCCTTCTAGCTTGTAGTGGCTGAGGTTTTAGGTATTTATCTCCTCAGGGCAAAGAGTTAACTGAAAGGGGTTGTCCAAGCTAGAATGACAAGTCTGCAGTCAGTCTGTATATCTGCAAACTTGTGAATCCTCCCAGCACATTCACCAGGATTTGCCAGTTTCTGTGCCGGGAACTGCAGTCAAGTATGTGATATGTATACTTGTGCCAGAATCCATCTTGTATTGAGATAGGCTGCACCCACTAGACGGGTTCTGTCCTGGACTATAGCATACTTGATCGCCATTCACGGGGCAGACAACAGTGAATTCTTGTAGCACATAGTGTGTTCGTTGGGATTGGGAAGATTCACAAGTCTGAATTTGCACAGAGTGACTGCAGATTTGTTATTCTAGCCCGGACAACCCCTTTAAGTGAATATATAAATCACAACAAGAATGATGATGATAATAAATTTAGGTGACTTCTACTTGACTATTTGGAAACCACATTGAAAGAAGAAGTGGGAGTTGCCTCTTTATTTTTTTTGCCCTTGGCTTCCTGTGTCCAGTAATAGAGGAGAGCCCTCTCTCTCACGTGATGCCATGGACTTCGGAAAAATCACATTTCTGGCATTGTATTTACTTTTCTCCTGAAAACAGTTTGCCGTGGTTTGCTCTGCTGCAATGCAGCGGCTTTCATGACAGTGCAGTAATGAGGCAGTGACCAAGGATAGTCAACTTGGATTGGCAACTTACAAAAATAACTAAAACTTTATCCTCCAGTTCGCAGCCGATTCATCCATAACAGTCCGTATCAAATCCGTCGCCGTGGGCAGCTGCACCACCATATCACTTGTGGGTGCGTCACTGGCTTTGCTTTCTCTGGCCTGTGTTCAGTCTCACACAGACCTGCCCTGCATAGAGCCTCTTGCTCTTATGTTTGCAGACCAAACACAGACACACCAAAGCCTTAACTGAAAGTTTTAGGCTATGTGCACACGTTGCGGATTAGGCTTAGGAATTTCTGGTGCGGATTCTGTCTCTCCTGGCAGAAAACGCACCTGCGTTTTTTTGTGTGGTTCCGCAGTGTTTTTTTGTGCATTTTTGCTGCGGTTTTCTTGCGGATTTGTTGCGTTTTTTACCCCTGCGGTTTCCTATAATGGAATGGGTACAAAAACGCTGCAGATTCACAAAAAAAGAAGTGACATGCTACTTCTTTTAAACCGCAGCGTTTCCGCAGCGGATTTTCCGCAAAGTGTGCACAGCATTTTTTTTTTCTCATTGATTTACATTGTACTGTAAATCAATTGCGGATCTGCAGCGTTTCTGCCCCTCAAAAAACACTGTGGATCTGCAGAGAATCCGCAACGTGTGCACATACCCTAAATGAGAATCGTGGACATGAGTCATTCCCAAGACCCAGAGTGGAGGGAGAGATCTGCCCCACTACCATTCTGCAGATATCTATAAAAATAAAAGCCCATGTCAGGTTTTCCTAAATCTGACTTGGTCAAATAGCTTTTTATTTTGCATTGTAACCACAGCTGTGGCTGTAGTTACAATGCTCTCTAGCGGATTCAGTATGCTTCTATACGCATTCTGGGTGACACATAACGATCCTCGTATATGATTCCCCTCACTGCCTCAGGCCAGTCTCACACGTCCAGATAATTCCGGTACCGGAAAAAAACGGTACCGGAGTTATCCGTGTCCGTGTGTCCGTAAGCTCACGTAGGCCATCCGTGTGGCACACGTGCGGCAGCCGTGTGCCGCCTGGGTACCACACGGACCGTGCAGGAGAGACAGCGCTAGAGTTTAGCGCTGTCCCCTGCATCGTGCTGAAGCCGAGATTCATATCTTCTGTGCAGCAGCGTTTGCTGTAAAGAAGATATGAATAATCCATTTTTTTAGTGGTATTTCGTGTTTAAAATAAAGCTCCATGTCCCCACCCCCTGTGCGCCCCCCCCCGCTGTTCTGAAAATACTCACCCGCCTCCCTCGCAGTGTCCTGTCCTGGCCGCAGCTTCTCCTGTATGCGGTCACGTGGGGCCGCTCATTTACAGTAATGAATATGCGGCTCCACCCCTATGGGAGGTGGAGCCGCATATTCATGACTGTAATCGGCGGCCCCACGTGACCGCATACAGTAGAAGGTGCGGCCAGGACAGGAAGCAGCGACAGCCAACGAGGGAGCCGGGTGAGTATTTTCAGAACAGCGGGGGGCGCACAGGGGGTGGGGACATGGAGCTTTATTTTAAACACGAAATACCACTAAAAAAATGGATTATTCATATCTTCTTTACAGCAAACGCTGCTGCACAGAAGATATGAATCGCGGCTTCAGCACCATGTGGGGGGGACAGCGCTTATGGAGCGCTGTCTCCTGCACGGCACACGGAGAACGTCCGTTTGCGTTACGTGTTTTACACGGACCCATTGACTTTAATGGGTCCATGTAATACGTGCGCTCCCACGAACACTGACATGTCTCCGTGTTTGGCACACGGAGACACGGTCCGCAAAAAATCAATGACATCTGCACAGATGCATTGATTTTAATGTGTTTACGTGTATCAGTGGCTCCGGTACGTGAGGAAACTGTCACCTCACGTACCGGAGCCACTGACATGTGAAACCGGCCTCACACTGCGTAAAGGCGCCATGATTGTACCAGAATAATAGTCTCCTTGAGAAGCCATGGGCAGGTTAAATTGCATTTTGGTGAGCATATTTTTGTTTCAGGTGGGCAGACTCATGTTTGCAGGGCAGATGTGGTATTACAAGTCAGTAATTTAGATGAATGACTGTCTATGTAATTACAGCAATGGCTCAAATCCTCTTGCAGTGCAGCTTTCCACTCTATGGGGCATACCTAATGGACTGATCCACTCAGGGCGGTCATGTCAGCAAGAATTTCAGGGCCCCATACTGGCAACATTTTCTAGCCCCCAGGCTCCACCCCAGCTTCGTCTCCATCCCTCGTACCTTCCAGAGTCCCACCACCCACTCTTGGAAAAACACTTCTGCACCACATGTCACCAATCACAGATTAAGGCTAGTTTCACACTAGCGTTTACCTGATCTGCGGCGGGCTGCGGACTTCCTCCGTGAAGCCCTGCCCCCCGCCGCACCTCCGCCGCTAGCTCCGCCTACTTCTGCATGCGGCCTGTGTACCTATATTTAACATTAGGTACGCAGGTCGTGCCGCAGTATGCGGATGGTGCCAAAATGCGTCGTTTTGACAATGCAGAAACAAAAAAAAAAAATGCTACATGGCTGCGTCTACGATGGTCGCCGCATCGTCAAAACGACGCATGCGGCATCATCCGCATACTGCGGCACGACCTGCGTACCTAATGTTAAATATAGGTACACAGGCCACATGCAGAAGTAGGCGGAGCTAGCGGCGGAGGTGCGGTGGGGGGCGGGGCTTCACGGAGGAATTCCGCAGCCCACCGCAGATCAGGTAAACGCTAGTGTGAAACTAGCCTAACAGTTCCCATCGAATGCCAATATATGGGGGCTCTACACTGTATGAGGACACACTGTATGGGCACTAGACTGGCAGATTTGCAATTCTCCAGGAAAAAAAGCCTGGCATGGATATTACAAAATAGTAACTGCAGCCATAGATGAATTAATTGAGAGGTGCAGTTTCTATAATGGGGTCTCTTTTGGGGTTTTTCTGCTGTTCTGGCACCTTAGGGGCTCAGCAAATGCCGCCTGTAAACTATTTTAGCAAAATCTGTGCTCCAAAAGCCAAAGAGCGCTCCTTCCTTCTCAGCCCTGACATGTGGACGAACAGTAATTTTTTACAGGGGATGAGGGCTTCAATGGAATGGGCGTATTGTGAGTATAACTTTGTTTTTTATTTTTAAATAAAAAAGTAAAACGATGTGTACTTTAATTCAAATAAAGGACTTTAGTCTGACTGTGTGTTTATTTACTATATGACTATGGGGTTAGTAATGGATAGGTGTCTCATAGACGCCTCTCCATTACTAATCAGTGTGCTGGATGTCACCTGACAATACAGAGGTGACATCAACCCTACAAATATTAACTCCACTTGCCACCACCACAGGGCAAGTAGGATGAGCTGAGCAAAGTACCAGAAGCTATGAGCTGCTATTTTTAGGCTGGGGAGGGCCAATATCCATGGCCTCTTGATAGCCTGTTAACTTTAGCTTGGCTGGTTGTCAAAAATGGGGGGGGGAACCATGCCGTTTTTAAAAAATTATTTAAAGAATTTTAAAAAACTGTGGGGATCCCTCTATTCTTGATATCCAGCCATGATAAAACTGACAGCTGTGGGTTGTAGCCTGGAGCTGTCAGTTTTGTCATTCTGGTCATCAAAAATAGAGATGAACCCACGACATTTAAAAACAAGGCGCCGGTTGATGAATAGCCCCGTCTGCCGCCACCTGCTCTCACTGTTATAAGCGATAGAAGGTATAGGCTGATGGGAGTAGTACATTTTACATCCAGTCACAGCTGCTTGCTCACCCTGCCATCTGACAGCATGGAAACTGCAGCACTCTGACCTGCATTAATAATTTTACTGCCGATCAGAGCCAGTGTTTGCCGCGCTGTCATGCAGCGTGGCAAACAATGAATGTTCAATCCTCATTACTAGTCACTTCTCAATCACCTCCACTGAACCAAATGATCATAAATGGATGATGGTGATAGTAGCTGTGGTAAGTGGCTGCAGCCCTGCCCCTTATAATGTTCTGTTTGAGGAGAGCGATAGATGATTCAGAGAAATGTGTGGAGCACCATCCTCCTGTGACATCCTGTTTGAAACTCCTCTCAAACAAAACATCACAGGAAGTAAAGTAAAAAACACATACAGGAAATAGCAAGATTGGGAGAAGTGTAGGGCATTTAATGATAAAACTAAATACAAAACTGATTTGCACTTTAAGAAAGGTATTTATAAAGAGCTTCAAAGGTATCGGACCACCCCTTTAATCATTGGACTTAACCTGTATCTTATTGTATCGTAAGGCAGAATATTATATGCTGCCTCCCTTAAAATTCTAATGAGCTATTGACTATAAGCTGCACAAATTAATTAAATATAGGTTTACTTTCTCACACATGAAAGCAGTTTTGTGCCTCATAGTGTATGATGCAAATGTTGTAGCTCAAAGAAGAAATGCTTCCTTATATGCTTATATGCAACTAGATGGTGGCCCGATTCTAACGCATCAGCTATTCTAGAATATGCATGTCCACCTAGTATATTACCCAGCCACGTAGTATATTGCCCAGTTACTAAGTAAATTGCCCAGCGACGTAGTATATTGCCCAGCCACGTAGTATATTGCCCAGCCACGTAGTATATTACCCAGTAACGTAGTATATTCCCCAGCCACGTAGTATATTGCCCAGTTACGTAGTATATTGCCCAGCCAAGTAGTATATTGCCCAGTTACGTAGTATATTGCCCAGCCACGTAGTATATTGCCCAGTCACGTAGTATATTGCCCAGCCGCGTAGTATATTGCCCAGCCACGTAGTATATTGCCAAGCCACGTAGTATATTGCCCAGTTACGTAGTATATTGCCCAGCCACGTAGTATATTGCCCAGCGACGTAGTATATTGCCCAGCCACGTAGTATATTGCCCAGCCACGTAGTATATTGGACAGCCACGTAGTATATTGCCCAGCCACGTAGTATATTGCCCAGTAATGTAGTATATTGGCCAGTGACATAAAATAAAAAATAAACATATACTCACCTTAGTCCTGGCTCCTGTGTATGGTGCACGCGGCAGCTTCCGGTCCCAGGGTTGGTATGACTATGAGCGCATGACCTGTGATGACGTCGCGGTCACATGACCGTGACATAATGGCAGGTCCTTCTCGCGCAGGCCCTGTGATGAAGTCGCGGTCACATGACCGTGACATCATGGCAGGTCCTTCTCGCGCAGGCGCGCAGGAGCTGTGATGACGTCGCGGTCACATGACCGTGACGTCATGGCAGGTCTTTCTCCCATAGCATCCTTAGCACCGGAACCTGCCGGCGGACAGGACGCGACGTCGAAGGGTGAGAATAACTTTTTTTTATTATTATTATTTGTAACATTAGATCGTTTTACTATTGATGCAGCATACGCAGCACCAATAGTAAAAACTTGGTCACACAGGGTTAATTGTTATGACCCCAATGGCAGAGGGTCTCAGAAATAATTACTAAGTCTGCAAACACAAAAAAACAGCTCATAGGGCAGTGGTAACTGAGCTGACCATATATCTAATCCTAGCACCACAAATAGCAGCAGCCGGGGAACGTGCCTACGTTGGTTCTAGACGTCTTGCGCCAGCCGGAGAACTAACTAACCCTAGAATGGAAAAGAAAGACCTTTCTTGCCTCCAGAGAAAAGACCCCAAAAGTTGGATACAAGCCCCCAACAAATAATAACGGTGAGGTAATAGGAAAAGACAAACGTAAGAATGAGCTAGGTATTTAGCAAAGAGAGGCCCACTAGCTAATAGCAGAATATAGTAAGATGACTTATATGGTCAGCAAAAACCCTATCAAAATATCCACGCTGGATATTCAAGAACCCCCGAACCGTCTAACGGCCCGGGGGGAGAACACCAGCCCCCTAGAGCTTCCAGCAAAGTCAGGAATCAAATTTAGTACAAGCTGGACAAAAATAAGAGCAAAGCAAATAACCAAAAAACAAAGAAGCAGGACTTAGCTTAATTTTGCACGAACCAGGACCAGCAGACAGGAGCAAACAGAAAGGATCTGATTACAACGATGCCAGGCACTGGACTAAGGATCCAGGAAGTTTATATAGCAACACCCCTGGACTAACGACCCAGGTGGGTGCCAAACTGAGGAAAGACAATCCCAGAGTCATATCACTAGTAACCACAAGAGGGAGCCAAAAAGTCTAATTCACAACAGTACCCCCCCCTTAAGGAGGGGTCACCGAACCCTCACCAAGACCACCAGGGCGATCAGGATGAGCAGCGTGAAAGGCACGAACTAAATCGGCCGCATGCACATCAGAAGCAACCACCCAGGAATTATCTTCCTGACCATAGCCCTTCCACTTGACCAGATACTGAAGCCTCCGTCTGGAGAGACGAGAATCCAAGATCTTCTCCACCACGTACTCCAACTCACCCTCAACCAACACCGGAGCAGGAGGCTCAACAGAAGGAACCACAGGCACAACGTACCGCCGCAACAAAGACCTATGGAACACGTTGTGAATGGCAAACGACACCGGAAGATCCAAGCGAAAGGACACAGGATTAAGGATTTCCAATATCTTGTAAGGACCGATGAAGCGAGGCTTAAATTTAGGAGAGGAGACCTTCATAGGAACAAATCGAGAAGGCAGCCATACCAAATCCCCAACACGAAGTCGGGGACCCACACCGCGGCGGCGGTTGGCAAAACGCTGAGCCTTCTCCTGTGACAACTTTAAGTTGTCCACCACATGATTCCAGATCTGCTGCAACCTATCCACCACAGAATCTACCCCAGGACAGTCAGAAGGCTCCACATGTCCCGAGAAAAAACGAGGATGGAAACCAGAGTTGCAGAAAAATGGCGAAACCAAAGTAGCGGAACTAGCTCGATTATTAAGGGCAAACTCAGCCAACGGCAAGAAGGTCACCCAATCATCCTGATCTGCCGAAACAAAACACCTCAAATAAGCCTCCAGAGTCTGATTAGTTCGCTCCGTTTGTCCATTAGTCTGAGGATGAAAGGCAGACGAAAACGACAAATCAATGCCCATCCTAGCACAAAAGGATCGCCAGAACCTGGAAACAAACTGGGATCCTCTGTCAGACACAATATTCTCAGGAATGCCGTGTAAACGAACCACATTCTGAAAGAACACAGGAACCAGATCGGAAGAGGAAGGCAGCTTAGGCAAAGGCACCAAATGGACCATTTTAGAAAAGCGATCACATACCACCCAGATGACAGACATGCCCTGAGACACCGGGAGATCTGAAATGAAATCCATGGAAATGTGTGTCCAAGGCCTCTTCGGGACAGGCAAGGGCAAGAGCAACCCGCTGGCACGAGAACAGCAAGGCTTAGCTCGAGCACAAGTCCCACAGGACTGCACAAATGACCGCACATCCCGTGACAAGGAAGGCCACCAAAAGGACCTAGCCACCAGATCTCTGGTGCCAAAAATTCCCGGATGCCCTGCCAACACCGAGGAATGAACCTCGGAAATGACTCTGCTGGTCCACTTATCAGGAACAAACAGTCTGTCAGGTGGACAAGAGTCAGGTCTACCAGCCTGAAATCTCTGCAACACACGTCGCAAATCAGGAGAAATGGCCGACAAGATAACTCCCTCTTTAAGAATACCAACTGGTTCTGCGACTCCAGGAGAGTCAGGCACAAAGCTCCTTGAAAGAGCATCAGCCTTCACATTCTTTGAACCTGGTAAATACGAGACCACAAAGTCAAAACGGGAGAAAAAATGACCAGCGGGCCTGTCTAGGATTCAGGCGTTTAGCAGACTCGAGATACATCAAATTTTTGTGATCAGTCAAGACCACCACACGATGCTTAGCACCCTCGAGCCAATGACGCCACTCCTCAAATGCCCACTTCATGGCCAGCAACTCCCGATTGCCAACATCATAATTCCGCTCAGCAGGCGAAAACTTCCTAGAGAAGAAAGCACATGGTCTCATTACCGAGCAACCAGGGCCTCTCTGCGACAAAACGGCCCCTGCCCCAATCTCAGAAGCATCCACTTCGACCTGAAAGGGAAGTGAGACATCAGGCTGGCACAAAACAGGCGCCGAAGTAAACCGGCACTTCAACTCCTGGAACGCCTCCACGGCTGCAGGAGCCCAGTTAGCAACATCAGAACCCTTCTTGGTCATATCCGTCAAAGGTTTAACAACGCTAGAAAAATTAGCGATTAAACGACGGTAGAAGTTAGCAAAACCCAAGAACTTCTGAAGACTCTTAACTGACGTGGGTTGAGTCCAATCATGAATAGCTCGGACCTTGACTGGGTCCATCTCCACAGCAGAAGGGGAAAAAATAAACCCCAAAAAGGGAACCTTCTGTACTCCAAAGAGACACTTTGAGCCCTTAACAAACAAAGCATTCTCACGCAAAACCTGAAACACCATCCTGACCTGCTCCACATGTGAGTCCCAATCTTCAGAGAAAACCAGAATATCATCCAGATAAACAATCATAAATTTATCCAGATACTTCCGGAAAATATCATGCATAAAGGACTGAAACACTGAGGGAGCATTAGAGAGCCCAAAAGGCATCACCAAGTACTCAAAATGACCTTCGGGCGTATTAAATGCTGTCTTCCATTCATCTCCTTGCTTAATGCGCACAAGGTTGTACGCACCACGAAGATCTATCTTGGTGAACCACTTGGCACCTTTAATCCGGGCAAACAAGTCCGACAACAGAGGCAAAGGATACTGAAATTTAACAGTGATTTTATTCAGAAGCCGGTAGTCAATACAAGGTCTCAAAGATCCGTCCTTCTTGGCCACAAAAAAGAATCCCGCACCAAGAGGGGAAGAGGATGGACGGATATGCCCCTTCTCCAGAGACTCCTTGATATACGAACGCATTGCGGCATGCTCAGGTACAGATAGATTAAATAGTCTTCCCTTAGGAAATTTACTACCTGGAATCAAATCTATGGCGCAGTCACAGTCCCTATGAGGAGGCAGAGCACTGGACCTGGACTCGCTGAATACATCCTGATAATCAGACAAATACTCAGGAACTTCCGAAGGAGTAGAGGAAGCAATAGACACCGGCGGGGAATCAGCATGAATTCCCTGACAGCCCCAACTTGACACAGACATTGCCTTCCAATCCAAGACTGGATTGTGGGTCTGTAACCATGGCAGACCCAAAACGACCAAATCATGCATTTTATGCAGAACAAGAAAACGAATCACCTCCCGATGTTCAGGAGTCATGCACATGGTTACCTGCGTCCAAAACTGCGGTTTATTTTCCGCCAATGGCGTAGCATCAATACCTCTAAGAGGAATAGGATTTACCAACGGTTCAAGAACAAAACCACAGCGCTTGGCAAATGACAGATCCATAAGACTCAGGGCAGCATCTGAATCCACAAACGCCATAACAGGGTAAGAAGACAATGAGCAAATTAAAGTCACAGACAAAATAAATTTAGGTTGCAAATTACCAATGGCGACAGGACTAACAACCCTTGTTAGACGTTTAGAGCATGCTGATATAACATGTGTAGAATCACCACAGTAAAAACACAACCCATTCTGACGTCTATGATTTTTCCGCTCATTTCTAGTCTGAATTCTATCACATTGCATTAAATCAGGTGTTTGTTCAGACAACACCACCAGAGGATTAGCGGTTTTGCGCTCCCGCAAACGCCGGTCAATTTGAATAGCCAGAGCCATGGAATCATTCAGACTTGTAGGAATGGGGAAACCCACCATCACATTCTTAATGGCTTCAGAAAGGCCATTTCTGAAATTTGCGGCCAGAGCACACTCATTCCACTGAGTAAGCACGGACCATTTCCGAAATTTTTGGCAATACACTTCAGCTTCATCCTGGCCCTGAGAAATAGCCAGCAAAGCTTTTTCTGCCTGAACTTCAAGATTGGGTTCCTCGTAAAGCAATCCGAACGCCAGAAAAAACGCATCAATATTTGCCAATGCCGGATCTCCTGGCGCTAGCGAGAAAGCCCAATCCTGAGGGTCGCCCCGTAAAAAAGAGATAACAATTTTAACTTGCTGAGCTGAATCTCCAGATGAATGGGGTCTCAGAGATAGAAACAATTTACAATTATTCCTGAAATTCCTAAACTTAAATCGGTCTCCAGAAAACAGTTCAGGAATAGGTATTTTAGGTTCAGACATTGGACTACTGGTAACAAAATCTTGTATGCCCTGCACACGAGCAGCAAGCTGGTCTACACTTGTAATCAAGGTCTGGACATTCATGTCTGCAGCAAGCACAAGCCACTCAGAGGTAAAGGGGAGGAAGAGAGGAAAAAAAAAAAAAAAAAAAACTCAGAATTTCCTTTCTTATTATCCCACTTCTGCAATGCATTAAACATTCAATGTTGGCCTGGCATACTGTTATGACCCCAATGGCAGAGGGTCTCAGAAATAATTACTAAGTCTGCAAACACAAAAAAACAGCTCATAGGGCAGTGGTAACTGAGCTGACCATATATCTAATCCTAGCACCACAAATAGCAGCAGCCGGGGAATGTGCCTACGTTGGTTCTAGACGTCTCGCGCCAGCCGGAGAACTAACTAACCCTAGAAGGGAAAAGAAAGACCTTTCTTGCCTCCAGAGAAAAGACCCCAAAAGTTGGATACAAGCCCCCAACAAATAATAACGGTGAGGTAAGAGGAAAAGACAAACGTAAGAATGAGCTAGGTATTTAGCAAAGAGAGGCCCACTAGCTAATAGCAGAATATAGTAAGATGACTTATATGGTCAGCAAAAACCCTATCAAAATATCCACGCTGGATATTCAAGAACCCCCGAACCGTCTAACGGCCCGGGGGGAGAACACCAGCCCCCTAGAGCTTCCAGCAAAGTCAGGAATCAAATTTAGTACAAGCTGGACAAAAATAAGAGCAAAACAAATAACCAAAAAACAAAGAAGCAGGACTTAGCTTAATTTTTGGTGGCGTTTTGCCACGACCGATCAGCGACTTGGATTCCATGACAGACAGAGGCCGCGACCAATGAATATCCGTGACAGACAGAAAGACAGACAGAAGGACAGACAGACAGACGGAAGTGACCCGTAGACAATTATATAGTAGATGGTGTACAAAAGCACTAATGGTGGCCATTAACATCAACATTAACATTAACAATTCTCAATCTGAGAATTTGGGGGGGTTTAGCTAATCATCTAATTTGTATAAATTGTTCAGCCATTAGTACTGGGCACGTGGAATTAGAACATGCCTGATCCACTGATCTTAAAGAAGACCAACTGCTGGCAGAGTTGTCTGGCAAGGGTTGACTCCCCTCCTACCAATTAGAGCATGTGCATGTTTGGGCAATTTGGCTGGGTGTTTCCTCATCTGTCCTAACTCAGGCTCAAGCTCACGATTCCTACTCCTAGGGCCATTAACCGTTGTGTAAGGTGCTAACTGAGTGTCTTCGGCGTTCTCAAAGCATGTATTCGAGTCCCCGCTGCTGCATGACACGTTCGCTCATCATCACTATTCAGTAAACATAGCATTGTTACAACATGTATTTCAGGAATATGCCTCACCATCCACTTCACTCAGATGTCTTATCATGAGGGTTGATCGAATAGCTTCGAATAAGTGCTTATCCGAATAGCTGTAACGAATAGCTGCATCTGTAACCCAGATACCTGGAGCGCTCCCGATAATCAGGTGTTCGACACCAAAGCTGCATGTGTCGCGGCTGTGTGACAGTCACAACCCCATGTGGTAAGAGTAAGCTCCACCATGGGGAAAAAAATTCCTTCCCGACCCCACATACGGCAGTCAGACTAGTTCCCTGGATCAACGCCTTATCAAGGAATCTAATATATATACCCTGTAACATTATACTTTTCCAGAAACGTATCCAGTCCCCTCTTAAATTGAAGCAATGAGTCACTCATTACAACATCATACGGCAGAGAGTTCCATAGTCTCACTGCTCTTACAGTAAAGAATCCGCGTCTGTTATTATGCCTAAACCTTTTTTCCTCCAGACATAGAGGATGCCCCCTTGTCCCTGTCCCCGGTCTATGATTAAAAAGATCATCAGAAAGGTCTTTGTACTGTCCCCTCATATATTTATACATGAACATAAGATCACCCCTTAGCCTTCGTTTTTCCAAACTAAATAGCCCCAAGTGTAATAACCTATCTTGGCATTGCAGACCCCCCAGTCCTCTAATAACCTTGGTCGCTCTTCTCTGCACCCGCTCCAGTTCAGCTATGTCTTTCTTACACACCGGAGACCAGAACTGTGCACAGTATTCTAAGTGTGGTCGCACTAGTGACTTGTATAGAGGTAAAATTATGTTCTCCTCATGAGCATCTATGCCTCTTTTAATGCATCCCATTATTTTATTTGCCTTTGTAGCAGCTGCCTGACACTGGCCACTGAATATGAGTTTGTCATCCACCCATACACCCAGGTCTTTTTCATTGACGGTTTTGCCCAGAGTTTTAGAATTAAGCACATAGTTATACATCTTATTACTTCTACCCAAGTGCATGACCTTACATTTATCCCCATTAAAGCTCATTTGCCATTTATCAGCCCAAGCTTCTAGTTTACATAAATCATCCTGTAATATAAAATTGTCCTCCTCTGTATTGATTACCCTGCAGAGTTTAGTGTCATCTGCAAATATTGAAATTCCACTCTGAATGCCCCCTACAAGGTCATTAATAAATATGTTAAAAAGAAGAGGGCCCAATACTGACCCCTGTGGTACCCCACTGCTAACCGCGACCCAGTCCAAGTGTGCTCCATTAATAACCACACTTTGTTTCCTATCCCTGAGCCAGCTCTCAATCCACTTACACATATTTTCCCCTATCCCCATTATTCTCATTTTATGTAACAACCTTTTGTGTGGCACCGTATCAAAAGCTTTTGAAAAGTCCATATACACTACATCTACTGGGTTCCCTTGGTCCAGTCCGGAACTTACCTCTTCATAGAAGCTGATCAAATTAGTCTGACATGAACGGTCCCTAGTAAACCCGTGCTGATACTGGGTCATGAGGTTATTCCTCTTCAGATACTCGAGTATAGCATCCCTTAGAATGCCCTCCAGGATTTTACCCACAGTAGAGGTTAAGCTTACTGGCCTATAATTTCTAAGTTCAGTTTTTGTCCCCTTTTTGAATATTGGCACCACATTTGCTATACCCCAGTCCTGTGGTACAGACCCTGTTATTATGGACTCTTTAAAGATTAAAAATAATGGTCTATCAATGACTGTACTTAATTCCTGCAGTACTCGGGGGTGTATCCCATCCGGGTCCGGAGATTTGTCAATTTTTGTGATTTTTAGACGCCGCCGTACTTCCTGCTGGTTTAAGCAGGTAACATTTAATTGGGAATTTTTATCACTAGTCATATTGGCTGCCATGGGATTTTCTTTTGTAAATACTGATGAAAAAAAGTCATTTAGCATATTGGCTTTTTCCTCATCCTCATCCACCATTTCCCCCAGACTATTTTTAAGGGGGCCAACACTATCATTTTTTAGTTTCTTACTATTTATGTAGTTAAAGAATATTTTGGGGTTATTTTTGCTCTCTCTGGCAATGAGTCTCTCTGTCTCAATCTTTGCTGCCTTGATTTGCTTTTTACAGAATTTATTTAATTTTTTGTATTTAATGCCTCCTCACTACCTACTTCCTTTAATTCTCTAAATGCTTTCTTTTTGTCACTTATTGCGCCCCTTACAGCTCTATTTAGCCATATCGGTTTCCTCCTATTTCTAGTATGTTTATTCCCATACGGTATATACTGTGCACAGGTCCTATCCAGGATGCTAATAAATGTCTCCCATTTTCTTTGTGTACTTTTATGTCTCAGGATATCGTCCCAGTTAATTGCACCAAGATCCTCTCTCATCCGTTGGAAATTTGCCCTCCTGAAGTTTAGTGTCCTTGTCACCCCTCTACTACACATCTTATTAAAGGAGACATGAAAACTTATTATATTGTGATCACTATTCCCCAAGTGACCCCAACCCTTATATTTGATATGCGGTCTGGCCTGTTGGTTAATATTAGGTCTAGCAGTGCCCCCCTTCTTGTTGGGTCCTGAACCAGTTGTGAAAGGTAATTGTCTCTCATAGTTGTCAAAAACCGATTACCTTTACTGGAACTGCAGGTTTCTGTTCCCCAATCTATTTCAGGGTAGTTGAAGTCCCCCATAATAATGACTTCTCCTTGAGTCGCAGCTTCATCTATTTGCTTTACGAGGATATTCTCCATTGCTTCCATTATTTTTGGAGATTTATAACAAACCCCTATCAGTAATTTATTATTTTTCCCCCTCCCCTTATCTCCACCCACAGGGACTCTACATTTTCATTAGATTCACCTATATTATCACGCAGGATGGGTTTTAAGGTCGATTTTACATACAGACACACCCCACCCCCTCACTTATCTGTACGGTCATTTCTGAAAAGGCTATAGCCATGCAAGTTAACAGCCCAGTCATGGCTCTCATCCAGCCATGTTTCAGATATCCCCACCATGTCATAATTATGTTCCAACAACATTAGTTCTAATTCGTCCATTTTGTTGGCGAGGCTTCTGGCATTAGTATACATGCACTTGATGTTCCTCTCTGTACCTCTATTCTTTCTTAAATTACTAACTGTTCTAACCCCACCCCCCATGCCACCGCCACCCCCAACTTCCTTATTTGTGCCCAGGTCTCTATCTGCACTATCTTCCCCTCCTATAAAATGAATACCCTCCCCCCCAATCCCTAGTTTAAACACTCCTCCAACCTTCTAGCCATTTTCTCCCCCAGCACAGCTGCACCTTCCCCATTGAGGTGCAGCCCGTCCCTAGCGTAGCGCCTGTAGCCAACTGAGAAGTCGGCCCAGTTCTGCAGGAACCCAAACCCCTCCTTCCTACACCAATTCTTGAGCCACTTATTAACCTCCCTAATCTCCCGTTGCCTCTCTGGCGTGGCACGTGGTACAGGCAGTATTTCGGAAAATACCACGTTGGAGGTCCTTGCTTTCAGCTTGCAGCCTAATTCCCTGAAATCATCTTTAAGGACCTTCCACCTACCTCTAACTTTGTCATTTGTGCCAATGTGCACAATGACCGCTGGGTCCTCACCAGCCCCTCCCAGTAATCTGTCCACCCGATCAGCGATGTGTCGGACTCGAGCGCCAGGTAGGCAGCACACCGTTCGACGATCCCTGTCTTTGTGACAGATTGCCCTATCTGTTCCCCTAATAATTGAGTCCCCCACTACCAGGGTTAGGGCTAGGGTTAGGGTTGGGGCTAATGTTGGAGCTAAAGTTAGGGTTAGGGTTGGGGCTAAAGTTAGGCTTAGGGTTTGGATTACATTTACGGTTGGGATTAGGGTTGGGATTAGAGTTAGGGGTGTGTCAGGGTTTGGGGTGTGGTTAGGGTTACCGTTGGCATTAGGGTTAGGGGTGTGTTTGGAGTTTCAGGTAGAATTGGGGAGTTTCCACTGTTCAGGCACATCAGGGGCTCTCCAAACGTGACATGGCGTCTGATCTCAATTCCAGCCAATTCTGCGTTGAAAAAGTAAAACAGTGCTCCTTCCCTTCCGAGTTCTCCTGTGCGCCCAAACAGGGGTTTACCCCAACATAGGGGGTATCAGCGTACTCAGGATAAATTGGACAACAACTTTTGGGGTCCAATTTCTCCTGTTACCCTTGGGAAAATACATAACTGGGGACTAAAAAATAATTTTTGTGGAAAATTTTAGTTTTATTTTCACGGCTCTGCCGTGGAACAAAAATATTTTTTATTTTCACGGCTCTGCGTTATAAACTGTAGTGAAACACTTGGGGGTTCAAAGTTCTCACAACACATCTAGATAAGTTCCTTGGGAGGTCTAGTTTCCAATATGGGGTCACTTGTGGGGGGTTTGTATTGTTTCGGTACATCAGGGGCTCTGCAAATGCAACGTGACGCCTGCAGACCAATCCATCTAAGTCTGCATTCCAAATGGCGCTCCTTCCCTTCCGAGCTCTGCCATGCGCCTAAACAGTGGTCCCCCCCCATATACGGGGTATCAGCGTACTCAGGATAAATTGGACAACAACTTTTGTGGTCCAATTTCTCCTGTTACCCTTGTGAAAATACAAAACTGGAGGCTAAAAAATCATTTTTGTGAAAAAAAAAGAATTTTTATTTTCACGACTCTGCGTTATAAACTGTAGTGAAACACTTGGGGATTCAAAGCTCTCAAAACACATCTAGATAAGTTCCTTAGGGGGTCTACTTTCCAAAGTGGTGTCACTTGTGGGGGGGTTTTAATGTTTAGGCACATCAGGGGCTCTCCAAACGCGACATGGTGTCCCATCTCAATTCCAGTAAATTTTGCATTGAAAAGTCAAACGGCGCTCCTTCCCTTCCGAGCTCTGCCAAGCGCCCAAACAGTCGTTTACCCCTACATATGGGGTATCAGCGTACTCAGGACAAATTGCACAACAACTTTTGGGGTCTAATTTCTTCTCTTACCCTTGGGAAAATAAAAAATTGGGGGCAAAAAATCATTTTTGTGAAAAAATATGATTTTTTATTTTTACGGCTCTGCATTATAAACTTCTGTAAAGCACTTGTTGGGTCAAAGTGCTCACCACACATCTAGATAAGTTCCTTAGGGGGTCTACTTTCCAAAATGGTGTCACTTGTGGGGGGTTTCAATGTTTAGGCACATCAGGGGCTCTCCAAACGCAACATGGCGTCTCATCTTAATTCCAGTCAATTTTGCATTGAAAAGTAAAATGGCGCTCCTTCCCTTCCGAGCTCAGCTATGCACTCAAACAGTGGTTTACCCCCACATATGGGGTATCAGCATACTCAGGACAAATTGCACAACAACTTTTGTGGTCTAATTTCTTCTCTTACCCTTGGGAAAATAAAAAATTGGGGGCGAAAAGATCATTTTTGTGAAAAAATATGATTTGTTATTTTTACTGCTCTGCATTATAAACTTCTGTGAAGCACTTGGTGGGTCAAAGTGCTCACCACACATCTAGATAAGTTCCTTAGGGGGTCTACTTTCCAAAATGGTGTCACTTGTGGGGGGTTTCAATGTTTTTGGCACATCAGGGGCTCTCCAAACGCAACATGGCGTCCCATCTCAATTCCAGTCAATTTTGCATTGAAAAGTAAAATGGCGCTCCTTTCCTTCCGAGCTCTGCCATGCGCCCAAACAGTGGTTTACCCCCACATATGGGGTATCAGCGTACTCAGGACAAATTGTACAACAACTTTTGGGGTCCATTTTCTCCTGTTACCCTTGGTAAAATAAAACAAATTGGAGCTGAAATAAATTTTGTGTGAAAAAAAGTGAAAAAAAGTTAAATGTTCATTTTTATTTAAACATTCCAAAAATTCCTGTGAAACACCTGAAGTGTTAATAAACTTCTTGAATGTGGTTTTGAGCACCTTGAGGGGTGCAGTTTTTAGAATGGTGTCACACTTGGGTATTTTCTATCATATAGACCCCTCAAAATGACTTCAAATGAGATGTGGTCCCTAAAAAAAATAGTGTTTTTGGTTCCAAAATTGTGCTGATGTAAAGTAGACATGTGGGAAATGTTACTTAGTAAGTATTTTGCATGACATATCTCTGTGATTTAAGGGCATAAAATTCAAAGTTGGAAAATTGCGAAAGTTTCAAAATTTTTGCCAAATTTCCATTTTTTTCACAAATAAACGCAAGTTATATCGAAGAAATTTTACCACTATCATGAAGTACAATATGTCACGAGAAAACAATGTCAGAATCGCTAAGATCTGTTGAAGCGTTCCAGAGTTATAACCTCATAAAGGGACAGTGGTCAGAATTGTAAAAATTGGCCCGGACATTAACGTGCAAACCACCCTCGGGGCTTAAGGGGTTAAGTATGGTATGCTGGAGACAGGATGATACTATCGATCAGAGGAGGTGCTTGAAGCTGGATGTGACTGGTTTGAGAGTGCGTGAAGGAAGAATGCTGAATGGGGGTTTGGTGGGAACCCCCGGATCTTGGTATACTTCTTCAGTGTGATTTGTGTGGAAAAGCTTTGGGTATCATTATACCCGTAATGGGGGCTTTGGTTGCCACTACTGTGAAGGGAGCAGGAGCTGTATGTGGCTCGCGACCCTCTTGCAGAGCTGAATGTGGCTCTCAAGGTCAGAAAGGTTGGGGACCACTGATCTAAGCTAATGAAGGATTCACTTTCTGAGCTAAGTTGTTTTTTATTAATGTACATTTATAATGTCATGTCTCTGCTCTTTTTGTGCATATGAAAAAATCAAGACTAAGAGATAGTCATCTCGAAACATGTAGACCCGGTATCTCATTTTTTGTAAGTATTTTTAATCTCCCCTTTTGTTTTTACATACTATAATAAATGTGATGTTTTAATATACTAATTTTTGTGGTTTATGGCATTTTTCTCCTCTTTTTTTTCTGCATATATTTGTGTTCCCCCAAATACTTTGTTATACCATGCGTGGTGGGAGACCTAAGTGGTCTTGAAAGCTTGCTTTGTAACATCATTTATTTTATTTTTATTAGCAATTAAAAAGTATCATAACTACAAGATTATTATTTTGTTTCTCCCACTGAGAACAATCTTTCTTTTTTTCAACTGGCTAACATGGTACCAAAACCTTTTTTAAACACTCAACTCATCATTCCTGCGGACGACCAGTGCTTTCACTGTCTAAAGGAAACTGATATATAACACTACAGAGCATAACTGTATTTCTGAGGAGAGAGAAAAACATTGCCTCTTAAAATAAGTTCAGATTTTTGTAGCACCATGCTGATGGAAGGGTCAAAATTTGGAGCAAGCAGCATGAATCAATTAACCCATCCTATAAGGTGTCATGATTTTTGGCTTGTAGAGTAATGGTATGGAAAATATCTTTTAAAGGGAACCTGTCACCACGTTTTTGGAAGATGGGATAAAAATAGCGTTAAATAGGGGCAGAGGTGGGCGTTACATTAGTGTGTGTGTTATGCGTTTATTACCCACCTAAGTTGCCGAAATAACTTTGCAAAGTCTCCGTTTTCGCCTGTCAATCAGGCTGGTCAGGTCACATGGGCGTGGTGTCTTCCCCCAGATTTGGCGTAGTTTTCCGTTGGTGGCGTAGTGGTGTGCGCATGCCCAAAGTCCGGAATCCTCTTCCAGGGGATTTAAAATAGCGCGGTGTTCGTTATTGCATTGGTGATCGGTGGGCGCGGCCATCTTCCTTTGGCCGCGCGTGCGCAGAAGCGGCGCTCTGCTGGCCGCGGCTTCAGGAAAATGGCCGCGGGATGCTGCGCGTGCGCAGATGGATATCGCGGCGGCCATTTTCCTGAAGCCGCGGCCAGCAGAGCGCCGCTTCTGCGCACGCGCGGCCAAAGGAAGATGGCCGCGCCCACCGATCACCAATGCAATAACGAACACCGCGCTATTTTAAATCCCCTGGAAGAGGATTCCGGACTTTGGGCATGCGCACACCACTACGCCACCAACGGAAAACTACGCCAAATCTGGGGGAAGACACCACGCCCATGTGACCTGACCAGCCTGATTGACAGGCGAAAACGGAGACTTTGCAAAGTTATTTCGGCAACTTAGGTGGGTAATAAACGCATAACACACACACTAATGTAACGCCCACCTCTGCCCCTATTTAACGCTATTTTTATCCCATCTTCCAAAAACGTGGTGACAGGTTCCCTTTAACACTCTCTAGGTTCCTCTTCAAACCTAAGGAAGAACATTTGGAAAGCAGAATTTACTAAGCATGGTGGCCAACAAAGTTAATCTTTTCATGGCAGCTATTTATTCTATGGCAGAAAGATACTTTCAGCAGTACAATGCAGCGTGCTACAAGTATATTCTCAAAGATTGTTTCCAGAAACCTAAGCAACTATTCTTCACTGTCCTCAGATCTTAATCCTATACAGCATCTCTAGGACAAGGTATTGTTCAGTATCAGTACATCCGTCTAATTAGCAGCAATTATGATAAGTTATCTTGTCCACAGTGGCAACACTTTCAACACCTAGTTGAATATATGTCACAGCAAATTGCTGCAGTTCTGAAGATCAAAAGCGGTCTAAGATGATTCTAGATGGGTGTATTTAATAAAGTATCAACCACTGAGGACTCCCTATTCTAAATATTTTAATAAAGTGGCAATAAATCGCCCACCAAGATACCCCTTATTTTTCCCCTTTAAATTCAAAAAAATTTTTTGGGGAAAAAAATGTTCTATAAATGCATTTAAAATTCAAAAAAATGTGTGCGGTAAAAAAGTAATTAAGTCCTGTCAGTTATGAGTTGAGGTCTCTATGGATTTACAATAGTTCTTCTGGGACATTGATCAGATGCTCCAAAATATTCAAACCTGGAGAATATGGAGGTCAAATCAACACCTTGACCTCTTTGATATGTTTCTTAACCCTTTGGCGCATATAGACCTAACTGTACATCCACACCAGAGTCCATATTTGTGGATCAGGCTTAGGAGCTTAAGGGTATGTGCACACGTCCGGATTTCTTGCAGAAATTTCCTGAAGAAAACCGGAAATTTTCTGCAAGAAATCCGCATTTTTTTTTTGCGTTTTTTTTCCGTTTTTTTCGCGGTTTTTTTAGCATTCTGCAAGCGTAATTAGCTTGCAGAATGCTAAAGTTTTCCAAGCGATCTGTAGCATCGCTTGGAAAACTGACTGACAGGTTGGTCACACTTGTCAAACATACTGTTTGACAAGTGTGACCAACTTTTTACTATAGATGCAGCTTATGCAGCATCTATAGTAAAAGGTAGAATGTTTAAAAATAATAAAAAAAAATAAAAAAAATGGTTATACTCACCCAGACATCTCATCAGCGGCGTCCATTCCTCTTCCTATAGCTGGTGTGTGCGCGCAGGACCTTCCATGACGTCGCGGTCATGTGAGCGGTCACGTGAGCGGTCACATGACCGCTCACGACCAATCACAAGACAGTGACGTCATCACAGGTCCTTCACCGCACAGCAGCTATAGGAACCGAAGCGGCAGCATGCAGCGGTGAGGCGGGAAGACATCGAGGGTGAGTATAGGACTATTTTTTATTTTAATTCTTTTATTTTTGACCAATTATATGGTGCCCAGTGCGTGGAGGAGAGTCTCCTCTCCTCCACCCTGGGTACCAACCGCACATAATCTGCTTACTTCCCGCATGGTGTGCACAGCCCCGTGCGGGAAGTAAGCAGATCAATGGACTCCTAGGTGTGCGGAATCCCCGCAATTCCGCATTTTTAATGAACATGTTGCTTTTTTTTCCGCGATGCGATTTTTTCGCGGAAAAAATCGCAACATTTGCACAAAAAATGCGGAATACACTGTAAATAATAGGAGGCATATGTTAGCGTTTTTTTTCGCGTTTTTATCACGTTCTTATAGCGAAAAAACGCGAAAAAAACGCTAAAAATCCTGAACGTGTGCACATGGCCTCACACACTCCACACACTGCAAATGCCAGCTGTGTTACACAGTTGCCATCTGATTGTCACAGCATCAACCAGAGCTACCTCTGATTGCTGCATTGACTAATAACTGACTTCCATTGGTCCACTGAGAAATGGTGGCAGGATGCCGATGGATTAACACAGCAAACAAGGGCCTGCTGTAGGCCCCATGGTTGCTATCTTGGCACTCATGTGAAGCCGAGTCACATGCTCAGCTACCTACCAAACTGTAATTTACACTATATACTGCTAGACTGCACTATTTCAGTAATTTTGAAAAAGCAATCAAAGGATTGCAAGTTCAAATCCCCAAAAAACATTTTGAAATCTAAAAAAATCTAAAAAAAATACAAACATTCAAATCATCCCTTTTTTTCCCGGTTTCAAAATAAAAATACCTTTTATTGCCAAGTCTCTGTCTCAGAAAATGGCAACATAACCATTTTTTTAACAACGTTTTGAATTTTGTAACCACTAAAATTAAAAATAAAAACCAATTAACTTTAGTATCATCATATTGGTGCTGAGCTGAAGAATCATATTGTGAGATAATTTTTATAGAACAATTAATTAAACCCAAACAACCATGGTGACATTGCATTTTTTTTCCCACTACTTCATTCCACTTGGAATTTAAATGAATGGTGTCATTGAAAACAACTTGCCCTTTAAAAATCATACTCTTTTTAGTTCAATGGAAACGTAAAAAAAGATATAGATAGCTCTTGCAAGATGGGGAGAAAAACAAACAAGGGGCAGAAATGAAGAATTGTTTAGGAGTGAAGGGGTTAAACAACTCTCAACATAATTTTCCCATTAGGGAATAATGTTGCTTTGAAGGGGTGTACTTACAACAAGGAGTGTGGTAACATGTCAAATTAATGTTCAAATGAAAGCCAGAGCCCAATGCTTCCAACAGGACATTGACCAGACTATCACGCTATCTCTGCAGGTTTGGCTTTTCCTACAATGCATCCAGGTGCTATCTTTTTCTCCGCTAAAGTTATGCGCTTGAACATTTTTACTTTGTTGTATTTTTTTATTCGACTCCAAAGAAAAGAGATTAAAAATGCTTTTTTGGCTGATGGCTCAAAAACATCCAGCTAACTGTATGCAGCCAATGTGGTGGTTAAGCTTTTAAATAAAATTATAAAGCCTTCATTAGAATTAATGCAGCGCTCACTGAGTTTTCCACACTTAATTTCACCATATGTCCATTCAGTTTAAAGAAGTCGTATAATACGTATGTTCTTCTTGCGAGCAGAGTACTTTGAAATGGAGCCACAATTGACATTTAAAATAAACTACTGTATAACAGGCGTTCTCCTTAATACAAGGACTACTGGATTTACAATCTATTTTCAGTGAGGAATGTACTGAATCCAACTTCTTAATGGGGCATGAGAAGGATAACACTAATAAGTAGTTAACGACAAACCCATTACGACTTAAGCTGTGTTCTTTCTAAACTAACAATTGCCTAAATTAAATGTTTATGCCGTGTCTTTTACTACCAAACTTTTTTTAGTTTCTCAAATAAGTTATAGAATTATCAAAACTACCATAACAAAAGAAAATGGAAATTGCAAAATAATTTTAAAGGTATCTGTCATACAGACATGATGTCCTATTTAGGTTTCACATAATATCGTGACAAATATCAAGTTCAATGAGTTATAATAGCAAAAATACTAGGCTATTAGCGTAGAAAAAAGTATACAGATAACTAGGTATAATTCTGCTGTATTAATTAACTTGGTGCTCATGCTGTTTCCTTATGTTCTACTTACCAATAACTGTTTGTATATTTGCCTTAATGTAAGGATGTTGGACTGTGTTGTCAAGTCCTTGCCCCTGAAGGCACCAATCACGTTGTGTTGTGTTCTAATGTGTGTTGTAATGTATGTTGTGTCATACGTCTTTTGTATATAATGTGCAGAGTGATAAGTAATGTTAGTAATGTACAGTGTAGGATGTGATAATGTAAGGCATAATGTATAGGAATAGACAGTTCACTATAGTTTAGGTAGTGTGGTACACGGAGGTAGAAAATAGGAACACTGTCTCTTTAAATCTTCGGTTGGTTTATTATATGACAGCATAAACCAACACGAAGAGGAAAGTAAACACAGCCCTTCAGGCAAAAACAGGAAAACAAAGAAAACAAAATGCTGTAACACAGTCCATACGTTTGTGGGTAGCAGCCCGCTCAGCAGCAACACAGGTTTAGTCTTTCCTCCTCAGCACTTCTGAACAAAGACTGCCTCTGGAGCCCTGCTATTTAAGCCCCAGACCATGTGACTCCTCCCCCATGTGACTGAACACATGACTCTGACATCACACAGGTCCTGTCAGCAAACGGCGATGTCGGCTCTGCAGGTGGAGATAAGGTGGACATTCTCCCACCCACTCTATGGATGTCCACATAAAAACCAGCCTATTTATGCAACTTAGCTTAATCCTCACAACACCTAGTGTGCTGGAGGCAAATACTCTGGTTTCACATCAGTGACTCCATTAAGCATAGTAAGACATATCTCGCTTCCGGTACATTACCAGTCACTTTGTCACAGTAGTGAAATTAGGGTAAGATAGATTAAATGTTTGGGACTAGTCCATAGTGAGATGGAGCTTAGTGTTAGGGAAAGTGACTGCATCCCGTACTCAGAGAAATAACGTTTGGAAAGTGATGAACAGCAGTGCTGCTGTTGGGGTGATCCACAAAAGAAGAGGAGACTTAAGGCCAGAGTGTTGTGAATTCTGCTCTTGGGCTCCCTCCGGTGGTTGTAAGTGGTAGCGCTGCTGTCTCTGAATCGCAGCATTTATCAGGTGTGTTCACTTTTTGCACTTTTGACTGGGCTATTTAGTCTTGCTTCGCCCTTTAGTCAGTGCCAGTTGTCCATTGTTCCTGGAGGATTCACATCCCTGCCTGGTCTCTTCTGCTTTGCAGTTCATTTCAACCAAGATAAGTTCTGGCCTTGATTTTTGCTGTCCACATGCTGTGGCCTTATTGTTCAGTTCTTTTCCATGTTTTTATCTTGTCCAGCTTGGTCTGTATAAGGATTTGTTTAGCCAAGCTGGTATCTCTGGAGATGCAGATATACCCTCCATATCTTTAGTTAGCTGTGGAGATTTTGTATTTTCTGTGATGGATATTTTCTAGTGTTTTAATACTGACCGCATAGTACTCTGTCCTATCCTTTCTATTTAGCTAGTAGTGGCCTCCTTTGCTAAATTCTCATTTCAGTCTGTGTATGTTTTTTCCCTCTCCTCTCACAGTCAATATTTGTGGGGGGCTGTCTATCCTTGGGGATTTACTCTGAGGCAAGATAGTTTTCCCTTTTCTATCTCTAGGGGTAATTAGTCCTCCGGCTGTGTCGAGATGTCTAGGGAGCGCTAGGTACATTCCACGGCTACTTCTAGTTGTGGTGTTAAGTTCAGGGTCTGCGGTCAGTACAGGTACCACCTTCTCCAGAGTACGTCTCATGCTGCTCTTAGGCCACCAGATCATAACACCAGAGATAGCGATATACTGAAGTATCCAACGAGAGAGAGTGGCCTTCTGGAAAAGGGTCCTTCCTTGGGATAGGACGCAGAGTCATGAAAACTGAACTTGCAAGCGCTGAAGGTAATGGGCCTAAACAGGACTGAGTTTGTGGGACTATTTGGGGTCCAGAGGGCCAGTAGTAGAAGAAATAGAAGTTTGAACAACTGAGCGAGTAGAGAGACTTGCTGATCAGGACTGTGGCATAGAAGCTGGGTTGTGATGAAGTAGGGAAAAACAGTGGGCCTCACTAGCCCTAGAGTAGACTACAAAGGAAGGATACTGTGTGTATGAAAATGCTTCATACTGTAAAGGAAATATCCATAAGACTTTGTGCTTGCTAGCCCTTGTACACAACCCTTACCAAATAACCGTTCAGTAAAGACTTATGGTCCTGGCCAGCCCACACCACAGGCTACAGGTAGCCTGCACGGGTGTAAAACCATCTTAGGACTGACACTTTCATGTAGAGCGCCAGTGCATAAAGGGAGATGAGTGCCTTGCTCACGGCTACAGCCCCGCGCCACTCAGTATTTACACATGACTGTCTATCAATCATTGGTAGGAAAACACCAGAAGATTAAAAAAACTAACATAGAAAAACTGCAGAATATGCTCTAAATAAATCTTCCCCTAAAGATGACCTTTCATGACGATTTTCATGTTGAACTGGGCACAGGATGTAATAGTAGTTGCAGAGAGGTATAAAATGTTTTTTCTTAATTATTATTTTGCTTCTCCATTGTGAAGATATTCGCAATCAAAGTATTTGGCACCTAACGAGTTAACTTTGATAAAGAGGTTACCCTGTAAACAAAGTACATTTTAATCAATAGATCTTGGAATAAAATAATTTCCATAATTGGATGTGTTAAAATGTTCCTGTGCTGAGGTAATCTTATAATGTTTTCCGGCTCAGATCCAGCTAGATCTCTAGATATCTCATCTGCAATTCTGATTTCTGTTACCACCAGTTTTAGCTTGGGCCAACGTATGTGTAGTCCACACCTATCATTCTGCAATCAAGATTACAAATTACTAACTTCTTGCAACAGTTCTTGGTGCTGTTCACACTTTAGACCTCCGCTATCCTGGTAATGCATCCCTGCAAGCAAGATACCAGTTTGCAAATACATTTATGCTATTTATGTGTAAACCCTATCGCCTCAAGCAAGTTTGTCAATAATTTAATGCTAACCTGCAGTTAACCATTTCCCTGCTACAAGTTCCTGATTGTATACAAGATCACCACAATCCCTGTTGAAGAAAGAACAGAGAAGAAAGAAGACAAGACAGAAGAAAGAAGAGACAACAATTTTAAGTGTTTTAATCCCTGAACCCTGCCCGATCTCTCTTCATCCACCCCAATCGCACTCTTCCCCCCTTTCCCCTTTCCTCCTCTTTTTACCCCCCTTTGCGCCACGTTTGTGCGCACATCCAGCAACCGCCGAGCGTTGATTGGTGATGCAGTTCACCGATCAGCACTTGTGCTTGCTGTTTTCCACCCCACTTTGCGCCACCACCATACGTACTTCCAGCAGCCGCTGAGCTTTGATAAGTGATGCAGTTCACTCATCAGAGCTCGTGCCCGCTGTCTTTCCATTTTCTCCCCCCCTTGCGCCACCCCTGTCACACATCCAGCAGACACCGAACTTTGACAAGTGACGCAGTTCACTCATCAGAGCTTGTGCCTGCTGTTTTAGACACATTTCTTCTTCCCAACCTCTGTGCACACATCCAGCAGCCGCCAAACTTTCATAAGTGACGCAGTTCACTCATCAGAGCTAGTGCCTGCTGTTTTACACACTTTTCTTTTCATAGACTTTTTTTCTCCCTGGTTGCTTTTTTTTCTTTTAGCTTTTTCTTTTCAGACAAGTTTACACCAATATCTATCTCTCCCCCACACACACAGTTAAAAGTAAAGTACTGACACAATCACCATATTCATAAAAAAAATGTCCCGCATGTCCCATTCATCCCGACAACGCCATATGCTTTCATTGACTACAACAGTGATAGCGTGGGGGAGGATCCCACATTTCTTTACTTTTCAGATTCGTAGTCCTCTTCCTTTTCAGATCCTGCTAAACCGCCACGCAGATGTCCCAGGACAGAAGAAGTAACGCCCACCATCCCAGAAGATGAACCAGGGCACCCCATTACAGACCCCATATAGACCTCGCCCCCCCCCCCCCGAAAATTATGAGCCACTGATTCCTGATTTTGTGGCAGAATCAGATATCAAGTTTAACACCGCTAGCCTCACAGAACTCGACTTTTTCACAGTTCTTTCTCTGAGAATTTTGTTAACCTCATGGTGGGCCAAACTAATTTGTATGCAAGTTTTGGCACAAAACCCTGGTTCATCATTTTCTAACTGGTCTACTGTAGACACAGTTGAAGTTATGCAGTTTTGGGGCCTGGTCCTTCACATGGGGATCCTGAAGAAGCCAGAATTTCGGCAATATTGAAGTGTTGATGTTTTATACAACACTCCAGTGTTCCAAATGTTCATGGCCCGGACACATTTTGCGCCCATCCATAAATTCCTGCATTAAACCGGTAATGCACAGTGTCCCCCACGAGATGACCCTAGCTTTGACCGTCTGTTCAAAGTTTGGCCGGTCATGGAACACTTCAACAAAAAGTTTGCTGATGTGTACGTGCCCCAAAGGAACATCTGCGTGATGAGTCTTTAGTTCATTTTAAGGGAAGGCTCAAATTCCATCAGTACCTGCCCAGCAAGATGGCCAGGTATGGAACTAAACTCTATAAGCTGTGTGAGAGTACCTCAGGGTACACCTACAGGTTTAGAGTTTATGAAGGGAAGGATCTTAGCATAGGGAGAGGTTGCTGCATCTTCATCAGAAGAAGGGATATAGTTAGGGAGGGAAGATTAACCCCCAAACTGCTTGTGCTGTAGCGATTTCCACTGTCCAACACCACCTTTTTTTTGCAGGGACAGTGGAGGTTATATTTTTGTGCATCAGCTCTGTAGCTTATTAGGCTGCCTTATAAGGCTCCCGGATAGCTGCATTGCTGTTTGCACGCTGCTGTGCAAACCAACTGCTTTTTTATAAGCAAAAATCCTGTTGCTCCTTTCTGCACAGTTATCTTGTTTATTTGTCCACACTTTTGTGTGCAGCAGTCCTTTTTATTGCTGCCATACTTGTCCTGAGATCATTGTAGGGAGATTGAAATTGTACTACAGTCCTTGTATTTTTTCATATATCTTCCAGCCACTTTCTGCCACTTACATTGTGTTGTTTTATACACTGGGCGTGAGTTTTGGTTCAGTCTCCAAAAAAAAAAAGTGAGATTCATATTCTCACAAAGTGGATATACTTCAGTCCTGTTAGTTTGTCATGTCAGCCAGCCACTTTCTGCCACTTAGATTACATTGTTATATACTGTACACTGGGCCTGAGTTTTGGTTCAGTCTCCCCAAAAAAAGGGAGATTTAAATTCTCAACAAGTTTATATACACCTTCTACCTTGTTTTACAGTACCATATAATGGTTGTTATTTTGGTTAGATTTTTCAAAAAATGAGGAAGTCTGGTGGAAGAGCCCGTGGGCGGTGGTGGTAGTGATGCATCTGGTGGTAGTGGCAAAAGCACAATATCACCTAAGGCTGGAGGTGTTGAGCCAGCGTAATCGTCTGGCTACACAAAGCCTTGAAGGCTCCCTTATCTGGGAGTAGGAAAACAGCTTTTAAAGCCGGAGCAGCAGGAAAAAGTTTTGGCTTTCCTTGCTGACTCAGCCTCTAGCTCTTTCGCTTCCTCTTCAGAAAGTTCCAAATATAAAAGCAGCGAGTCGTCAGTGGATGCTCCCGGTCAGGAACAAGACGCTTCCTTGTGTCCTTCACCCAAAAGTGAAGGATGCGTCAGGTGACACTACAGGTTACTCCATGGAGCTCTTTACACATACCGTGCCTGGGTTAGAAAGGGAAATTGTTAACTGCCCATTACAAGATGAATCGGACATGGAGTGCACTGATGCACAGCCACAGCTAGATTATTATGCTGTTCCATTGACTCAGATCACTACATTGCCCTCGCAGTGTACTGAGCCAGAATCTGACCCTGATGAGACTATGGTGCCCCGTCCCGAATGCTATAGCACCTTATATGGTGACACAGAGGAAGGTGCACATGACATTGAAGAGGAGGTGATAGATGACTCAGTTTTAGACCCAGATTGGCAGCCATTGGGAGAAGAGGGTGCCGCTGCCAGTAGCTCAGTAGCGGAGGAGGATGATCCGCAGCAGCCATCTACATCGCAACAGCTGTCATCTGGCAGGCCCGTATCAGGCCAAAAATGTTTGTCAAAAACAGTTTTAGGACAGCGTGGCCATCCGGTGATAGCACAGCGTCCAATGCCTGAAAAGGTATTCCATAGTAGGAAGAGTGTAGTGTGGCAATTTTTTAACCAAGATCCAAATGATCAGTCAAAAGTTATCTGTAAGAAATGCTCAAAGACCTTTAGCAGAGGGAAGAATCTTCAAAATTTAAATACAACGTGCATGCTTAGACATTTACCAGCATGCACTTGCAAGCCTGGATTAACTACCAAACGTCCCGTACCGTTGGTGCACCTGCTCAGCATGAAGGTAGTCAGCAACGCTACATTGCTTCCCTCACTGTAAGCCCACCGGTTAGGACACCACCAGCAGCAAATGTGGAGGTATCGTCGCAAGGCCAAAGCAGTCAGGGAATCACAAGGTTATATGTAGGAAACACTGTATGTAGGCCAACATCAAGAATACCATCACCAACCCTCTCTCAACCCGCCATGTCCACCACCACCACCTCTAGTTCCACCATATGCAGCTCTCCAGTCCAGCTCACCCTACAAGAGACTCTCGTTAGGAAAAGAAAGTACTCATCCTCTCATCTGCGTACACAGGGCTTGAACGCCCACATTGCTATACTAATCTCGTTAGAGATGATGCCCTACCGGTTGGTTGAAAGTGAAGCTTTCAAAGACCTGATAGCCTACGCAGTACCATGCTATGACCTACCCAGTCGGCACTTCTTTGCGAGAAAAGCCATCCCAGCCCTCCACCAGCATGTCAAAGACCGCATTGTCCATGCACTGAGGCAATCAGTTAGTGGAAAGGTGCACCTCACAACAGATGCATGGACCAGTAGGCATGGCCAGGGACGTTACGTGTCCATCACGGCGCACTGGGTTAATGTGGATGCAGAGTCCACAGGGTACAGCCATAGTGGGACACTTCTGCCTAGCCCACGGTCTAGGAAACAGTTGGCTGTAGGCGTTCGCCACCCCTCCTCCTCCTCCTACAGAAGCGAAAGCTCGTCCACAGAGCGCAGTCGCACGACCACTCCATCCGCAGCTGCCAGTGTTGCACACGAGGTGTCCCATTATCGAACAGCTAATGGTAAGTTAAGTGTTTGGGCGACAACAGACACACCGTGGAAGTACTGGCCGAGTACTTGCAGCAACAAACTCAGTCATGGCTGGGCAGTGTACATCTTGAGGCAGGCAAGGTAGTCAGTGATAACGGAAGGAATTTTATGGCTGCCATAGCCCTTTCAGAACTGAAACACATACCTTGCCTGGCTCACACCTTGAACCTGGTGGTGCAGTGCTTCCTCAAAAATTATCCGGAGTTACCAGCCATGCTCCTGAAGGTGTGAAGACTTTGCTCGCACATCCGCCGGTCGCCCGTGCACTCCAGCCGTATGCTGAACCATCAGCGATCACTGAATCTTCCCCAGCACCACCTAATAATCGATGTTGCAACAAGGTGGAACTCCACACTGCACATGGTTCAGAGGCTGTGCGAACAGAGGCGTGCTGTAATTAATTTGGGGGAGAATACACATACACGGGCAGGCACTTGGATGGCAGACATGGAGTTGTCTGGTGTGCAGTGGTCGAAGCTACAAGACCTCTGTCAAGTCCTTCAGTGTTTTGAGGAATGCACACGGCTGGTAAGTGCAGACGACACCATCATAAGCATGAGCATCTCACTAATGCGTCTGCTGATGCAAAGTTTGACGCACATTAAGGAGCAGGCGTCTGCAGCCGAGGAGGAGGGAAGCCTTGATGACAGTCAGCCATTGTCTGCTCAGGGAACTCTCCTGGACGAGGTGGTGGATGAAGAGGAGGAGGAGGAGGATGGGGATAAATATTTATGGGAGGAGGATGCTCAGGGGGCAATAGAAACTGGTGGCGTTGCAAGGTCAGGTACAGAGTTTTTGCGGGACACAAGTGATGTTGCTTTGCAAGAAAGTGCGCCTCAACCCAGCACAAGCAGTGAATTGACACCTGGAACATTGGCCCACATGGCTGAGTATGCCTTGCGTATCCTAAAAAGGGACCCCCGCATTATCAAAATGATGACCAATGACGATTACTGGTTGGCCTGCCTCCTGGATCCACGATATAAAGGAAAATTACAAAATATCATGCCACATGAGAACCTTGAGCAAATATTGGCTACCAAACAAGCAACTCTTGTAGACCGTTTGGTTCAGGCATTCCCAGCACACAGCAGTGGTGATGATTCTCACACGAGCCGTAGGGGGCAACATGGCAGAGGTGTTAGAGGTGCACAAATCCGAAAGGGGGTTGGACAGAGGGGTTTTATGACCAGGTTGTGGAGTGATTTCGCAATGACCGCTGACACGACAGGTACTGCTGCATCGATTCAAAGTGACAGGAGACAGCATTTGTCCAGTATGGTTACGAACTACTTTTCCTCCCTTATCGATGTTCTCCCTCACAGGTCATTCCCCTTTGATTACTGGACATCTAAAATAGACACCTGGCCTGAATTGGCAGAATATGCATTACAGGAGCTCGCTTGCCCTGTGCTGCTAGTGTGCTATCAGAAAGCGTCTTCAGTGCTGCTGGTTCAATACTGACCGAAAAAAGGACACGTCTGGCTACCCAAAATGTTGATGATCTAACCTTCATTAAAATGAACCAATCATGGATTTCAAAATATTTTGCCCCACCTTCCCCTGCTGACACGTAGCTTGCCTGAAAAATGTCTTGGTTTTGGCCTCCTCTTACTGACTTCTCCAATTCCTCCATTAGCAGCTGCTGAATGTCCACCATAGGCCATTTTTATACCTCCTTAAATGGGCTGACTCCCCCCACAGGGCCGTGGTCACCACCTGGCGCAAGCACCCGTGCGAGTGCCGTTTGCCTGGACAGGTGGGTGGGCCCACTCTTGGGCGATGGCACTGGCACAGGGTCCCTCATAGTACAATGAAGTGTCTGACGGTGGTGGTGCACAACCAACGTCAGACACACCGTCGTAATATGAGGGGCCCTGTGCCAGTACCGCCGTCCACGAGAGAGTGTTCCCCCCCAGCTCAAACAGTGCTCTACCACTTGCAATACTTACCTCTCCCTGCTCCACCACTGTGTAGTCTGTGCTGTTCAATCCTTCAATGGCACTGCCAATACAAATTTGTTGAAATGATAGATGATAGTTAAAATATACAGGGGCCCTGGCCTCCATTTAGACCAGTTAATACTTTGCGCCTACTACCACTGTCTGCTACTCAGCAGAGGAGCCCACCCCTGTACCTAGCTATGCCACCTGTTTACTTATGAACAATTTTTTGTCAGACATTTAGCCCACTTTATTATTTGGGCCTACTAACTGTGTCTGCCACTCATTACAGTTTTCCTCCACTGAACAAAGCAATGCCGCCTGTTTAGTCCTGTTACCACATTTGAGCTGCATTTAGCCTACTTTATTAGTCTGCTACTCATTACAATTTTCCGACACTGAGCAAAGCAATGTCGCCTGTTTATTTATGAACAATTTTTTGGCAGACATTTAGCCCACTTTATTATTTGGGCCTACTAACTGTGTCTGCCACTCATTACAGATTTCCTCCACTGAACAAAGCAATGCCGCCTGTTTAGTCCTGTTACCACATTTGAGCTGCATTTAGCCTACTTTATTATTTGGCCTACTAACTGTGTCTGCCACTCATTACAGTTTTCCTACACTGAACAAAGCAATGCCACCTATTTAGTCCTGTTACCACATTTGAACTGCATTTAGCCTACTTTATTATTTGGGCCTACTAACTGTGTCTGCCACTCATTACAGTTTTCCTCCACTGAACAAAGCAATGCTGCCTGTTTAGTCCTGTTACCAATTTTGAACTGCATTTAGCCTACTTTATTATTTGGGCCTATATCTGTGTTTCCTCCTCATCCTGCCCATTGCCCAGCCACTGCTGAGTCTGCTGGTACATTGACCCAGACCACTACATTCCCCTTGCACTCTACACAGCCAGAATCTGACCCTGCTGAAAGTCAGGTTCCCCTTCAGGCATACTATACCACCTTACACGGGGACAAAGAGGAAGGTGCAGATGAAAGTGCAGGTTCCTTCATCAGGTGGGGGGGCATACTCGTTGGCGACGTCACTGGCACAGGGCCCCTCATAGTACGCAAAAGTGTCTCTGCCAGTGGGAGGGGCCACCCGCCGTCAAACACACCGCCATACTATGAGGAGCCCTGTGCCAGTGCCAACGAGTGGGCCTCCCCTGCTTGCTCAGGATCACAGCACTTGCAAAGTTGAAATACTTACCTTTCCCTGCTCCACCGCCGTGATGTTTTCCGCGTTTCCTGGGCCCACGAAAATCTTGAGCCAGCCCTACCCCCACAACTTTAGCCAAATGACCCCCAGTTTTCAATGCCTAACTATTATTATAAAGTAAATTAAGACTGACAAGCTTAAGTAATAAGAATTGATGTTTTTGGCATTAAATGGGCACTGTAGGTGTTTTCCTGTCCTCCACTCATTGCCGACTTTGATTCCCCATTGACTTGCATTGGGTTTCGTGTTTCAGTCGGCCCCCGACTTTTTGCAATAATCGGCCGATTATGACTAATATATACTGATGGCCCCGGGCTGATTTAACTATGGGACCAACCAAGTCCATGGCAATTCTCTCGAACGGTACCTCCATAATGGGCAGTGGCACAAGGGGGTTCCGGAAATGAGGAGTGGGAGCAGTTAGCTGACATGTAGGGCAGGACCTGCAATAGTTCACTATTTCTCGGTGACACCCAGGCCAATAGAATCTCTGCACAACCCGTTCCTGCATTTTTTCCACCCCTAGGTGTCCACCCAAGATGTGTGAATGGGCCATGTCCAACACCTTCCGTCTTCTGGACGTGGGTGTCATCAGCCAAACCTGGGGTTGGGACGCTCGTCTTGCCCTGGATGGCGGTTGCCATAAGCTGCATCTGCTGCCGTTGCTCCTGCTGACTCTGCCGTTGCTCCTGCTGGCTCTGTTGTATCTGCTGCATCAACAGCTTGTTGGTCTCTTGCTGGTTCTGTTGCAACTGCTGCATAAACAGCCTGTTAGCCTCTTGCTGCTGTGACTGCGACTGGACCAAGTGTTTCAGCAGGTCCTCCATTTTCCCCGGCAATGCTTGCTGGCTTACAGCCGACTTGACCCAGGACATCCAAAAAATAGAATTACGTCTCCACTGGGAACGCTGCCCGCACGTCTACCACCAATTGTAGGGATTTCACTCACTCAGGTGCGACAGCTGACACTTAGGAGGCAGGTTCCAACAAAAGTTCAAAGGTTTATTGCTTCATAAACCAGTTTAGCATAAACAGGAAAAACAAATAGCCTTTAACTCAGGCAAAAGTGAAAAAACAAGTGTCCATTCCTTCAGGCTCAGTGCTGGAGCCTTAACACACTGGAGGCTAGCACCTCCACACATATCCCCTGTGCTAAACATTAGCCTGTCTTATATAGAGCTAACCACACCCAGTAACCCATCACATGATTAGCCATGTGGTCTGACATCACCACAGGTCCTGACAGACATATAGGTAGCTATGGTTACATCACAGCGGCAAGCCATCTATGCGACACATATCTCCCGTCGATTAGACACCCTTTAGCCACGCTACAACACATACTACTGTATATACACATATACAGACACACACACTGTATACTGCACATGTACACACAGAGATACACATATACATGTATACTTACCAGGTTCTGCGGCTTCACTTGTACAGATCCATTCCCAGGACAGAGCTAGGAGCAGCCATGATGAGGACACAAACACACAGGGCTGCAGGCATCTTCCTGGCCCGGCTCTAATCTCTGTCTGCTGCTAGTTTTCAGGTTACCCTTGTCTTGTTACCCTGTCTGTTGGGTTGGTGTACTGTGGTGCACAGTAGTGCCCCCTCTTCCCTGGGTGGGGTAAGGAGACAGACATAGGGCTGATCTAGAAGATAAGGCAAGGTCAGAGGCCCTGGCATCTTCGCCATCTGAAGTATCCTGGGGAACAGGGCGAGCTAGGGCGGCCCCTAGTGTTAGGGCCAGGAAAGGTGCCCCCTGGTCCCAGGTCACTCGTCAGTCGAATCGTGACACCACATCATTTTTTTGTTATTTATAGCGCCGGCTGATGAATGCTCTCATCAGCCACACCTGTTGTTAATTCCGTTCTCGGGCTCCCTCCTGTGGTCATGAGTGGTACTTTGTGAGTTCTGTTCTTGGGCTCCCTCTGGTGGATTTGAGTGTTACGGCTGGTCTGTAGCTGGACTCCAGCTGCCTCGTTTCCTGCTAGGCTTGCTGCCTATTTAACTCCATCTGGACCTTTGCTTGTTGCCTGCTGTCGTTGTATTCAGTACTGGTTCAGATCTCTCTGGGACTTCCCTTGTGACCTGTCTCCTCGTGGAGAAGCTAAGTTCATGCTAGTCCATTTTTGCTCATTGTTTTTTGAAAATGTTTCTCAGTATATGATGAGTTCAGTCCAGCTTGCTTATATGCTATTTTATTGCTAGCTGGAAAGCTCTGGGGTGCAGAGTTGCGCCCCTCACATCGTGAGTCGGTGTGGGGGTCTTTTTGTATTCTCTGCGTGGATAATTTTGTAGTATTTTATACTGACCGCACAGATTCCTTGCTATCTTCTGACTATTTAGTTATTAGCGGGCCTCATTTGCTAAAACCTGTTTTCATTTCTATGTTTGTGTTTTCCCCTTAACTCACCGTTATTATTTGTGGGGGCTGTCTACACTTTGGGGGAAACTTCTCTGAGGCAAGTGAGGCTTTGTTTCTCTCTAGGGGTAGCTAGTTTCTCAGGCTGTGAAGAGGCGTCTAGGCTGTGTTAGGAACGCTCCACGGCTGCCTATAGTGTGTGTTGATAGGATCAGGATTGCGGTCAGTATAGTTCCCACATTCCCAGAGCTTGTCCTTATTTTTGGTTTACCTATCAGGTCAGTTCAGGTGTTCCTAACCACCAGAACCATAACACACACCTGCTCTCGCTGTTATTAGTGGCAGCAGGCATAGGCTGATGGGAGTAGTACTCTATCAGCTGGCGTCTCTGTGACCAGAGGTGAACTTTTTACCTCCAATCACAGCTGCTAACTGTCAGATGAATGACAGCTCTCTGACCGGCAGTAATGATCCTACCGCCGGTCAGAACCGCCAGTGTTTCTATCGCTATCATCCAGATGACAGAATGGGAAACACCCACTGTTTGGGGTGGCAAAACCGATCAGTAACACGGACTTCCAGCAGAAGTCCATGTTCGGGGTCCGTGTTCGAATAGTAGGTGTTCGGTACGGACTCCAAACTTTACTGTTAGGGTTCGCCCATCACTACTGCACATTTCATAATTCATCCTGCTTCTTCTGTCTCCAGTCACATCAATAATAAACACTACCCATGACATGACCCAGTGCCATTGGAAGCCATACATGCTCATGCCTTCACTCTGCTTCCAATATATTTTACAGAGGATGTGGTGTGCTTTGGATCATAAGCCATTCCAAACCTTCTCCATGAATTCTTCTTCCCATCATTCTGGTACTTAATCTGTCCAAAAAATGTTTTTCCAGAACTGGGCTAGCTTCCTTATATTTCTATTTTTAAGGCTGATTAATGGTTTGCATCTTGTGGTGAACCCTCTATATTGCTCTCAAGAAGTCTTCTCATGATGGACTTAGAGTGTTATTCATTTGGGTGGATGCTGTGAAGGGGCTTTTCTTAACTATGGAAACAATTCTGTGATCATCCACCACTGCTGTCTTCCATGGAACTCCAGGCCTTTTTGAGTTCTCAAACTCACCAGCAGTGCTGTGGAGTTGGTGTTCATTTTGGTGGAGTTAGTATAAAATGGACCAACTCCGACAATATATAATAAATTAGGTTCAATGCGGTGTTATGGAAATATTAGGGTTGGATAAATTTATCCCTGTGTGTGCTGTGGCCGCTCCCAATTAGACTGAGTATTTTGAGCGCTCATCAAGAATGGACTGTACACAACTGTGACAGAACAACATTCCATCGATACTGGTACTTTATTGTGCATACATAGTTTTATATTTTCACATAGAAAGGAGTGGTTAGGGGTTGTCAGGGGTGGTTAGTTAATTACCATATTGTCTAGCTCCTCTGTCATTGGTTATCTAAACATATATGGAATATTGTGACTAATGCTCATATGACAGCGGATTAAGCAACTAAACTTGAGTTCTGTGTCTAGGACAAAGTGGAGACATCTGATCAGCAGTCACCAAACATCTGACACTCTTCTGCTTTTGAGAGATGGAAAACCCCATACAATCTGTCTGGCTCATATCAGTTCATTGTCAGCCATTTTAATCCATTGATTATAATGTATATTAGCTGTGAGCATATGAGTATATATGATTATAGAGGGGTATACATGCAAGTGAGATCTACATGATATATATATTTCTATCACAAGCCCCCCTTAGATATCACTTGCCCTAATCCTAGCCTCCTGTCCCAAAGCGCTGCAACTCTTTTGTGCTGTCGGCGAACTGACACAAGCCTAACACCTGTGCCCCACTCCGTACAGACTTTTCGCAAATGGGCGGTCAGGAGATCTGTCCCTAAAGGGGGTTCGTTGCAATCAGTCTCTTAGTCAATAGCATGGGTAGTGAGCGATGTGTAGTCTTTATCAGATAGGTCATCTATTCGGTCAGGCCGCAACATCATTCTGGCTTGGGTGTCATCTTCTGGTAGGGGAGCTTTCTTGCGATGCGATGAGTGGATCCAAGTGGGTCTTCCCTCCAGTTTCACAGAGTTTGGTGTCATCAGCAGCACTTGAACAGGACCATCAAATCTGGGATCGAGTGGTGTTCTCCTTACAAACTTTTTCAGCAACACCCAGTCTCCTGGCTTCGAGGAGTGCATACCGGACACTGAATCTGGATCTGGCAATGAAGAAAAAAACTCGAGAATGGATGTTAGCAAGTTTCTTGGTGATTTCAATTACATAAGCAGACAAAGTATCATATTACATAATCAGCTGCTAAGGGAAAGGATACCCCTAACCTGGGACTAGACACAAACAAAATTTCATACGGTGACAGCTTTTCTGGGCCTCTGAAAGTATGCCTTACACTAAGTAGTGTGATTGGGAGTGTGTAGGCCTAAGTCTGACCCTACTGCTGACTAGATCTCTCATGTGAGGTTTGCTGTGAATGTGGGTCCCTGGTCACTCTCTATCACTTCTGGGACCCCATAGCTGCATATCTCTTATCTGAGAGTAGCTTCTTTGCAGTAGTCTTTGCTGACCGGTTCTTCACTGGGAAAGCTTCTGGCTGTCATCCTGAGAACATGTCCATGGCCACAAGGGCATATTCGAATCCTCCACTTGGCGGCATCTTGATGTGGTCTATCTGGATCCTCTGGAAGGGGGTACAGTGGTCTGGCAAGTTGATGTGTGGGAACTTTCTTCATTCTTCCAGGGTTGCATTTGCCACAGGTCAGACAGCTGTTTATGAACTGGACTGTTAGGGTGGAGATTTCTGGAGCGAACCAGTAAGCACCAATCGGATCATTCATCTCTGTCTTTAATCTGTGTGTGGGCCCATGTGCCCACTGGACCACCATAGGGTACATGCTTCGGGGTAAACAGGGTTTGTAGTCCATTGAGTATACCCTTCCTTCTTCATGTGTTGCTCACTTCTGCATCCAGCATTCCTTCTTGTCCTTTGGGGCTTGCTCTTGCAGCTTTTTTGAGCAGATCACAGGATGTCATCTTGTCAGGTTTCCTGTCTTCAGCCGTCCTGTAGTAGCCGTCCGGCTCTACGACCTCTTCCACTTTTCCATATTGTCTTCCCTTGACTGCTTCTTTGGCTGCCATGTCCGCCATGTTGTTGCCTCGTGCCCCTACTGTGTTCAGTTTTCCATGCGCTTTGACTTTTAGTACTGCCACCACTTTTGGAAGTTGAAGTGTGTTCAGCAGGTCCTTAATGGCTCCATGATGCTTCACGGTTGTTCCGCTTGCTGTGATGAAGTCCCTTGCAGCCCAGATGGGTCCGAAGTCGTGTGCTATGCCATGCAAGTACCTTGAATCGGTATACATTTTCTCAGTCTTGTCTTCTGCCATCTGGTAGGCCTTCATCAGCGCTATCAGTTCTGCTTCCTGGGCTGACAGACTGGGCAGCAGACTTCTGGACCACAGGATCTCTTGATTGCTGGTCACTGCACATCCCGTGTGGAATCTTCCTTCATCATCTGCAAATCTGGAGCCATCCACATAGAGGATCAACTCTGGGTTGGTCACTGGCTCTTCTGCCACCTTGGGTAGTCCTGCTGTTTCCTGTGGCATGATGCTGAAGCAATCATGGTCATCCGTCCGGAGCAAATTCAGATCCCATGCAGACTTTTTATCTGAGGGTCCATATCTGTATCCCCCCTTGGGAGTGGGAGTAGAGTGGACAGGTTGAGGACTGTGCATCTGGAGATGGCGACATTGTTGGGCAGGAGTAGAGAGCACTGGAGGCGAAGATGCCTGGCGGTGGAGAGATGTTTTAGCTGGGTTTGGTTGAGGATTGCCGAGATATCATGCAGAGCCAGGGTTTCCAATGATTTTTCCACTGATGTCAGTAGTCCTGTCCAGGAGGGCGTGTGCTGCAACTGCTGCTCTCATGCGGGAGGAAGAGGCTCCCCTTGCAACGGGATCCAGGCAAGCTGAAAAGTAGTCCGAAAGTCTCTGCTTTCCCCCCTGAAGCTGCGTCAGGACTCCAGTAGCAAGGCCTTCTCTTCTCATCAAGTAGAGACGGAATGGCTTCTCGTAGTCAGATAGGCCTAGTGCTGGCGCTGAGACTACAGAGCCTTTTAACTTCTTGAACGAACTGAAGGCCACATCTGTCTGGAGGAACGGGGTCACGCTGACGTATTCACACAGAGGCTGCATTAGGACTGAGGTATCAAGGATCCAGGCTCTGCAATACAAAACTAGACCAAGGAAGGCCTGTAGCACCTTTGGAGTTGTTGGAGGAACCATCTTCTCCACTTTGGTCTTCCGGTCATCTGTCAGGCGTTTCGCCTGGTGAGCAATACAGTGTCTCTGGAACGTAACTTGCTTCAGACACCACTGGACTTTGTTCTTTGAGATCTTGCAGTGCTGCTCCGCCAGGTAGAGTAGGAGATACAAGGAATGGGCTTTACACGTGTCAAAGTCAATTGCACAAAGGAGTAGATCGTCCATGTATTGTAGCAGGGTTACTTCTGCATGTTCTGTGACCCAGTTGGTGAGGACTGTGGACATTGCTTTGGTGAACCGTGAAGGGCTGTTCTGGGCCCACTGTGGCATCACTGTCCATGCGTGGTGTCCCCCCTGGTGCATTAAGGCAAACAGGAACTGGTCTTCCGGATGAAGGGGAACACTGGAGAAAACATTAGCCAGGTTGTTCACTGTGAACACTTTTGCTGTGGCATGCACATTTGAGAGCAGAGTGTGCGGATTCGGCATAATTGCAGTTTCAAACACCGTGGTGTCATTCACAGCTCTCAGGTCATATACCATTCTGAACTTGGCTGGCTCTCCTTTTACAGTCTTTTTCTTGACGGGGAAAAGGAGAGCAGGGTATTGCAAGGCGATGTGCGAGGAACAATGATTCCTATTTCCAGGTAGACCTTCAGTTGGTCAGAGGCAGCTTGACTCTAGGCCTGGCCTGGGCCTTACGAGGGTATAGGGTACATGGCTTGAGTGACACCCGTACTGGGGCAACTTGAGGTTTTCTCATGTGCTGGGGTCCCTTAGACCATAGACTTTCTGGTACTACATCCAGTACCTCCTTGGGGAGGCCTCATCGATTGTTTAATGTTCTTGTAGGGCCGCCAGCATGACTCTTCTCGGTCAGGGATGAAGAAAGTGTCACTGTCCCATCTTCCTGGAACACTGTGGTTGCCTTCAGCTTCTGCAGTAGGTTCGCTCCCAGCAGGTTGAGTGGCAGGTCCTTTACACCACAAACTGGGACAGGATAGAGTGTCCTGGCTGAGTGCACACGCTCAGTGGCTTTGTAAGCTGAGAATGTCTGACTTGACCATCAATGCCCATGCGAGACACAGAGGATTCTGATAGGCAGGTGGAATCAGTGAGTTCCACAGGTGTCATCACACTTCTGGCTGCACCACTTTGGATCTGACAACGCCATCCATTTTAAGGGTAATTTGAGGTAGTGGTCTTGCAGATGAAGTTTTACATGTCAGGAGCTTGCGGGCCTGGCTTGCTTGCCTCTGTCCTATGAACGGGGTACTTCACTGCTTTCTGCACTTCTTCCTTGACCTGTTTCTCTGGACCAACTCTTGGGTTGCATGGGTCCAGTCTCTTCGGGGGCGTGGGTGCCCTGCACTGGTTCTGGAAATGGCCAAACTTGCCACAGATGTAACACTTGACACTTCTTCTGTCTTCGTAGGGTGGTTGCGCTTCCAGGTCAGTGGTCACCATGAAAGGGGCTGTCTTCTGCACCCCTGGTTGGGACTCAATCCCTTTGGCTACTGTGGACAACATGATGGGTACTGCAGCGGCAGCGGGGTCCGGCCTGCTGGTTGAAGCTGCGGTGGTAAGACGGGGCCTGCAGGTGCATTCGTGGCGAGGCCCGGGGGTGCCATGAGACCGACGGCTGCATCCAACCCAAGGTCTTGGGGCATTACAGGGGCTGCGGCTGCATCTGCCGTCACTTCTTACCCCTGCTCCGACATAGCTTCTCCCCTTTGCTAACCTTATTGAGGTCGGTGTCTCCTCTCTGGAGTCTGCAGCGGTTCTTCCGGTGTGTTGATCGGCACTTTGCAGCGTCTTCACCTCGGGCTCCCCTTCCGGCGTTCTCAGCAGCACGGCACCCATTTCCTTCTTTGCGCTCTTTGTGGTGCTATAATGGCGGCAGTTTTGGCAACAATTAGCAATAAACAGTCTCCTAGGCGCACATAAAACATTTTGCTGGGTCAGTCCACTGCTATTGACCTGTTCTCAGGCCTAGCCACTATCAGTGGTTTCCTGATTGGCTGTCTCAGTCCATGCACGAAGGCCTGTGCCAACATTTGCCTGTGTATCTGGTCATGAATGGTGAAGCCCAAGTCTTGGAATACTTGCATTACTCTGCCATGAAACTTCTTTACAGACTCTGTCCTTTCCTGACTCATGTCATGTAAGCTGAGGGCCTGTCCGGCCAGCCTGCCTTTGGCCCACTCTCTGAGTTGTTGAATTAGCTGTGGCCCTGACTCCCAAGCGTGTACGTCTGATTCTGCTGGAAGTTTGAATTGTTCCTTCATGATTGGCCAGAGTGCATCACCTGCTTCTATTTTCATTCATGGCCCAGAGATCATTCCAGGTGGCTGCATATTTTCACTGGTTCTGCTACATTCTTCGGTAAAATGGCATGGGATGCATCCCTGGGTCTGGAAGATTGTCACCTGACTTGAAGTGCAGTGCACATAGTGTAATGGTGGTGCTTCTATCTGCCCCTGCATTCTTGGTGCCTGTGGGTTTCTTTTCTAGTACTGGACAGCATGTATGATGTTCCCTCTTCATCAGAGGAATAGTTGTGATAGCTTGTACTGGGGTCGTACACTGACTGATTTTGGACTTAGAAGTTGCTTTGAGGATGTCTCCCCCCTTGCTGAAGCTGTGATGGATTAGGCTTATAGTTGTATGTTGGTGTGAATGTAGGCAGCTCTGACCGGTGCTGAAGTTGTACATTATCAATACATGGTGATATCAAAGTTCATGTAAAACCTTAAGGGTTAAAATATTGTTGACTGAAATGAGGTAACGGAGGATCTGTCAGTGAGCTCGTTCTGATATCATTCCTCCCCCCTCTGCACCCAGGGCTGAGCTGTCTGCTACCTGATGTGTCTGGGGCTGCCCACTGTATTGTGTGTAGGGGGATTTTCACTTTCTTTCCCCGATATCACAAATGGCAATGTCTGGTTTGTGCCAGGGGCATAGAGGGAAACCTTGTGCTGTAAGCACCATATTGTTTGAATTGGGCGTTGGCCCAGCCGGCAACAAGGAGGAAGAAAGAGGAAGAAGAGGGAGGGGTTGAGGAGTGAGACAAAGGAGAGAGAGAGATAGAAAGGTGTGGTAAAGAGAAACGGGGAGAATCAGGGTGTGCAGAAGGAGGTGGAGAGAGGAGGAGGGATGGGTGTGGAGAAGGAAAAGAAGGAGGAGATCAGGTGTGGGGGAGTGGAGAAGGAGGAGTGTAGATGGGTGAGGAGAAGAAGGAGGAGAGATGGATGTGGAGAAGGAGGAGAGAGCGAGGGTGAGGAGAAGAGGGAGGAGAAGATGGAAGGTGTGAAGGAGAGAGATAGAGAGGGGGAGAGAGAAGAGAAAAGTGTGGAGGAAGAGGAGAGGAAAAGAGAGCGAGAGAGAAGAATGAGGAGAAAAAGAGTGACAGAGGAAAAAAAAAAGGAGGATAGAGGAGAACAACAAGAATAATAGAGAGGAGCAATTATGCCTTCTCCCTGTAGGGAGAGACGGGGCGCACCACATACTGTGCAAAAATAACTACCTACTGCGCAGATTCTCCTGTCTCATACCCACAAAAATCACTTCCTGGTTTGCTCACATAACTTTCTGTACCACCTAAACGATGTAAGCTCTGCTGCTACTTCATACCATGTATTAGTATTCAGCAATCTAACATCAGCTAACTTCCCTTATTTTCCTTTCTACGTCATGCCACTCTGCAGCTTGAAGTCTGCCATTCTTATGAATTTCACGTACTTTATACCTTCCAAAAATCTTCACATACTTAACACCCTCGTGTCCTGCCACTATCTAGGGGCTGTTTTCTCATCAGGAAGTAAAAAGACTTTCCTGTTGCTCGGCCACTTTATTCCCCATGGCAAAAGCAAAAAATGAAAAACACACAAAAATGAAAAAAGAAAACAGTGCTAAATAATAAAAAAAACTTCTAAAAATGAGTATATAAAACTCTAAGAAAAACCCAAAACGATAAGAAAAACCATCAAAAACTTAGCTCACAACCAAAAACTCAAAATTATAATACAAAAGGAAAGAAAAAAAACTTTTTCCAAAAATAAATAAATAAATAAAAAATAAAAAGGTAAAGAGATTGAAGATTGAGGAAAACTTCATTAAAAATTTTAAAATGCCGCAAAAAGGAAAAGACCCTTTAAGAGAGTAAAAAAAAAACGGCTTTTCTCTTGTCCTTTTTTTTTTTTTTAGAATCTCTGCGCTCAAATGCAGTCAGAGACACACTTCCTCTTTTTATTCCGTATGCTATTGCAATAATATCAAATGTCACTAAAATCATATATCTGAAAACATGTATGTCACATCAAAAATGATAGATACAATTTAACTTAACTTCTTCACAAAAAGCTACACATAGCCAGCATTTGCAGCTGAAAACAGTCAGTAAAAAAAAACCCCGATGTGACAGTGTGATTTACAATGCATATCTCTCTGCTAAACAGCACGGAAAAAGAGGAAGTTCGGAGGAGAGAGAAGAAAAAAAAACTTTCTTTTACAGTTATATGCCCTTAAAGCGGCAATAGTACATGACACAAACAGAAACAGATAGACAATCCGGGAGATTCCCTTTTTAAATTCTGTGACACATGCAGGTTGCGCTGGGAACAGACTACTGCCAATCGCACTGGACGCACCTGCGCCCGGGCCGCCTGAGTGCCTGAGTGAGAAGCACAACAAGCGGGAAATCTACCACCCCGGTCCGGACGTCCTAACTGGATCACCGGCACTACGGGAATCTGCAGTAGCCCTCTAAGTTATCATTACCCGTGCCTGGAACATGGGACTACCTGCCCCGGAACTCTACCTGTTCCTCCTATGCACGGGAATCCTGCAATAACTTATCGAGCGATTTGACCTCCTGCGGTCTGTTACCCAGCAACCAAAAGCAAAAGTCACTTTTCCTTCCTTCTCCCGGATCTTACACAAACATAGAACATATACACGGCTCACAGCAGACACCTCCCAGGGTGGATTCGTGGCTACGGATTTTTTACACTACCTGGGAATTTGTGACCAGACCACACCTGACCGGCAAGAGGTATAGACAAGGACTGGGCACAGGGGACTTTCAGGTAAGATGATAACATTTTCTTACCTTACTTATGGAGCTGCGCAGTCTCCTGCCCCTGTGCCAAGGCCACGGCTACAACTTCCGTATCTCCGGTTAGAAGGATCCCGTGCGTTTCATCCGTGCCCCACGTTGGGCGCCATTAATATTATGGAAATATTAGGGTTGGATAAATTTATCCCTGTGTGTGCTGTGGCCGCTCCCAATTAGACTGAGTATTTTGAGCGCTCATCAAGAATGGACTGTACACAACTGTGACAGAACAACATTCCATCGATACTGGTATGTTGTGAATTTGGATTCTGGGCTCCCCCGGTGGCTACTGGTGGAATTGAACTTGTGACATCATCTTCCCTGTTCACCTGTTCTGATTAGATCTGGGTGTCGCTATATAACCTGGCTTCTCTGTTAGATGCTTGCCGGTCAACAATGTTATCAGAAGCCTCTCTGTGCTTGTTCCTGCTCCCAGACATCTACTAGATAAGTTGGACATTCGTCCATGTTTTGTTTTTGTATTTTGGTTCCAGTTCACAGCTGCAGTTTCGTTACTGTGTCTGGAAAGCTCTTGTTGATCAGGAATTGCCACTCTGGTATTATGAGTTAATGCCAGAGTCCTAAAGTAATTTCTGGATGTGTTTTGTTAGGGTTTTCTACTGACCATGAAAGTATGCTTTCTGTCTTCTGCTATCTAGAAAGCGGACCTCAAATTTGCTAAAACTATTTTCCTGCTGCGTTTGTTGTTTCATCTCATATCACCGCCAATATATGTGGGGGGCTTCTGTCTCCTTTTGGGCATTTCTCTAGAGGTGAGTCAGGTCTTATATTTCCCTCTGCTAGCATTATTTAGTTCTCCGGCCGGCGCTGGGCATATAGGGATAAAAAGTAGGACATGCTACCTGGCTACTTCTAGATGATGCGGTAGGTTTAGTTCATGGTCAGTACAGTTACATCTTCCAAGAGCTTGTTCCTATAGAGGCTTATGCTAGTTCTCTGGCCATGGAGATCATGACAGTTTGACCGGCCCACTAAAGGGTTAAAATCCTTGGCTGAGAAAGGAGAGAAATAAGAAGTCTGCTGAGAGTTTTTTTTTTTTTTTCCTCTGTGCTCTTAATTGGATCACTTGCCAGTCTGTCTATGCTGCAGTCTTTCTTTTTTTTCTCTCTCCTTATAATCTTTGAATGGCTTTGTGTTCACCTGTTAATAATGGATCTTCAGAGTGTAACTGCAGGTTTGAATAATCTCACCACGAAAGTACAAAATTTGCAAGATTTTATTATTCATGCTCCGGTATCTGAGCCGAGAATTCCTTTGCCGGAATTCTTCTCAGGGAATAGATCTAGCTTTCAGAATTTTAGAAATAATTGTAAGCTATTTTTGTCCCTGAAATCTCGTTCTGCTGGAGACTCTGCACAGCAGGTTGGGATTGTGATTTCCTTGCTCCGCGGCGACCCTCAAGACTGGGCTTTTGCATTGGCACCAGGGGATCCTGCGTTGCGCAATGTGGATGCGTTTTTTTTGGCCTTGGGCTTGCTGTATGAGGAACCTCATTTGGAACTTCAGGCAGAAAAAACTTTGATGTCCCTATCGCAGGGGCAAGATGAAGCTGAAATTTACTGCCAAAGATTCCGTAAATGGTCTGTGCTTACTCAGTGGAATGAGTGTGCCTTGGCGGCTACTTTCAGAGAGGGTCTCTCTGATGCCATTAAGGATGTTATGGTGGGGTTCCCTGTGCCTGCGGGTCTGAATGAGTCCATGACAATGGCCATTCAGATCGATAGGCGTCTGCGGGAGCGCAAACCTGTGCACCATCTGGCGGTGTCCACTGAGAAGACGCCAGAAAGCATGCAGTGTGATAGAATTCTGTCCAGAAGCGAGCGGCAGAATTTTAGACGGAAAAATGGGTTGTGTTTCTATTGTGGGGATTCTACTCATGTTATATCAGCGTGCTCTAAGCGTACTAAAAAGCTTGATAAATCCGTTTCCAGTGGCACTTTACAGTCTAAATTTATTTTGTCTGTGACCCTGATTTGCTCTTTGTCATCTATTACTACTGACGCCTATATCGACTCTGGCGCCGCTTTGAGTCTTATGGATTGGTCCTTTGCCAATCGTTGTGGGTATGATTTAGAGCCTTTGGAAACTCTTATTCCTCTGAAGGGGATTGACTCCACCCCATTGGCTAATAATAAACCACAATACTGGACACAAGTGACTATGTGTATTAATCCGGATCACCAGGAGACTATTCGTTTTCTAGTGCTGTATAATCTACATGAGGATTTGGTGCTGGGATTGCCATGGCTGCAGTCTCACAACCCAGTCCTTGACTGGAGAGCTATGTCTGTGTTGAGCTGGGGATGTAAGGGGACTCATGGGGACGTACCTTTGGTGTCCATTTCATCATCTATTCCCTCTGAAATCCCTGAGTTCCTGTCTGATTATCGTGACGTCTTTGAAGAACCCAAGCTGGGTTCACTACCTCCGCACCGTGAGGGCGATTGTGCTATAGATTTAATTCCGGGTAGTAAATACCCAAAGGGTCGTTTATTTAATCTGTCTGTGCCTGAACATACTGCTATGCGAGAATATATAAAGGAGTCCTTGGAAAAGGGACATATTCGTCCATCGTCATCTCCCTTAGGAGCCGGTTTTTTCTTTGTGTCAAAAAAAGACGGCTCTTTGAGACCATGTATTGATTATCGGCTTTTGAATAAAATCACGGTTAAATATCAATACCCATTGCCGTTGCTGACTGATTTGTTTGCTCGCATTAAGGGGGCCAAGTGGTTCTCTAAGATTGATCTCCGTGGGGCGTATAATTTGGTGCGGATCAGGCAGGGGGATGAGTGGAAAACCGCATTTAATACGCCCGAGGGCCACTTTGAGTATTTGGTGATGCCTTTTGGTCTTTCTAATGCCCCTTCAGTCTTCCAGTCCTTTATGCATGATATTTTCCGCGATTTTTTGGATAAATTTATGATAGTGTATCTGGATGATATTCTGATTTTTTCGGATGACTGGGACTCTCATGTCCGGCAAGTTAAGAGGGTTTTTCAGGTTTTGCGGTCTAATTCTCTGTGTGTCAAGGGTTCTAAGTGCGTTTTTGGGGTTCAGAGAATTTCCTTTTTGGGATATATTTTTTCTCCCTCTTCCATTGAGATGGATCCTGTCAAGGTTCAAGCTATTTGTGATTGGACGCAGCCCTCTTCTCTTAAAAGTCTTCAGAAATTTTTGGGCTTTGCCAACTTTTATCGTCGATTTATTTCTGGTTTTTCGGATGTCGTTAAGCCATTGACTGATTTGACTAGACAGGGTGCTGATGTTGCTAATTGGTCCCCTGATGCTGTGGAGGCCTTTCAGGAGCTTAAGCGCCGTTTTTCTTCTGCCCCTGTGTTGCGTCAGCCTGATGTGACTCTTCCTTTTCAGGTTGAGGTCGACGCTTCTGAGATCGGAGCTGGGGCAGTGTTGTCGCAGAAAAGTTCTGACTGCGCCGTGATGAGGCCTTGTGCCTTCTTTTCCCGTAAATTTTCGCCCGCTGAGCGGAATTATGATGTTGGGAATCGGGAGCTTTTGGCCATGAAGTGGGCGTTTGAGGAGTGGCGCCATTGGCTCGAGGGGGCCAGACATCAGGTGGTGGTATTGACTGACCACAAAAATTTGATTTATCTTGAGACCGCCAGGCGCCTGAATCCTAGACAGGCGCGCTGGTCATTATTTTTTTCTCGGTTTAATTTTGTGGTATCGTACCTACCAGGTTCTAAGAATGTTAAGGCGGATGCCCTTTCTAGGAGTTTTGAGCCTGATTCACCTGGCAACTCTGACCCCACAGGTATTCTTAAGGAGGGAGTTATCTTGTCAGCTGTTTCTCCAGACCTGCGGCGGGCCTTGCAGGAGTTTCAGGCGGATAGACCGGATCGTTGTCCGCCTGATAGGCTGTTTGTTCCTGATGATTGGACCAGTAAAGTCATCTCTGAGGTGCATTCTTCTGCGTTGGCAGGTCATCCTGGAATTTTTGGTACCAGGGATTTGGTGGCAAGATCCTTCTGGTGGCCTTCCCTGTCACGAGATGTGCGAGGCTTTGTGCAGTCTTGTGACGTTTGTGCTCGGGCCAAGCCTTGTTGTTCTCGGGCTAGTGGATTATTGTTGCCCTTGCCCATTCCTAAGAGGCCTTGGACACACATCTCGATGGATTTTATTTCAGATCTGCCTGTTTCTCAGAAGATGTCTGTCATCTGGGTGGTGTGTGACCGTTTTTCTAAGATGGTTCATTTGGTTCCCCTGCCCAAATTGCCTTCTTCTTCCGAGTTGGTGCCCCTGTTTTTTCAAAATGTTGTTCGTTTGCATGGTATTCCTGAGAATATCGTTTCTGATAGAGGAACCCAATTTGTGTCTAGATTTTGGTGGGCATTTTGTGCTAGGATGGGCATAGATTTGTCTTTTTCGTCTGCTTTTCACCCTCAGACTAATGGCCAGACCGAGCGGACTAATCAGACCCTGGAGACATATCTGAGGTGTTTTGTGTCTGCTGACCAGGATGATTGGGTTGCTTTTTTGCCATTGGCGGAGTTCGCCCTCAATAATCGGGCCAGCTCTGCCACCTTGGTTTCCCCGTTTTTCTGTAATTCGGGGTTCCATCCTCGATTTTCCTCCGGTCAGATGGAATCCTCGGATTGTCCTGGAGTGGATGCGGTGGTGGAGAGATTGCATCATATCTGGGGGCAGGTGATGGACAATTTAAAGTTGTCCCAGGAGAAGACTCAGCTTTTTGCCAACCGTCACCGTCGTGTTGGTCCTCGGCTTTGTGTTGGAGATTTGGTGTGGTTGTCTTCTCGTTTTGTCCCCATGAGGGTCTCATCTCCTAAGTTTAAGCCTCGGTTCATCGGTCCGTATAAAATATTGGAGATTCTTAACCCTGTTTCCTTCCGTTTGGACCTCCCTGCATCCTTTTCTATTCATAACGTTTTTCATCGGTCGTTATTGCGCAGGTATGAGGCACCGGTTGTGCCTTCCGTTGAGCCTCCTGCTCCGGTGTTGGTTGAGGGTGAGTTGGAGTACGTTGTGGAAAAAATCCTAGACTCCCGTGTTTCCAGACGGAGACTCCAGTATCTGGTCAAGTGGAAGGGATACGGCCAGGAGGATAATTCTTGGGTCACTGCATCTGATGTTCATGCCTCTGATCTGGTTCGTGCCTTTCATAGGGCCCATCCTGATCGCCCTGGTGGTTCTGGTGAGGGTTCGGTGCCCCCTCCTTGAGGGGGGGGTACTGTTGTGAATTTGGATTCTGGGCTCCCCCGGTGGCTACTGGTGGAATTGAACTTGTGACATCATCTTCCCTGTTCACCTGTTCTGATTAGATCTGGGTGTCGCTATATAACCTGGCTTCTCTGTTAGATGCTTGCCGGTCAACAATGTTATCAGAAGCCTCTCTGTGCTTGTTCCTGCTCCCAGACATCTACTAGATAAGTTGGACATTCGTCCATGTTTTGTTTTTGTATTTTGGTTCCAGTTCACAGCTGCAGTTTCGTTACTGTGTCTGGAAAGCTCTTGTTGATCAGGAATTGCCACTCTGGTATTATGAGTTAATGCCAGAGTCCTAAAGTAATTTCTGGATGTGTTTTGTTAGGGTTTTCTACTGACCATGAAAGTATGCTTTCTGTCTTCTGCTATCTAGAAAGCGGACCTCAAATTTGCTAAAACTATTTTCCTGCTGCGTTTGTTGTTTCATCTCATATCACCGCCAATATATGTGGGGGGCTTCTGTCTCCTTTTGGGCATTTCTCTAGAGGTGAGTCAGGTCTTATATTTCCCTCTGCTAGCATTATTTAGTTCTCCGGCCGGCGCTGGGCATATAGGGATAAAAAGTAGGACATGCTACCTGGCTACTTCTAGATGATGCGGTAGGTTTAGTTCATGGTCAGTACAGTTACATCTTCCAAGAGCTTGTTCCTATAGAGGCTTATGCTAGTTCTCTGGCCATGGAGATCATGACAGTTTGACCGGCCCACTAAAGGGTTAAAATCCTTGGCTGAGAAAGGAGAGAAATAAGAAGTCTGCTGAGAGTTTTTTTTTTTTTTTCCTCTGTGCTCTTAATTGGATCACTTGCCAGTCTGTCTATGCTGCAGTCTTTCTTTTTTTTCTCTCTCCTTATAATCTTTGAATGGCTTTGTGTTCACCTGTTAATAATGGATCTTCAGAGTGTAACTGCAGGTTTGAATAATCTCACCACGAAAGTACAAAATTTGCAAGATTTTATTATTCATGCTCCGGTATCTGAGCCGAGAATTCCTTTGCCGGAATTCTTCTCAGGGAATAGATCTAGCTTTCAGAATTTTAGAAATAATTGTAAGCTATTTTTGTCCCTGAAATCTCGTTCTGCTGGAGACTCTGCACAGCAGGTTGGGATTGTGATTTCCTTGCTCCGCGGCGACCCTCAAGACTGGGCTTTTGCATTGGCACCAGGGGATCCTGCGTTGCGCAATGTGGATGCGTTTTTTTTGGCCTTGGGCTTGCTGTATGAGGAACCTCATTTGGAACTTCAGGCAGAAAAAACTTTGATGTCCCTATCGCAGGGGCAAGATGAAGCTGAAATTTACTGCCAAAGATTCCGTAAATGGTCTGTGCTTACTCAGTGGAATGAGTGTGCCTTGGCGGCTACTTTCAGAGAGGGTCTCTCTGATGCCATTAAGGATGTTATGGTGGGGTTCCCTGTGCCTGCGGGTCTGAATGAGTCCATGACAATGGCCATTCAGATCGATAGGCGTCTGCGGGAGCGCAAACCTGTGCACCATCTGGCGGTGTCCACTGAGAAGACGCCAGAAAGCATGCAGTGTGATAGAATTCTGTCCAGAAGCGAGCGGCAGAATTTTAGACGGAAAAATGGGTTGTGTTTCTATTGTGGGGATTCTACTCATGTTATATCAGCGTGCTCTAAGCGTACTAAAAAGCTTGATAAATCCGTTTCCAGTGGCACTTTACAGTCTAAATTTATTTTGTCTGTGACCCTGATTTGCTCTTTGTCATCTATTACTACTGACGCCTATATCGACTCTGGCGCCGCTTTGAGTCTTATGGATTGGTCCTTTGCCAATCGTTGTGGGTATGATTTAGAGCCTTTGGAAACTCTTATTCCTCTGAAGGGGATTGACTCCACCCCATTGGCTAATAATAAACCACAATACTGGACACAAGTGACTATGTGTATTAATCCGGATCACCAGGAGACTATTCGTTTTCTAGTGCTGTATAATCTACATGAGGATTTGGTGCTGGGATTGCCATGGCTGCAGTCTCACAACCCAGTCCTTGACTGGAGAGCTATGTCTGTGTTGAGCTGGGGATGTAAGGGGACTCATGGGGACGTACCTTTGGTGTCCATTTCATCATCTATTCCCTCTGAAATCCCTGAGTTCCTGTCTGATTATCGTGACGTCTTTGAAGAACCCAAGCTGGGTTCACTACCTCCGCACCGTGAGTGCGATTGTGCTATAGATTTAATTCCGGGTAGTAAATACCCAAAGGGTCGTTTATTTAATCTGTCTGTGCCTGAACATACTGCTATGCGAGAATATATAAAGGAGTCCTTGGAAAAGGGACATATTCGTCCATCGTCATCTCCCTTAGGAGCCGGTTTTTTCTTTGTGTCAAAAAAAGACGGCTCTTTGAGACCATGTATTGATTATCGGCTTTTGAATAAAATCACGGTTAAATATCAATACCCATTGCCGTTGCTGACTGATTTGTTTGCTCGCATTAAGGGGGCCAAGTGGTTCTCTAAGATTGATCTCCGTGGGGCGTATAATTTGGTGCGGATCAGGCAGGGGGATGAGTGGAAAACCGCATTTAATACGCCCGAGGGCCACTTTGAGTATTTGGTGATGCCTTTTGGTCTTTCTAATGCCCCTTCAGTCTTCCAGTCCTTTATGCATGATATTTTCCGCGATTTTTTGGATAAATTTATGATAGTGTATCTGGATGATATTCTGATTTTTTCGGATGACTGGGACTCTCATGTCCGGCAAGTTAAGAGGGTTTTTCAGGTTTTGCGGTCTAATTCTCTGTGTGTCAAGGGTTCTAAGTGCGTTTTTGGGGTTCAGAGAATTTCCTTTTTGGGATATATTTTTTCTCCCTCTTCCATTGAGATGGATCCTGTCAAGGTTCAAGCTATTTGTGATTGGACGCAGCCCTCTTCTCTTAAAAGTCTTCAGAAATTTTTGGGCTTTGCCAACTTTTATCGTCGATTTATTTCTGGTTTTTCGGATGTCGTTAAGCCATTGACTGATTTGACTAGACAGGGTGCTGATGTTGCTAATTGGTCCCCTGATGCTGTGGAGGCCTTTCAGGAGCTTAAGCGCCGTTTTTCTTCTGCCCCTGTGTTGCGTCAGCCTGATGTGACTCTTCCTTTTCAGGTTGAGGTCGACGCTTCTGAGATCGGAGCTGGGGCAGTGTTGTCGCAGAAAAGTTCTGACTGCGCCGTGATGAGGCCTTGTGCCTTCTTTTCCCGTAAATTTTCGCCCGCTGAGCGGAATTATGATGTTGGGAATCGGGAGCTTTTGGCCATGAAGTGGGCGTTTGAGGAGTGGCGCCATTGGCTCGAGGGGGCCAGACATCAGGTGGTGGTATTGACTGACCACAAAAATTTGATTTATCTTGAGACCGCCAGGCGCCTGAATCCTAGACAGGCGCGCTGGTCATTATTTTTTTCTCGGTTTAATTTTGTGGTATCGTACCTACCAGGTTCTAAGAATGTTAAGGCGGATGCCCTTTCTAGGAGTTTTGAGCCTGATTCACCTGGCAACTCTGACCCCACAGGTATTCTTAAGGAGGGAGTTATCTTGTCAGCTGTTTCTCCAGACCTGCGGCGGGCCTTGCAGGAGTTTCAGGCGGATAGACCGGATCGTTGTCCGCCTGATAGGCTGTTTGTTCCTGATGATTGGACCAGTAAAGTCATCTCTGAGGTGCATTCTTCTGCGTTGGCAGGTCATCCTGGAATTTTTGGTACCAGGGATTTGGTGGCAAGATCCTTCTGGTGGCCTTCCCTGTCACGAGATGTGCGAGGCTTTGTGCAGTCTTGTGACGTTTGTGCTCGGGCCAAGCCTTGTTGTTCTCGGGCTAGTGGATTATTGTTGCCCTTGCCCATTCCTAAGAGGCCTTGGACACACATCTCGATGGATTTTATTTCAGATCTGCCTGTTTCTCAGAAGATGTCTGTCATCTGGGTGGTGTGTGACCGTTTTTCTAAGATGGTTCATTTGGTTCCCCTGCCCAAATTGCCTTCTTCTTCCGAGTTGGTGCCCCTGTTTTTTCAAAATGTTGTTCGTTTGCATGGTATTCCTGAGAATATCGTTTCTGATAGAGGAACCCAATTTGTGTCTAGATTTTGGTGGGCATTTTGTGCTAGGATGGGCATAGATTTGTCTTTTTCGTCTGCTTTTCACCCTCAGACTAATGGCCAGACCGAGCGGACTAATCAGACCCTGGAGACATATCTGAGGTGTTTTGTGTCTGCTGACCAGGATGATTGGGTTGCTTTTTTGCCATTGGCGGAGTTCGCCCTCAATAATCGGGCCAGCTCTGCCACCTTGGTTTCCCCGTTTTTCTGTAATTCGGGGTTCCATCCTCGATTTTCCTCCGGTCAGATGGAATCCTCGGATTGTCCTGGAGTGGATGCGGTGGTGGAGAGATTGCATCATATCTGGGGGCAGGTGATGGACAATTTAAAGTTGTCCCAGGAGAAGACTCAGCTTTTTGCCAACCGTCACCGTCGTGTTGGTCCTCGGCTTTGTGTTGGAGATTTGGTGTGGTTGTCTTCTCGTTTTGTCCCCATGAGGGTCTCATCTCCTAAGTTTAAGCCTCGGTTCATCGGTCCGTATAAAATATTGGAGATTCTTAACCCTGTTTCCTTCCGTTTGGACCTCCCTGCATCCTTTTCTATTCATAACGTTTTTCATCGGTCGTTATTGCGCAGGTATGAGGCACCGGTTGTGCCTTCCGTTGAGCCTCCTGCTCCGGTGTTGGTTGAGGGTGAGTTGGAGTACGTTGTGGAAAAAATCCTAGACTCCCGTGTTTCCAGACGGAGACTCCAGTATCTGGTCAAGTGGAAGGGATACGGCCAGGAGGATAATTCTTGGGTCACTGCATCTGATGTTCATGCCTCTGATCTGGTTCGTGCCTTTCATAGGGCCCATCCTGATCGCCCTGGTGGTTCTGGTGAGGGTTCGGTGCCCCCTCCTTGAGGGGGGGGTACTGTTGTGAATTTGGATTCTGGGCTCCCCCGGTGGCTACTGGTGGAATTGAACTTGTGACATCATCTTCCCTGTTCACCTGTTCTGATTAGATCTGGGTGTCGCTATATAACCTGGCTTCTCTGTTAGATGCTTGCCGGTCAACAATGTTATCAGAAGCCTCTCTGTGCTTGTTCCTGCTCCCAGACATCTACTAGATAAGTTGGACATTCGTCCATGTTTTGTTTTTGTATTTTGGTTCCAGTTCACAGCTGCAGTTTCGTTACTGTGTCTGGAAAGCTCTTGTTGATCAGGAATTGCCACTCTGGTATTATGAGTTAATGCCAGAGTCCTAAAGTAATTTCTGGATGTGTTTTGTTAGGGTTTTCTACTGACCATGAAAGTATGCTTTCTGTCTTCTGCTATCTAGAAAGCGGACCTCAAATTTGCTAAAACTATTTTCCTGCTGCGTTTGTTGTTTCATCTCATATCACCGCCAATATATGTGGGGGGCTTCTGTCTCCTTTTGGGCATTTCTCTAGAGGTGAGTCAGGTCTTATATTTCCCTCTGCTAGCATTATTTAGTTCTCCGGCCGGCGCTGGGCATATAGGGATAAAAAGTAGGACATGCTACCTGGCTACTTCTAGATGATGCGGTAGGTTTAGTTCATGGTCAGTACAGTTACATCTTCCAAGAGCTTGTTCCTATAGAGGCTTATGCTAGTTCTCTGGCCATGGAGATCATGACACTGGTACTTTATTGTGCATACATAGTTTTATATTTTCACATAGAAAGGAGTGGTTAGGGGTTGTCAGGGGTGGTTAGTTAATTACCATATTGTCTAGCTCCTCTGTCAATGGTTATCTAAACATATATGGAATATTGTGACTAATGCTCATATGACAGCGGATTAAGCAACTAAACTTGAGTTCTGTGTCTAGGACAAAGTGGAGACATCTGATCAGCAGTCACCAAACATCTGACACTCTTCTGCTTTTGAGAGATGGAAAACCCCATACAATCTGTCTGGCTCATATCAGTTCATTGTCAGCCATTTTAATCCATTGATTATAATGTATATATTAGCTGTGAGCATATGAGTATATATGATTATAGAGGGGTATACATGCAAGTGAGATCTACATGATATATATATTTCTATCACAGCGGTATGTGCTGAATACATTTTCATATGAATTTGGGAACATTATCGAATGTCTGTTCTATTTCTGATCTAAGGATCTAGGCTTTTAGTTGAGATGAATCTGTGCTGCACTTTATGTACATGCTCATTAGTGAAGCTCCTTCTCTACAGATCAGGGGAAAAAGGCACTGGGAAGGATTGCCTGCACTCATCTCAGAACTGCTAGAGTGAACAGAATTAAGGCAAGTAAATAGCTTGATTATTGTATCATAATGGTGATGAAAAGCCTGCTGTTACCATTATACTACAGTAAATGTATCACTTATACCTGAGCCATGTATGAGGAAGTTGGAGTCAGGGAGATTGAGGAGTCGAAATGGGAGGTTTGGCTTACCAACTCAACAGCCCTGCTCACTAGTGCACTCTTTTTTGGCAGAATGTACAAAACCTGGAATCTACTCCAGACCCTTTACCCGCATTAATAATGATGGATTAAAGAGGGAATAGCCCATGCAGACCCTTAAAGAGCTTCTGAGATAATTGTCCAATTTCTTTTAATCCCTTTAAAAAGAGGAAGCTACACATTAAAAAGCTGTAATTTCTAAACCTTTACTCCAATTAGAAAGGCAGCCTAAGGGGGCGCTAGCGGGAGCACAGGGAGATGAGGAACAAGGCAAGCAGTGCACACAGGACCTGAAATAGGCAGGTCACGTGATCACTGCAGGGACAATGGGGGCGGAGCTACCATGTGAGTTTGGAGGGTCTACCAAAAAACGCAGGACACAGAGTACTAAGACAGAGATGTAGTCAAAGAACAAACTGAGGGTCGGGAGCCAGATGGGAGCGAGGTACCAAGAGGCAAAACAGCAGATTAGTCAGAGACAAGCCAAGGGGTCAGAAAGCCAGGACAGACAGAGAAGTACCAAAGAGAAAACAGGGGCAGAAGTCAGGATGCAAACCGGGTCATACAAAGCTAGGCACACATGCACAGAGGCACAACGATTGCAGACGAATAACCTGGGTCAGCTATCTCAAACCGAGTAGACAGAAGTATAACCGACTCAGAACCCAGGAACTACCAGCATTAAATAGCTGTCCAAGAACCAAAGAGAGGCAGACTAATTTAACCCAGACCTGACCAGGAAGGAGCCAGGACCAGCCCATCCAGAGTCATGACGATCCCCAAATTAAAGCTGTCCTTTAAGCACATATTCATAATATAACTACCGTATATCTTTAATATGTTTTGGTAAACATCTAAAATACCAAAACTTGTGTCAGTGTCCAAATATTTCTGGACCTAACAGTACTTGTACATATTGGTACGGCTATAATATACCGTACTTACATGTTTGTATGGCTATAATATATTTACATGTTGCTACGGCTATAATATACTTGAATATTAGTACAAACATAATATATCTTGTTGGTATGGCCATAATATACATAGAAGATGGTATGGCTATAATATACTTACATGATTGTATAATGTAACAATGCTACTTACTTGGGAGCGATATGAGGTATTACAGTTACCGCTAATATTTAAAAGTCTGGCTGGTTTATTGCAGTCCTCATAAACCACATCACAGAAAACACAAATACAGCCCTTATCCGGCTCAAAGTATAACATAAAGCAAAAAGTCCATACAATAGTGTTGGTTAGCCTGCCTGGCTTAGAATCCAGATCCTTAACCAAAGGTATTCAATCCTGGAGATCTGCACACCTCCATACACACAGCCCTGTGTGAGACAACAGCTCTCAATTTACAAAGTGAACCACACCCAGGGGTGGAGATATGGTGAGCAGGTGTCTCTCCCAACTCTTTACCTGCTCAAAATCAATGTGTCACGTGATAGGTAGATAAAGTCAATGGCACACCCTCTCAAAGCAAAGGAATGGGTCTGAGATTAAGCTAACAGGACTCATAAAGTACCTTCGCCCTCCACCAGCGATGGGTTAGGTAACGATTTCTGACGACTGCATCCAGTAGCACTGTTACCTTTTTCATCAATAAATGCTAGCAAAAGTAAAAAAGTTGTGTATTTTAGGGATGTGACTTAAAAGGGAAAAATTTCAAAGTTAGATATAAAATACAATAATTTTTGGATGACCATTTAAACATTTCAGGGAAAAAATAGTGATATTCATCCCTGACATTGTATATTTTTATGTCAAACCTATGGATACTAATGGAATCTAATGTAGCTTAACTATAACTATAATGAGGCTGTTTGATTTCAATTAAGGTAGCCAGCATTTGGCAGATGCCCTAATGGAAAATAAACAGACATCCATTATAGATAAAGGGATACGTTTGATAGGTTTTGCGTCCATCATGGGACAAATACAGCTTGCACAAAACTGATGGTGGTTCTGGTGGTGTATTCATGTACTGTCAACAGAACAACCTTTAGTACAGTGGGTTCGGAAAGTATTCAGACCCCTTTAAACTTTTCACTTATTGTTTCATTGCAGCCATTTGGAAAATTCAAAAAAGTTCATGTTTCTTCACATTAATGTACACTCTGCACCCCATCTTGACTGAAACCCCCCAGAAATGTAGACATTTTTGCAAATTTAATAAAAGAAAAACTGAAATATCACATGGTCATAAGTATTCAGACCCTTTGCTCAGACACTCAGATTTAAGTCACATGCTGTCCATTTCCTTGTAATCCTCTTTGAGATGATTCTACTCCTTCATTGGAGGCCAGCTGTGTTTAATTAACCTGATAGGACTTGATTTGGAAAGGCCCACACCTGTCTATACAAGACCTCACAGCTCACAGTGCATGTCAGACCAAATGAGAATCATAAGGTCAAAGGAACTGGCCAAGGAGCTCAGAGACAGAATTGTGGCAAGGCACAGATCTGACCAAGTAACAACAGAATTTCTGCAGTACTCAAGGTGCCCTAAAAGCACAGCGGCCTCCATAATCTTTAAATGGAAAAAGTTTGGGACCACCAGAAGTCTTCCTGTACCTGGCCGTCCAAACTGAGCAATTGGCAGGCTGCGCAGAGCCGCCTGTATAATAAAAGAGCTACCAACAGGACCTTTAAAGTAGGGGACCGGGTGTTGGTACTAGTGCCCACTGCAGAGAGCAAGCTCATGGCCAAGTGGCAAGGGCCATATGAGATACAGGGGAAAGTGGGAGAAGTAAATTATAGAGTTTACCAGCCCGGGAGAAGAAAACCTGAACAGCTGAACAGCTGTATCACGTCAACCTGTTGAAAGCGTGGAAGGACCGGGAATGTTTAGTTGCAGAGGCGACCCTGGTTGTACCCACAGGGAACCCCCTGTCACCATCCGATTCCCAGAAAGGCCCTATCTTGCTTTTTTGAGAGGGTTTTTTGGACAGTTTTGGATTGCTTCCACTTTATCTGGAGTTTGATTTCGCCTCTACCTACTACGTGTACAAGGTATTTGGCCTCGTCTTTCCCCATAGCACATTTTTTTTGGATTTAAAGAGAACCCCACCTTCCTAAATGCATCAAACACTGCCTGGACCTTTCCCAAATGACCAATCCGAGCTGAAGATTACGATATTGTCCAGGTATGCTGCAGTGTAATTCTTAAGTGCTTCGAGGATACGGTTCATGGCCCTCTGGAAGGTTGCCGGAGCTCCCTGCAGTCCGAATGGCATCCAGACATATTGGAAGCAACTGTTGGGTGTAGAGAAAGAAAGCAGTCTTCTTGGATTCTTGTGACATGGGAATATCCCTTTGCTACATCCAAGATGTTTAAGTACCTTGCTGGTCCAAGGCTCTCGTTCAGTTCATCGACACGAGGCATCAGATATGCACCAAACTCGGAGACTTTGTCCAGCCTCAAATAATCAATTCCAAATCTCCATTCATCAGGTTTTGGAACGAGAACAATCTGGTTAGACCACCCACTCTTAGATTCTGCAATGACTCTAATATTTAGCAGAGGCTTAATTTCCTTGGAGGTCTGTTCTCGGCAGGCCTCTGGAAATTGTTAGGGCTTTCAATTCGTCCACACAAGGGATTTCTTCAGAACCTCATTTTCTATGACATTTATACACCCCGGCAAATTTGAGGACAGGTCCCGGTTCAGCAATTCCTGACATTGCTGTTTTTGGGCCTTTAACAGTGTTTTGGCTGCTGTGACGTATTCAATGTCCACTACTGGCTTAACCCGCAAACTTGGAGTTTCAACGGGGTCCCTGTCTTAAAATCCTAGAATGTTAGAGTTGGAAAAGACCTCAAGAGTTATCGTGTCCAACCCCCTGCTCAATGCAGCACAGGATTCATTAAACCATCTCAGGTTGTCCAGCCTCTGTTTGAAGACTTTCATTAAAGGAAAACTCACTACCTCTCATGGCTGCCTGTTCCACTCATTCATCACTCTCTCTGTCAAAAAAGTTTTTTCTAGTATCTAATCTGTATCTTCTCCCTTTCAGTTACATTCCATTGCTTCTTGTGTTTCCATGTGCAAATGAAAATAAAGATGATCATCAGTCTACACTGTGACATCCCTTCAGATATTTGTAGACAGCTATTAAGTCTCCCCTTAGCCTTCTTTTGCAAGCTAAACATTCCCAGAACCTTTAACTGTCCCTTGTAGGACATACTTTGCAGTCCGCTCACCATCCTGGTAGCTCTTCTCTGACCTTGCTCCAATATTTCAATGTCTTTTTTTTAAATGATGTGCCCAGAACTGGACATGGTATTTCAGATGAGCCTTGACCAAGGAGAAGAGGGGGATAATTACTTAAAGTGATCTACACGCTTCTCTTAATACCTCCTAGAACTGTGTATGCTTTTTTTGCTGCTGCTTCACACTGTTGACTCATGTGCCCAAGTCTTTTCCACACGTGCTGTAGCTTAGTTCTATTCCTCCCATTCTTTAGATGTAATTTTCATTTTTCTTGCCCAAGAGAATCTTGCATTGCTCCATTCTATTAATCACTGCCCATTGTTCAAGGTTATCTAGATCCTTCTGAATACTTTCTGTCTTCTCTAGTGTTAGCTATCCCTCCTAGCTTTGCATTGTCTGCAAATTTGATCATTTTTCCTTCAGTTCCCTTATCTTATCTAGATCATTTATAAAATTGTTGAACAACACTGCGGCCAGAACAGAGCCTTGTGGTACCTCACTTAAAACATTTTTTCCAACTGGATGTGCTACCATTTATTACCACTCTTTGAGTACGATCACTGAGCTAGTTATGAATCCACCTAACCGTAGCCTTGTGAATCCCATACTTGGTCATTTTTTTCAATAAAGTATGAGATGAATTGAGCAAAGCATTTGATAAACTGAGATATACTATATCTACCGTGTTTCCCTGATCCACCAAGTCAGTGATCCCATCATAGAAGGAAATTAGTTTAGTCTGGCATGACTTATTTGTGACATACTCATTTTGGCTCTGGTTAATTACTGTATTCTTATTCAAGTACTTATATACATGCTGGTTCTGTCTTCTTTCTTTTTTTGAAGATCGGAACAACATTTACCCTTCTCCAATCTTCTGAGACTTCTGTTCTCCAGGATTTTTCAAAGATACTGGCAAATGGTTGTGCAATTTCCTCTGCTAACTCTCTCAGTACCCTAGGATGTAATTCACCTGGACAAGGAGATTTAAATTCATATAAATTAGCTAAGTGTTCTCTCTCCACCCCTCTCGTTATAGATAGCATGGATTCTTTTATTCCTTCGATGGCATAGTGAAGATCAGTTGACATTACATTTGATTTCTTAGAGAGCATACAGTAGATGCAAACAGAGGCGTATCTAGGGTTTCTGGCACCCGGGGCAAGAATTCATTTTGGCGCCCCCCCCAGGACATATGCGATTTGCACACTTAGTCATGTACCCACGAGCCGCTCTCCTTAATGCTCTCAATATTCAGTGAAAAACTGAGAGAAGCAGGAAGAGAAGCTCGTTGTCACAGGACCATAAGTATGAAAATCACATATGAGTGAAGTGTCCATGTGACGACTACTGGAGCCTGCAGAGCTGAATCCTGACATCGCAGCTTCTGAATTCTCACAACGCATGCACTGCACACTTTTAGGATTCTCCCTTGCCGGTGGACAGTCATGTCAGCACAAGCATGTGATTTGTATACTTCTGACCACATTCCGACCAGACGTGCCCGGCCTCACTCAGTTAATTTTCATAGAGTGAGGTCACGCATGTCTAGGCAGCATGTGACCACATGTATGTAAATCGCCGGCACGAGAGAATCCTGACAGCGTGCAGGGCGCACTGTGAGAACTCAGAAGTCTGCAGTCACACAGAATGACTGCAGACTCATTACAAACCTGGACATCCCCTTTAATGCTCCTAACATAAATAAAAACATGAGAATTAGTATCACAAATAACATTTACATCCAGGTACCTTAGTACCTTATAGATGACGTCGTCTCTGGAGCCGATCTCCTTCTTTTCTTCATCTTGTCCAGATCCCATGATGAGTTTTCTCATCTACAGCCGTCTCTGCAGACTTCCATCTTCTCCGCTCTTTTGCATAAAATCTCCACATGATGCCATTAAAGATACAAGTGTCATTATAATGCTCCTGAATAAAAAATTGCCCCTCACTATATTGTCTGCATAAAATATGACCCCCACACTGTCCCTCTTATGGTACATGCTCTTCACACTGACCTCTCCTTTCCATACCGGACCCCTCTTCACACTGTCCTCTCACACTGTGTCCCCCCTATAGGGCCCAGTATTTATACTGTACTCTCTCATCACACTCCCCCTCCTTGGTATACTGTCCCCTCCTGGCTGTGCCCTTACACTGTCCCTCCATGCTACGCCCCCAACACTCAGTTTCTATTCTATGCCCAATCACTTTTCTCCCCCCATACTGTCTCCTCACACTATTCCCCTCCCTCCTCATACTGTCACCTCTCACATCCCTCCTGTTCACCATACTGTCTCCTGATATATTTACCCCCTCACTTTCTATACTGCCTGCTCACCTGACTCCCCATTGTGCCTGCACACATACCATCACCCTCACTCCCCGTACTCTGTAAACATGCATTTTTCACATCGCTACTCATACTGTGCCCGCATACATTCCCCCATTCGCTCCCCATACTGTCTGCACCCATCCCCCCGTACTGTTTCCTTATACATGCCCCACATTGCCCATACATGCCCCCTATTCTCCTTTACTGTTTCCTCATATATGCCTATTATTTTCCTCTACCCCACCCCATCATTGCTCTCTTCACCACCTCCATCTTTGCCTTCTCCACCACCACTATCATTGCTTTCTCCCCCACCACCCCATAATTTCCCATTCCACCACCTCAATCATTTCCTCCTTTGTCTTTTCCACCATATCCATCATTTTCTCTTCCCCCACCATCCCCATCATTGCCCTTTCCACCACGATCATCATTGTCCTTTCCGCCGCCATCCCCATACTTGCCCATTCCACCACCTCCATCATTTTCTCCCCCTCCAATATCATCAGTGTGCTTTCCACCACCACCATCCTTGTCCATTCTACCACGTCCATAATTTCTTCCCCCCCTCATTATTGCCCTTTCCACCACCTCCATGATTTCCTCCTCCCCACCATCATTGCATTCTCCCCCCACCACCATCGACCATTCCAATTTCCACCTCCATCATTGCCCATTCCACCACCTCCATCATCTCCTCCTCTCCCTCCATCCCAATTATTGCACTCTCCCCGTCAGCCCCATCATTGCCCTCGCCTCTCCTCCCCGTACACACTCACACAAAACCATTTACCTCTCTGCACATTAACCCGCAGCGCTACGCATGCACGCACAAACACACACACACATATTGCGTACAGTATAATGGCCACACCTAGTTACTCCTACACACGCGGCTGAGCTCCGTACACCTTGCACACACGGCTCCGCTCCGTACACCTCGTACACACCCAGCTCCACTCCATACACCTTGCACACACGGCTTCCGCTCCGCACACCTCGTACACACCCAGCTCCGCTCCATACACCTTGCACACACGGCTCCGCTCTGTACACATCGTACACACCCAGCTCCGCCCCATACACCTTGCACACACGGCTCCGCTCTGTACACCTCGTACACACCCAGCTCCGCTCCATACACCTTGCACACATGGCTCCGCTCTGTACACATCGTACACACCCAGCTCCGCCCCATACAACTTGCACACACGGCTCCGCTCTGTACACCTCGAACACACCCAGCTCCGCTCCATACACCTTGCACACACGGCTCCGCTCCGTACACCTTGTATACACCCAGCTCCGCCCCATACACCTTGCACACACGGCTTCCGCTCTGTACACCTCGTACACACCCAGCTCCGCTCCATACACCTTGCACACACGGCTCCGCTCTGTACACCTCGTACACACCCAGCTCCGCTCCATACACCTTGCACACACGGCTCCGCTCCGTACACACACGGCTCCGCTCCATACACCTTGCACACATGGCTCCACTCTGTACACCTCATACACACACGGCTCTGCTACATCCACACAAACCACTCCTGACCCCACACAAAACCTTACCCTCATCCCGCACCATGAAAACCAGCCGAGTCCTGCACTACACAGAGGTCCTCCCGTCCCGATCATGTGACTCTGACTCCTCCCCTCCTGTGACCTCATCCTAGGTCCTGTGCGCACAGAGCAGCAGCAGCCATAGTTGTGGTGTGCGGCTCTCTGAGGTGGAGGGGCTCTGCTTCGGGACAAGTGCAGTCCCACTTGCGACCGCGGTAGTTACACTGCTGACACTTGGGATTCCACGCGCAGCACTTTCTCTGAGCCAGCTGTCAATTTGACAGCCGGCTTAGAGAACGGGACTATAATCTCAGTGTGGGGGCGGCAGAATGCCGCCGACGAGGAGCCTCCTTGGACCGCCGCATCATCAGGCGGCCCGCTGGCGCCCCGTCGGCTGTGCCCGGGGCACATGCCCCGGCTGCCCCCCCTCCTGGATACGCCACTGGATGCAAAATAGGAGTTTAAAAGTTCGGTCTTCTCAACATCATTTTTGACCACTTCACCCTTTTCATCCTGTAAAAATCCTATAGCATCTTTGATTTCTTTTTCTTTTGACATACCCCCAAAAACCTTGCCATACCTTGATGGGTAGTGGCATGAGGGGATTTCGGAATGAGAGGTTAACTGGCAGGTGGGATAGGACTTGCAATACCTTAGGATTTCCTGGTGACATCTGGGCCAATTGAACCTCCACACGACCCGTTCTTGAGTTTTGTCCACCCCCAGATGGCCACCCGACATGTGAATGGGCAATTAAACATCCTCCATCTTTAGGGTCCTGGTACCAAAAACTATTCCACTATCTCCTCCCTAACCTTAGTATCCCAGTACAATAAATCCCCACTAAACATGAAATAGGGAAACCTGGTGTCAGCCCCCAGTTCCTGTGCTATGCTGTCTATAGTGCTTACCTTATTGAACACTTCATTTAAAGTTAGGTCCCTATGTTGGGGGGACCCAAAATTTTATCCAGTACTTATTATGTCTGCCTCAGGGAATATTACCTCATATTTCCTCATTACACAGAAGAAATACCCATCAGACTTTGGATTTGGTGAGACTTCTTTAGGGCCAACCCGCTTTTTACCTGAGCACTCGAGGTCTCTGCCCCTCCCCAAGTCCCAAAACACAAAAGTCCCAACCTATGATAATTGGTTGCAAGAAATCCTGGACCACACAAACCTCATGAGACTCAGTACCTCTGGCTGTCTCAATGACTACTTTGGCCACCAGATAGTCTTTGGCATCCCCGTGAATGCTGCGGATGTACACCTTCTACCCAGGGGTCAATTAGGGAGATTGGTGACCCTCGTGAGGATCACACTCCCTCTCCAAGTCTACTAGTCCAGTCATTTTCAAACCATTCACTTTCAGAGGACAAGCTTGAAGCCCTTCTCCGGGTGGACAGTCCAAACTTCAAGCCAGGTATAGTGGGGAATTGTGCAAGTTCTCACACTTAAAAAGATGAGAGAGGCCTGTAATTGACATCATAGGTAGACCACAACTATAAGAGTCAAAATGAGAAAACAAATCCAGAAAATCACCTTCTCTGATTTGGCAAGATTTATTTTGCAAATTATGGTGGAAAATAAGTATTTGGTCACAAACAAAAGTTCATCTCAATATTTTGTTATATATCTTTTGTTGGCAATGACAGAGGTCAAACAATTTCTGTAAGTCTTCACAAGGTTGGCACACACTGTTGGTGGTATGTTGGCCCTTTCCTCCATGCAGATCTCCTCTAGAGCAGCGATGTTTTGGGCCTGTCACTGGGCAACACGGACTTTCAACTCCCTCCAAAGGCTTTCTATGGGGTTGAGATCTGGTGGCTGGTTAGGCCACTCCAATACCTTCATATGCTTCTTACGAAGCCAATCCTTCAATGTTCTGGTGGTGTGCTTGGGATCATTATCATGTGAAAGACCCATTCACGTTTCATCTTCAATGCTCTTTAAGAGGGAAGGTTTGCACTGAAAATCTCACGATACATGGCCCCATTCATTCTTTCATATACATGGATCAGTCGTCCTGGTCCCTTTGACGAGAAATAGCCCCAAAGCATGATGTTGCCACCCCCATGCTTCACAGTAGGTATGATGTTCTTTGGATGCAACTTAGCATTCTGTCTCCTCCAAACACGACGAGTTTTGTTTCTACCAAACAGTCCTACATTCTACTTTCATCAAACCATATGATATTCTCCCAATACTCTTCTGGATAATCCAAATGCTCTCTAGCAAACTTCAGACAGGCCCGGACATGTACTGGCTTAAGCAGGTGGACACGTCTGGCACTGCAGGATCTGAGTCCCTGGTGGTGTAGTGTGTTACTGATGGTAGCCTTTGTTACAGTGGTCCCAGCACTATGCAGGTCATTTACTAGGTCTGTGGTTATGGGATTTTTGCCCGCCGTTCTTGTGATCACTTTGACCCCAAGGGGTGAGATCTTGCATGGAGCCCCAGATTGAGGGAGATTAACAGTGGTCTTGTATGTCTTTCATTTTCTTATTATTGCTCCCACAGTTGATTTCATTACACCAAGCTGCTTGCCTATTGCAATTTCAGTCTTCCCAGCCTGGTGCAGGGCTACAATTTTGTTCCTGTTGTCCTTCGACGGCTCTTTGGTCTTCACCATAGTTTGTAGTGTGACTATTTGAGGTTGTGGACAGGAGTCTTTTATAATGATAACAAGTTCAAACAGGTTAAATTACTACAGGTAATGAGTGGAAGACAGAGGAGCCTCTTAAAGAAGAAATTACAGGTCTGTGAGAGCCAGAAATCTTGCATGTTTTTAGGTGACCAAATACTTATTTTCCACAATAATTTGCAAAATAAATCTTACTAAATAAGACAAGGTGATTTTCTGGATTTGTTTTCTCATTTTGACTCACATAGTTGTGGTCTACCTATGTCAATTACAGGCCTCTCTCATCCTTTCAGTGGAAGAACTTGCACAAATGGTGTCTGACTACTTTTTTTCCCCACTGTATGCCTAGAATGATCACCAGCGTCCCATGCTACAGTCTATTTGCTCGGTGGTCATGGGACAATGGTCAGCTATAAGATCTGGGCCGTGACATCTACAGCAAATTACATTTCCCGATGAGACCCTCAGCATGATCTCCGATGCCCCCTTGGAAGCTCCACCACCTTTTTAGCCTTTGCCCACAGTATGGAGTGGTTTGCCTCCCCCAAGGAACCGTCAACCCCCTGATAACTATCGACCAAGTCATCAGCATTCCGTGGATCTCTCTGGGCAACCCAAGTCTTCATCCGGCTCGTCAGGGAGTGTATAAACTGGTCTATTACAACTCGCTCTACCATCTGCGCTGGGGTAGAGGACTCCGGCTGCAACCACTTTTGGAAGAGGTGCAGCAGATAAAACATTTGGGAATGAAGGAGTTTGTCACAGTGGTATGCCCAGCAGTGGATCCGTTGTTCCCTGACATTGTCACCCCAAGCATGCCAAAATTTCTAGTTTCAATTTTGCATATTCTTGGGCATCCTGTAAGACTAAACCATAGTAGTGTCATGGTCTGTATGTGAATTCTCGTTTAGTGCTGTAGAGGTTAATGCTTTTGGCCTCTCTCTGGTTCTGGGAGGGCTTTAAATAGCCTCATTTGGGCTCTGTCAGTTGTCATTGATACTTTTGACCTCGGCTTAGTTCCGGACCCTGTGTATCTGTGGATACTGTCTGCCTGTGTATGTTTGCTCGTGTATAACCTGGTTCGTTCTTGTTTATGATATTGCTGCCTGACTCTGTACTTGTTTTGTCTCTCTGTTATGACCGTTGCATGTCCCTGACCTCCTGTTCCATTGCTCCTGCCTGTACCGCGCAGCTATCTCAGGTTTCCAGACTCTGCTTTGTGACTGACCATGTCTGTGTCTTGCTCCTCCTGTACTGTGCCATCTCCTGACTTGGACCCGCGCCTGCCCGACTACTCTCTGGGCTTCTCTAGCCCAAGAGCCGGTCTCCGGAGCGCCAGGGCTTGTCTCCGCCCCCAGTCACTCCCCCAGCAGTCATGTGCTTCAGGTCCTGTTTACCTGAAGCCCGCATCTCCACCTCTGCCGCACTGCTTCACAGGTATCTTGGAGCATAGTTTGTTCAACTCAGGACACGCACACTGGCTCAGTGAGCAAGTGCAGTGCGGTGTTCTTGACAAGTAGGCCTTTTTGTAGCTTCCCTGTTAAGTAAGGCGCCAGGACTTCCTGTCACTGCTTTGGCGAGGGTTTTTTCCTATTGGCAACCCTATGGAAAATGTTTAAAATGGCCTCTAATCGTCACTTGGAATCATTTTTTGCAAGGATCTCCTCACCACCTTTCAGATAGAAAAATCATCCGACCTTGGAGTTGGAGCTGCCACTGTGCCACGAACCACCTCTGTAATTCAATGTACTGCTGCTGTTGTCAGTGCAGGAGCTTTTGCGTAAGCAGCTTACCTGTCTCATGCTGTGCCTGCTGTTGCTTCTGCTGGGCTTGCACCAGGTGTCTAATCAGGTCCTTCATGCTGTCTGACATTGTTCTTTGGTTAACAGATGCCTTAATCGATGACATGCAGCACTTCTGTAGCAGTCACTCGTGTTCCCTGGGAATGCTGCTTGCACGTCTAACACCAAATGATATGCAGTATCACAGGAACCGTTTATATTTAAAAGTCCGGCTGGTTTATTTCAGTCATCATAAAATGCATCACAAGAAACTCAAATACAGCCCTTGTCCAACTCAAAGTACAACATAAAGCAAAAAGTCCAATAGTGGTTAGCCTGCCTGGCTGACAGTCCAGACTCTTAGTCCTTTTAGCAAAGGTATTCAATTCAGGAAATCTGAACACCTCTATACACACAGCCCTGTGTGAGACAAATAGCTCTCAATTTACAAAGTGAACCACACCCAGGGGTGGAGATATGATGAGCAGCCATCCAGGGCTGCCACTAGGAATTTCAAGGCCCCATACTGGCAAAATTTTTGGAGCCCCCCCCTTGAGACTCCGCCCAGGCTCCACCCCAGCCCCGCCTCCACCCCTTGTACCATCCACAGTCCCACTGCCCTCTCTTGCAAAAACTCCACTTCTGCACCACATCCTCACCAATCACACATTTACAGTTCCCATCACCACATACATGGCCAGCAGCTTTTGTTTTGGCCAAAAGATTTTTTAATCCACCACCAAGACAAGGTAGACTCTTTAGGCCAGGCTCTACTCTACTGTAACTTACTAAACATTTGTTAAAATATCCAATACAATTTAGGTATATTTTTATTTATTTTTCAATTTTTAAATGACCAATAATATCACAAACAAGATAAAATACCTCCACACCATGATTAGACACCATATTACTACCACATAGTGACCTATAATACCACATACAAGAAATAAATACCGTCACACCATGTCAAGATCACATATTACCACCACATGGTGACCAAAAATACCACATACAAGGGACAACTACCACCACACCATGACCAGACCACATATTACCACCACAGTGACCAAATAATAGCACATACAAGGGACAAATACTGCCATCCCTTGGCCGGACAACATATTACCACCGCATAGTGACTGAATACTGCAATACTGATCATTAATAAAAAAAAACCCACAATACTATCACCATAAGTGCCATTATACACAGGAGATCTGTACTTAGTATGCAGTGTCTGTGTACAGGTAACACACTAACTCACCAGTGACATCACTTGGTGAAGTCCTTCAGCCTCGCTTTCCATCTTCATCCAGCACAGATCGCCATCACTTCTTCCAGCCAGGGCTCGTCTCTGCAGGAAATAACATAGTTATCTAGAGCTCCGCTTGCAGAACACATTGCTTAATTTTTTCCCGAATTCTATACTACACCAGATGAAGAAGTAACAGTAACAGGACCGCCCCCCCCCTTTAAAACAGTATCCTCAAAAAATAAAATAAATACATCACTGCAGTAATATTATCCCTTAATTAGCCCCTATGGTAATAATATTCGCTGTTATGACCTGGTGGTTAGGAGCACCTGGAATGACCTGATGGTTAAACTAGACGACAGGACAAGCTCTGGGGAGTGGGATCTCTGCTGACCGCAAACTCTAATTCTATCACACACACTAGAAATAGCCGTGGAGCGTACCTAACTCTCCCTAGACGCCTCTTCACAGCCTAAGAGCTAACTACCCCTAAAGATAGAAAATAAAGCCTTACCTTGCCTCAGAGAAATTCCCCAAAGGAAAAGGCAGCCCCCCACAAATATTGACTGTGAGTTAAGAGGAAAGTCACAAACACAGGAATGAAACAGGTTTTCAGCAAAGGAGGCCAGACTTACTAAATAGACTGAGGATAGGAAAGGGATCTATGCGGTCAGCACAAAAAACTACAAAAAGCCACGCAGAGTGTGCAAAAAGACCCCCGCACCGACTCACGGTGCGGAGGTGCCACTCTGCACCCCAGAGCTTCCAGCTAGCAAGGCAATATCATTTTAGCAAGCTGGACTAGAACTTAGCAAGTACTAATAAATATATTCAGTACACAATGAACAACAAATGAACTAGCAGGGACTTCGCTTCTGCTGGAGTAGACAGGTCATCAGAAAGATCCGAGAGAGATCTGAACCAGTACCGATACATTAACAGCTGGCATGAAGTAACGATCTGAGTGGAGTTAAATAGAAAAGCCAGCCTAGCCGCAAACGAGGGCAGCTGAGGAAACAACCTCAGAACCAGCAGTTCCACTCACAGCCACCAGAGGGAGTCTGTTATGACCCCAATGGCGAGGGTCTCAGAGAAATCAGCAAGTCTGCGAAGTACAAAAATCCAGCTCATAGGGCAGTGGTAACTGGGTTGACCATATATCTACTCCTAACGCCAACACTAGAAGTAGCCGGGGAACATGCCTACGTTGGTCGCTAGATGTCTCGCGCCAGCCGGAGAGCTAACTACCCCTAGAAGAGGAAAACAAAGACCTCTCTTGCCTCCAGAGAAAAGACCCCAAAAGTAGGATACAAGCCCCCCACAAATAATAACGGTGAGGTAAGAGGAAATGACAAACACAGAGATGAACTAGGTTTAGCAAAGAGAGGCCCACTTACTAATAGCAGAATGTAGTAAGATAACTTATATGGTCAACAAAAACCCTATCAAAAATCCACGCTGGAGATTCAAGAACCCCCGAACCGTCTAACGGCCCGGGGGGAGAACACCAGCCACCCTAGAGCTTCCAGCAAGGTCAGGATACAGATTATATACAAGCTGGACAAAAATGCAAACAAAAACAAATAGCAAAAAGCAAGAAAGCAGACTTAGCTTAATCAAGCAGGAACCAGGATCAGTAGACAAGAGCACTACAGATTAGCTCTGATATCAACGATGCCAGGCATTGAACTGAAGGTCCAGGGAGCTTATATAGCAACACCCCTGACCTAACGACCCAGGTGAGCATACAAGGGATGACAGACATACCCAGAGTCAAATCACTAGTAGCCACTAGAGGGAGCCAAAAGGTAAATTCACAACAGTACCCCCCCCTTAGTGAGGGGTCACCGAACCCTCACCAAGACCACCAGGGCGATCAGGATGAGCGGCGTGAAAGGCACGAACTAATTCGGCCGCATGCACATCAGAGGCGACCACCCAGGAATTATCCTCCTGACCATAGCCCTTCCACTTGACCAGGTACTGAAGCCTCCGCCTGGAGAGACGAGAATCTAAGATCTTCTCCACCACGTACTCCAACTCGCCCTCAACCAACACCGGAGCAGGAGGCTCAGCAGAAGGAACCACAGGCACAACGTACCGCCGCAACAAGGACCTATGAAATACGTTGTGAATGGCAAACGACACCGGAAGATCCAGGCGAAAGGATACAGGATTAAGGATCTCCAATATCTTGTAAGGACCAATGAATCGAGGCTTAAATTTGGGAGAGGAGACCTTCATAGGAACAAATCGAGAAGACAGCCATACCAAATCCCCAACACGAAGTCGGGGACCCACACCGCGGCGGCGGTTGGCAAAACGCTGAGCCTTCTCCTGTGACAACTTCAAGTTGTCCACCACATGATTCCAGATCCGCTGCAACCTATCCACCACAGAATCCACCCCAGGACAGTCAGAAGGCTCCACATGTCCCGAGGAAAAACGAGGATGGAAACCAGAGTTGCAGAAAAATGGCGAAACCAAGGTGGCAGAACTAGCCCGATTATTAAGGGCAAATTCAGCCAACGGCAAGAAGGTCACCCAATCATCCTGATCAGAAGAGACAAAACACCTCAAATACGCCTCCAGAGTCTGATTAGTTCGTTCCGTTTGTCCGTTAGTCTGTGGATGAAAAGCGGACGAAAACGACAAATCAATGCCCATCCTACCACAAAAGGATCGCCAGAACCTGGAAACAAACTGGGATCCTCTGTCCGACACAATATTCTCAGGAATGCCGTGCAAACGAACCACGTTCTGGAAGAACACAGGAACCAGATCAGAAGAGGAAGGCAGCTTAGGCAAAGGAACCAGATGGACCATCTTGGAGAAACGATCACATATCACCCAGATGACAGACATGCCCTGAGACACCGGAAGATCCGAAATGAAATCCATAGAGATGTGTGTCCAAGGTCTCTTCGGGACAGGCAAGGGCAAGAGCAACCCGCTGGCACGAGAACAGCAAGGCTTAGCTCGAGCACAAGTACCACAGGACTGCACAAATGACCGCACATCCCTTGACAAGGAAGGCCACCAAAAGGACCTGGCCACCAGATCTCTGGTGCCAAAAATTCCCGGGTGCCCTGCCAACACTGAGGAATGAACCTCGGAAATGACTCTGCTGGTCCATTTAGCAGGCACAAACAATCTGTCAGGTGGACAAGAGTCAGGCCTACCAGCCTGAAATCTCTGCAACACACGTCGCAGATCTGGAGAAATAGCTGACAAGATAACTCCTTCCTTAAGAATACCCACAGGTTCAGCGACTCCAGGAGCATCAGGCACAAAGCTCCTAGACAGAGCATCGGCCTTCACATTCTTAGAACCTGGTAAATACGAGACCACAAAGTCAAAACGGGAGAAAAACAATGACCAGCGGGCCTGTCTAGGATTCAGGCGTTTAGCAGACTCGAGGTACATCAGATTTTTGTGATCAGTCAAGACCACCACACGATGCTTAGCACCCTCGAGCCAATGACGCCACTCCTCAAATCCCCACTTCATGGCCAACAACTCCCGATTGCCCACATCATAATTTCGCTCTGCCGGCGAAAACTTCCTAGAGAAAAAGGCACAAGGTCTCATAGTAGAGCAACCAGGGCCTCTCTGCGACAAAACGGCCCCTGCCCCAATCTCCGAAGCATCCACCTCAACCTGAAAGGGAAGTGAGATGTCAGGCTGGCACAAAACAGGCGCCGAAGTAAACCGGCGTTTCAACTCCTGGAAAGCCTCCACGGCAGCAGGAGCCCAGTTAGCCACATCAGAGCCTTTCTTGGTCATATCCGTCAACGGTTTAACAACGCTAGAAAAATTAGCGATAAAACGACGGTAGAAGTTAGCAAAACCCAAGAACTTCTGAAGACTCTTAACTGACGAGGGTTGAGTCCAATCATGAATAGCTCGGACCTTGACTGGGTCCATCTCCACAGCAGAAGGGGAAAAAATGAACCCTAAAAAGGGAACCTTCTGTACACCAAAGAGACACTTTGAGCCTTTAACAAACAAAGAATTTTCACGCAAAATCTTGAAAACCATCCTGACCTGCTCCACATGCGAGTCCCAATCATCAGAAAAAAACAGAATATCATCCAGATAAACGATCAAAAATTTATCCAGATACTTCCGGAAAATGTAATGCATAAAGGACTGAAAAACTGAAGGTGCATTAGAGAGCCCAAATGGCATCACCAAGTACTCAAAATGACCTTCGGGCGTATTGAATGCGGTTTTCCATTCATCTCCTTGCTTAATGCGCACAAGGTTGTACGCACCACGAAGGTCTATCTTGGTGAACCACTTGGCACCTTTAATCCGGGCAAATAAGTCTGACAACAGCGGCAAAGGATACTGAAATTTGACAGTGATCTTATTTAAAAGCCGATAGTCAATACAAGGCCTCAAAGATCCGTCCTTTTTGGCCACAAAAAAGAATCCCGCACCAAGAGGGGAAGAAGAAGGACGGATATGCCCCTTCTCCAGAGACTCCTTGATATATGAACGCATCGCGGTATGTTCAGGTACCGACAGATTAAACAGTCTTCCCTTAGGAAACTTACTGCCTGGAATCAAATCTATTGCACAGTCACATTCCCTATGAGGAGGCAATGCACTTGACCTAGACTCGCTGAAGACATCCTGATAATCAGACAAATACGCCGGAACTTCCGAAGGCGTAGAAGTAGCAATAGACACGGGCAGGGAATCTCCATGAATTCCATGACAGCCCCAACTTGACACTGACATTGCCTTCCAGTCCAAGACTGGATTATGGGTCTGTAACCATGGCAAACCCAAAACAACCAAATCATGCATCTTATGCAGAACAAGAAAACGTATCACCTCCCGATGTTCAGGAGTCATGCACATGGTAACCTGTGTCCAAAACTGCGGTTTATTTTCTGCCAATGGCGTAGCATCAATACCCCTAAGAGGGATAGGATTTTCTAATGGCTCAAGAACAAAACCACAGCGCTTGGCAAATGACAGATCCATAAGACTCAGGGCAGCACCTGAATCTACAAACGCCATGACAGGATACGATGACAGTGAGCAAATCAAAGTTACAGATAGAATAAACTTAGGTTGCAAATTACCAATGGCGACAGGACTAACAACCTTAGTAAGACGCTTAGAGCATGCTGAGATAACATGTGTAGAATCACCACAGTAGTAACACAAGCCATTCTGGCGTCTATGAATTTTCCGCTCATTTCTAGTCAGGATTCTATCACATTGCATTAAATCAGGTGCCTGTTCAGATAACACCATGAGGGAATTTGCGGTTTTGCGCTCCCGCAACCGCCGGTCAATTTGAATTGCCAGGGCCATGGAATCATTCAGACCTGTGGGAATGGGAAAACCCACCATCACATTCTTAATGGCTTCAGAAAGGCCATTTCTAAAATTTGCAGCCAATGCACACTCGTTCCACTGGGTCAGCACGGACCATTTCCGAAATTTTTGGCAATACACTTCAGCCTCATCCTGGCCCTGAGACATAGCCAGCAAGGCTTTTTCTGCCTGAATCTCAAGATTGGGTTCCTCATAAAGCAAACCGAGCGCCAGAAAAAACGCATCAATATCAGCCAATGCCGGATCTCCTGGCGCCAGCGAGAAAGCCCAATCCTGAGGGTCGCCCCGTAAAAAAGAAATAACAATTTTCACTTGCTGAGCGGAGTCTCCAGAGGAACAGGGTCTCAGGGACAAAAACAATTTACAATTATTCCTGAAATTTCTAAACTTAAATCGGTCTCCGGAAAACAGTTCAGGAATCGGTATCTTAGGTTCTGACATAGGATTTCTGGTAACATAATCTTGTATGCCCTGCACACGAGCAGCAAGCTGGTCCACACTTGTAATCAAGGTCTGGACATTCATGTCTGCAGCAATCACAAGCCACTCAGAGGTAAAGGGGAAAAGAAAAAAAAATGAGAGAGAGAAAAAAAAACTCAGAACTTTCTTTCTTATAATCCCGCTTCTGCAATGCATTTAACATTTAATACTGGCCTGGCAAACTGTTATGACCCCAATGGCGAGGGTCTCAGAGAAATCAGCAAGTCTGCGAAGTACAAAAATCCAGCTCATAGGGCAGTGGTAACTGGGTTGACCATATATCTACTTCTAACGCCAACACTAGAAGTAGCCGGGGAACATGCCTACGTTGGTCGCTAGATGTCTCGCGCCAGCCGGAGAGCTAACTACCCCTAGAAGAGGAAAACAAAGACCTCTCTTGCCTCCAGAGAAAAGACCCCAAAAGTAGGATACAAGCCCCCCACAAATAATAACGGTGAGGTAAGAGGAAATGACAAACACAGAGATGAACTAGGTTTAGCAAAGAGAGGCCCACTTACTAATAGCAGAATGTAGTAAGATAACTTATATGGTCAACAAAAACCCTATCAAAAATCCACGCTGGAGATTCAAGAACCCCCGAACCGTCTAACGGCCCGGGGGGAGAACACCAGCCACCCTAGAGCTTCCAGCAAGGTCAGGATACAGATTATATACAAGCTGGACAAAAATGCAAACAAAAACAAATAGCAAAAAGCAAGAAAGCAGACTTAGCTTAATCAAGCAGGAACCAGGATCAGTAGACAAGAGCACTACAGATTAGCTCTGATATCAACGATGCCAGGCATTGAACTGAAGGTCCAGGGAGCTTATATAGCAACACCCCTGACCTAACGACCCAGGTGAGCATACAAGGGATGACAGACATACCCAGAGTCAAATCACTAGTAGCCACTAGAGGGAGCCAAAAGGTAAATTCACAACAGGAGTCCACGGACAGAACTCGCTGAAGTACCATTCATGACCACAGGAGGGAGTTCGAGAACGGAATTCACAACAGTACCCCCCCTTGAGGAGGGGTCACCGAACCCTCACCAGAGCCCCCAGGCCGATCAGGACAAGCCAAATGAAAGGCACGAACCAAATCGGCAGCATGGACATCGGAGGCAACAACCCAGGAATTATCCTCCTGACCATAGCCCTTCCATTTGACCAGGTACTGAAGTTTCCGTCTCGAAACACGAGAATCTAAAATCTTTTCCACCACATACTCCAACTCCCCCTCGACCAACACCGGAGCAGGAGGGTCAACGGAGGAAACCATAGGCGCCACATATCTCCGCAACAACGACCTATGGAACACATTATGGATGGCAAAAGAAGCTGGAAGGGCCAAACGAAACGACACAGGATTGAGAATTTCAGAAATCTTATAAGGACCAATGAAACGAGGTTTAAACTTAGGAGAAGAAACCTTCATAGGGACATAACGAGACGACAACCAAACCAAATCCCCAACACGAAGTCGGGGACCAACACGGCGACGGCGGTTGGCGAAACGTTGAGCCTTCTCCTGGGACAATGTCAAATTGTCCACTACATGAGTCCAAATTTGCTGCAACCTGTCCACCACAGAATCTACACCAGGACAGTCCGAAGGCTCAACCTGCCCTGAAGAAAAACGAGGATGAAAACCAGAATTACAAAAAAAAGGCGAAACCAAAGTAGCCGAACTGGCCCGATTATTAAGGGCGAACTCAGCCAATGGCAAGAAGGTCACCCAATCATCCTGATCAGCAGAAACAAAGCATCTCAGATAGGTCTCCAAAGTCTGATTAGTTCGTTCGGTTTGGCCATTTGTCTGAGGATGGAAAGCTGAAGAAAAAGACAAATCAATGCCCATCTTAGCACAAAAGGACCGCCAAAACCTTGAAACAAACTGGGAACCTCTGTCCGACACGATGTTCTCCGGAATGCCATGCAAACGAACCACATGCTGGAAAAATAATGGAACCAAATCAGAGGAGGAGGGTAATTTAGGCAAGGGTACCAAATGGACCATCTTAGAGAAGCGATCACAAACCACCCAGATGACCGACATCCTTTGAGAGACAGGGAGATCTGAAATAAAATCCATGGAAACATGCGTCCAAGGCCTTTTTGGGACTGGCAAGGGCAAAAGTAACTCACTGGCACGAGAACAGCAGGGCTTGGCCCGAGCACAAGTCCCACAGGACTGCACAAAAGAACGCACATCCCGTGACAAGGAAGGCCACCAAAAGGACCTAGCCACCAAATCTCTGGTACCAAAAATCCCAGGATGACCAGCCAACACTGAACAATGAACCTCAGAGATAACTCTACTAGTCCATCTATCAGGGACAAACAGTTTCTCCGCTGGACAACGGTCAGGTCTATCAGCCTTAAACTCCTGCAGCGCCCGCCGCAAATCAGGCGAGATGGCAGACAGAATTACCCCCTCTTTAAGAATACCAGCCGGCTCAGGAACTCCCGGAGAATCAGGCACAAAACTCCTTGAAAGGGCATCAGCCTTCACATTCTTAGAACCCGGGAGGTATGAAACCACAAAATTGAAACGGGAGAAAAACAGCGACCATCGAGCCTGTCTAGGATTCAACTGCTTGGCAGACTCGAGATAAGTCAGATTCTTGTGATCCGTTAAAACCACCACGCGATGCTTAGCTCCCTCAAGCCAATGTCGCCACTCCTCGAAAGCCCACTTCATAGCCAACAACTCCCGATTGCCAACATCATAATTACGCTCAGCAGGCGAAAACTTTCTAGAAAAGAAAGCACATGGCTTCATCACAGAGCCATCAGAACTCCTTTGAGACAAAACAGCCCCTGCTCCAATCTCAGAAGCATCAACCTCGACCTGAAAAGGGAGCGAAACATCTGGCTGACACAACACAGGGGCCGAAGAAAAACGACGTTTCAACTCCCGAAAAGCCTCAACGGCCGCAGAGGACCATTTCACCACATCAGCACCTTTCTTGGTCAAATCAGTCAACGGTTTAACAACACTAGAAAAATTAGCGATGAAGCGACAGTAAAAATTAGCAAAGCCCAGGAATTTCTGAAGGCTTTTCACAGATGTAGGCTGAGTCCAATCAAAAATGGCCTGAACTTTAACAGGATCCATCTCAATAGTAGAAGGGGAAAAAATGAAGCCCAAAAAGGAAACCTTCTGAACTCCGAAGAGACATTTAGACCCCTTCACAAACAAAGAATTAGCACGAAGGACCTGGAACACCATTCTGACCTGCTTCACATGAGACTCCCAATCATCCGAAAAGACCAAAATATCATCCAAATATACAATCATGAATCTATCCAAATACTTTCGGAAGATGTCATGCATAAAGGACTGAAACACAGATGGAGCATTAGAAAGCCCGAATGGCATCACCAGGTACTCAAAATGGCCCTCGGGCGTATTAAATGCTGTTTTCCATTCATCGCCCTGTTTAATACGCACCAGATTATACGCCCCTCGAAGATCTATCTTGGTGAACCAACTAGCCCCCTTAATTCGAGCAAACAAATCAGACAGTAGAGGCAAAGGGTACTGAAATTTGACCGTGATTTTATTAAGAAGGCGGTAATCTATACAAGGTCTCAGAGAACCATCCTTCTTGGCCACAAAAAAGAACCCTGCACCCAACGGTGACGACGACAGGCGAATATGCCCTTTCTCCAAGGACTCCTTTATATAACTCCGCATAGCGGCGTGTTCCGGCACAGATAAATTGAAAAGTCGTCCCTTAGGAAATTTACTACCAGGGATCAAACTAATAGCACAATCACAATCCCTATGAGGAGGTAGGGCACTGGATTTGGGCTCATCAAATACATATCGGTAATCCGACAAAAACTCGGGGACTTCAGAAGGAGTAGAGGAAGAAATTGACAACAACGGAACATCACCATGTACCCCTTGACAACCCCAACTGGACACAGACATCGATTTCCAATCCAACATTGGATTATGGACCTGTAGCCATGGCAAACCCAACACGACCACATCATGCAAATTATGCAACACCAAAAAGCGAACATCTTCCCGATGTGCAGGAGCCATGCACATGGTCAACTGAGTCCAATACTGAGGTTTATTCTTGGCCAAAGGCGTAGCATCAATTCCCCTAATGGAATAGGATACTGCAAGGGCTCCAAGAAAAAATCACAGCGCCTGGCAAACTCCAAGTCCATTAAATTCAGGGAAGCGCCTGAATCCACAAATGCCATAACAGAGTAGGACAACAAAGAGCAAATCAGAGTAACGGACAAAAGAAATTTAGGCTGTACAGTACCAATGGTGACAGACCTAGCGAACCGCTTAGTGCGCTTAGGACAATCAGAGATAGCATGAGTGGAGTCACCACAGTAAAAACACAGCCCATTCTGACGTCTGTGTTCTTGCCGTTCAGCTCTGGTTAAAGTCCTATCACATTGCATAGGCTCAGGCTTCTGCTCAGAGGATACCGCCAAATGGTGCACAACTTTGCGCTCACGCAAGCGCCGATCGATCTGAATGGCCAAGGACATTGACTCATTCAGACCAGCAGGCGTGGGGAACCCCACCATAACATCCTTAAGGGCTTCAGAAAAACCCTTTCTGAAAATTGCCGCAAGGGCACACTCATTCCATTGAGTAAGCACAGACCACTTTCTAAACTTCTGGCAATATACCTCCGCTTCATCCTGACCCTGACACAAAGCCAGCAAGATTTTCTCGGCCTGATCTATAGAGTTAGGTTCATCATAGAGCAATCCAAGCGCCAGAAAAAACGCATCTACATTTAGCAATGCAGGATCTTCTGGCGCAAGGGAGAATGCCCAGTCTTGAGGGTCACCACGTAACAAAGAAATAATGATTTTCACTTGCTGAATGGGGTCACCAGAGGAGCGGGGTTTCAAAGCAAGAAACAGTCTACAATTACTTTTGAAATTCAGAAATTTAGATCTATCCCCAGAAAACAAATCAGGAATTGGAATTCTAGGCTCTAACATCGGATTCTGAACTACATAATCTTGAATGCTTTGTACCCTTGCAGTGAGTTGATCAACACAAGAGGACAGACCTTGAATGTCCATCTCTACACCTGAGTCCTGAACCACCCAGAGGTTAAGGGGAAAAGAAAGACAAAACACACTGCAGAGAAAAAAAAATGGTCTCAGAACTTCTCTTATCCCTCTATTGAGATGCATTAACACTTTGCGGGCCAGCTGTACTGTTATGACCTGGTGGTTAGGAGCACCTGGAATGACCTGATGGTTAAACTAGACGACAGGACAAGCTCTGGGGAGTGGGATCTCTGCTGACCGCAAACTCTAATTCTATCACACACTGTCATGATTCTCAATGGCGAGAGAACATAGCCCAGCATATATGAGAACTAGCTCTTGGAAGATGGAAACTATACTGACCATGAACTAAACCTGCCGCACAACTAGAAGTGGCCGGGTAGCATGCCTACGTTTTTTAACCCTAGATGCCCAGCGCCAGCCGGAGAACTACCTAATCCTAGCAGAGGAAAAGACAGTCCTGGCTCACCTCTAGAGAAATTTTCCCAAAAGGCAGACAGAGGCCCCCACATATATTGGCGGTGATTTTAGATGAAATGACAAACGTAGTATGAAAATAGGTTTAGCAAAATCGAGGTCCGCTTTCTAGATAGCAGGAAGACAGAAAGGACACTTTCATGGTCAGCAGAAAACCCTATCAAAACACCATCCAGAAATTCCTTTAAGACTCTAGCATTAACTCATAACACCAGAGTGGCAATTTCCGATCACAAGAGCTTTCCAGACACAGTAACGAAACAGCAGCTGTGAACAGGAACAAAATGCAAAAACACACAAGGACAAAAGTCCAACTTAGCTGGGAGTAGTCTAGTAGCAGGAACAAGCACAGAAGGCTTCTGATTACATTGTTGACCGGCAAGAAACTGACAGAGGAGCAAGGTTATATAGCGACTCCCACATCCTGATAGGAGCAGGTGAACAGAGGGGATGATGCACACAAGTTCAATTCCACAAGTGGCCACCGGGGGAGCCCAGAATCCAATTTCACAACAGTACCCCCCCCTCAAGGAGGGGGCACCGAACCCTCACCAGAACCACCAGGGCGATCAGGATGAGCCCTATGAAAGGCACGGACAAGATCGGAGGCATGAACATCAGAGGCAGTGACCCAAGAATTATCCTCCTGACCGTATCCCTTCCATTTGACCAGATACTGGAGTCTCCGTCTGGAAACACGAGAGTCCAAGATCTTTTCCACAACGTACTCCAACTCACCCTCAACCAACACCGGAGCAGGAGGCTCAACGGAAGGCACAACCGGTACCTCATACCTGCGCAACAATGACCGATGAAAAACATTATGAATCGAAAAGGATGCAGGGAGGTCCAAACGGAAGGACACAGGGTTAAGAATCTCCAATATCTTGTACGGGCCGATGAACCGAGGCTTAAACTTAGGAGAAGAAACCCTCATAGGGACAAAACGAGAAGACAACCACACCAAGTCCCCAACACAAAGCCGAGGACCAACACGACGACGGCGGTTGGCAAAAAGCTGAGTCTTCTCCTGGGACAACTTCAAATTGTCCACCACCTGCCCCCAAATCTGATGCAACCTCTCCACCACAGCATCCACTCCAGGACAATCCGAAGATTCCACTTGACCTGAGGAAAATCGAGGATGAAACCCCAAATTACAGAAAAACGGGGACACCAAGGTGGCAGAGCTGGCCCGATTATTGAGGGCGAACTCCGCCAAAGGCAAAAAAGCAACCCAATCATCCTGATCCGCAGACACAAAACACCTCAAATATGTCTCCAAGGTCTGATTAGTCCGCTCGGTCTGGCCATTAGTCTGAGGATGGAAAGCAGACGAAAAAGACAAATCTATGCCCATCCTAGCACAGAATGCCCGCCAAAATCTAGACACGAATTGGGTCCCTCTGTCAGAAACGATATTCTCAGGAATACCATGCAAACGAACAACATTTTGAAAAAACAGAGGAACCAACTCGGAAGAAGAAGGCAACTTAGGCAAGGGAACCAGATGGACCATCTTAGAGAAACGGTCACACACCACCCAGATGACAGACATCTTCTGAGAAACAGGCAGATCCGAAATAAAATCCATCGAGATGTGCGTCCAAGGCCTCTTCGGGATAGGCAAGGGCAACAACAATCCACTAGCCCGAGAACAACAAGGCTTGGCCCGAGCACAAACGTCACAAGACTGCACAAAGCCTCGCACATCTCGTGACAGGGAAGGCCACCAGAAGGACCTTGCCACCAAATCCCTGGTACCAAAGATTCCAGGATGACCTGCCAACGCAGAAGAATGAACCTCAGAGATGACTCTACTGGTCCAATCATCAGGAACAAACAGTCTACCAGGTGGGCAACGATCAGGTCTATCCGCCTGAAACTCCTGCAAGGCCCGCCGCAGGTCTGGAGAAACGGCAGACAATATCACTCCATCTTTAAGGATACCTGTGGGCTCAGAATTACCAGGGGAGTCAGGCTCAAAACTCCTAGAAAGGGCATCCGCCTTAACATTCTTAGAACCCGGTAGGTACGACACCACAAAATTAAACCGAGAGAAAAACAACGACCAGCGCGCCTGTCTAGGATTCAGGCACCTGGCAGACTCAAGGTAAATTAAATTTTTGTGGTCAGTCAATACCACCACCTGATGTCTGGCCCCCTCAAGCCAGTGACGCCACTCCTCAAAAGCCCACTTCATGGCCAAAAGCTCCCGATTCCCAATATCATAATTCCGCTCGGCGGGCGAAAACTTACGGGAAAAAAAAGCACAAGGTCTCATCACGGAGCAGTCGGAACTTCTCTGCGACAACACCGCCCCAGCTCCGATTTCAGAAGCGTCGACCTCAACCTGAAAAGGAAGAGCAACATCAGGCTGACGCAACACTGGGGCGGAAGAAAAGCGGCGCTTGAGCTCCCGAAAGGCCTCCACAGCATCAGGGGACCAATCAGCAACATCAGCACCCTTCTTAGTCAAATCAGTCAATGGTTTTACAACATCAGAAAAACCAGCAATAAATCGACGATAAAAGTTAGCAAAGCCCAAAAATTTCTGAAGACTCTTAAGAGAAGAGGGTTGCGTCCAATCACCAATAGCCTGAACCTTGACAGGATCCATCTTGATGGAAGAGGGGGAAAAAATGTATCCCAAGAAAGAAATCTTTTGAACCCCAAAAACACACTTAGAACCCTTCACACACAAGGAATTAGACCGCAAAACCTGAAAAACCCTCCTGACCTGCTGGACATGAGAGTCCCAGTCATCCGAAAAAATCAGAATATCATCCAGATAAACAATCATAAATTTATCCAAATAATCGCGGAAAATGTCATGCATAAAGGACTGGAAGACTGAAGGGGCATTTGAAAGACCAAAAGGCATCACCAAATACTCAAAATGGCCCTCGGGCGTATTAAATGCGGTTTTCCACTCATCCCCCTGCTTGATTCGCACCAAATTATACGCCCCACGGAGATCAATCTTAGAGAACCACTTGGCCCCCTTTATACGAGCAAACAAATCAGTAAGCAGTGGTAACGGATATTGATATTTAACCGTGATTTTATTCAAAAGTCGATAATCAATACACGGCCTCAAAGAGCCGTCTTTCTTAGACACAAAGAAAAAACCGGCTCCTAAGGGAGATGACGAAGGACGAATATGTCCCTTTTCCAAGGACTCCTTTATATATTCTCGCATAGCAGCGTGTTCAGGCACAGACAGATTAAATAAACGACCCTTAGGGTATTTACTACCCGGAATCAAGTCTATGGCACAATCGCACTCCCGGTGCGGAGGTAGTGAACCAACCTTGGGTTCTTCAAAAACGTCACGAAAGTCAGACAAGAATTCAGGAATCTCAGAGGGAATAGATGATGAAATGGAAACCAAAGGTACGTCCCCATGAGTTCCTTTACATCCCCAGCTTAACACAGACATAGCTCTCCAGTCGAGGACTGGGTTATGAGATTGCAGCCATGGCAATCCCAGCACCAAAACATCATGTAGATTATACAGCACCAGAAAGCGAATAACCTCCTGGTGATCCGGATTAACACGCATAGTCACTTGTGTCCAGTATTGTGGTTTATTACTAGCCAATGGGGTGGAGTCAATCCCTTTCAGAGGTATCGGAGCCTCCAGTGGCTCCAAATCATACCCACAGCGTTTGGCAAAGGACCAATCCATAAGACTCAAAGCAGCGCCAGAGTCGACATAGGCGTCCGCGGTAATAGATGACAAAGAACAAATCAGGGTCACAGATAGAATAAACTTAGACTGTAAAGTGCTAATTGAAACAGACTTGTCAGGCTTCTTAGTACGCTTAAAGCATGCTGATATAACATGAGTTGAATCACCACAATAGAAGCACAACCCATTTTTTCGTCTAAAATTCTGCCGCTCGCTTCTGGACAGAATTCTATCACATTGCATATTTTCTGGCGTTTTCTCAGTAGACACCGCCAAATGGTGCACAGGTTTGCGCTCCCGCAGACGCCTATCGATCTGAATAGCCATCGTCATGGACTCATTCAGACTCGCAGGCACAGGGAACCCCACCATAACATCCTTAATGGCATCAGAGAGACCTTCTCTGAAAATCGCCGCCAATCGGCGCACTCATTCCACTGAGTAAGCACAGACCATTTGCGGAATTTTTGGCAGTATATTTCAGCTTCATCTTGCCCCTGAGACAAGGACATCAAGGCCTTTTCCGCCTGAAGCTCTAAATGAGGTTCCTCATAAAGCAACCCCAAGGCCAGAAAAAACGCATCCACATTGAGCAACGCAGGATCCCCTGGTGCCAATGCAAAAGCCCAGTCTTGAGGGTCGCCCCGGAGCAAGGAAATTACAATCCTGACCTGCTGTGCAGGGTCTCCGGCAGAGCGAGACTTCAGGGACAAAAACAATTTGCAATTATTTTTAAAATTTTGAAAGTGAGATCTATTCCCCGAGAAGAATTCAGGCAAAGGAATTCTAGGCTCAGACATAGGTGCATGAACAACAAAATCTTGCAAATTTTGTACCTTTGTGGCGAGATTATTCAAACCTGTAGCTACACTCTGAAGATCCATTTGAAACAGGTGAACACAGAGCCATTCAAGGATTAGAAGGAGAGAAAGAGAGGAAGGCTGCAGTATAGGCAGACTAGCAAGTGATTCAATTAAGAGCACACTCAGAACTAGAGGAAAAAAAAAAAAAAATTGTAGCAGACTTCTTTTTTCTCTCCTTTCTCAGCCAGTAATTTAACCCTTTTTCGGGCCGGTCAAACTGTCATGATTCTCAATGGCGAGAGAACATAGCCCAGCATATATGAGAACTAGCTCTTGGAAGATGGAAACTATACTGACCATGAACTAAACCTGCCGCACAACTAGAAGTGGCCGGGTAGCATGCCTACGTTTTTTAACCCTAGATGCCCAGCGCCAGCCGGAGAACTACCTAATCCTAGCAGAGGAAAAGACAGTCCTGGCTCACCTCTAGAGAAATTTTCCCAAAAGGCAGACAGAGGCCCCCACATATATTGGCGGTGATTTTAGATGAAATGACAAACGTAGTATGAAAATAGGTTTAGCAAAATCGAGGTCCGCTTTCTAGATAGCAGGAAGACAGAAAGGACACTTTCATGGTCAGCAGAAAACCCTATCAAAACACCATCCAGAAATTCCTTTAAGACTCTAGCATTAACTCATAACACCAGAGTGGCAATTTCCGATCACAAGAGCTTTCCAGACACAGTAACGAAACAGCAGCTGTGAACAGGAACAAAATGCAAAAACACACAAGGACAAAAGTCCAACTTAGCTGGCAGTAGTCTAGTAGCAGGAACAAGCACAGAAGGCTTCTGATTACATTGTTGACCGGCAAGAAACTGACAGAGGAGCAAGGTTATATAGCGACTCCCACATCCTGATAGGAGCAGGTGAACAGAGGGGATGATGCACACAAGTTCAATTCCACAAGTGGCCACCGGGGGAGCCCAGAATCCAATTTCACAACAACACACACTAGAAATAGCTGTGGAGCGTACCTAACTCTCCCTAGACGCCTCTTCACAGCCTAAGAGCTAACTACCCCTAAAGATAGAAAATAAAGCCTTACCTTGCCTCAGAGAAATTCCCCAAAGGAAAAGGCAGCCCCCCACAAATATTGACTGTGAGTTAAGAGGAAAGTCACAAACACAGGAATGAAACAGGTTTTCAGCAAAGGAGGCCAAACTTACTAAATAGACTGAGGATAGGAAAGGGATCTATGCGGTCAGCACAAAAAACTACAAAAAGCCACGCAGAGTGTGCAAAAAGACCCCCGCACCGACTCACGGTGCGGAGGTGCCACTCTGCACCCCAGAGCTTCCAGCTAGCAAGGCAATATCATTTTAGCAAGCTGGACTAGAACTTAGCAAGTACTAATAAATATATTCAGTACACAATAAACAACAAATGAACTAGCAGGGACTTCGCTTCTGCTGGAGTAGACAGGTCATCAGAAAGATCCGAGAGAGATCTGAACCAGTACCGATACATTGACAGCTGGCATGAAGTAACGATCTGAGTGGAGTTAAATAGAAAAGCCAGCCTAGCCGCAAACGAGGGCAGCTGAGGAAACAACCTCAGAACCAGCAGTTCCACTCACAGCCACCTGAGGGAGTCCACGGACAGAACTCGCTGAAGTACCATTCATGACCACAGGAGGGAGTTTGAGAACGGAATTCACAACAATCCGCATCCTGGCCTTGTGTATCTCATTCCTGGCTCCAGCCATATGTTCTCCCATCCTGACCTGATGAGTATCCATTCTGCCCCATATGATCTCCCCATCTTGCCCCATGATCCTGCCGCCCCATCTGTCTCCATCGTATCCATCCTGCCCCGTGATCCTGCACCATGATCCTGCCATCTGTCTCACATCCAGCCCCCCTGTATCTCACATTCTGCCCCGTGTCTCACATTCTGCCCCGTGTCTCACATTCTGCCCGTCTCACATCCTGCCCCGTCTCACATCCTGCCCCCGTCTCACATCCTGCCCCCGTCTCACATCCTGCCCGTCTTACATCCTGCCCCGTGTCTCACATTCTGCCCCGTGTCACAAACTCTGCCCCGTGTCTCACATTCTGCCCCCATGTCTCACATCCTGCCCCGTGTCTCACATTCTGCCCCGTGTCACATATTCTGCCCCCGTGAATCACATCTTGCCCCGTCTCACATCCTGCCCCGTGCCTTACATTCTGCCCCATGTCTCACATCCTGCCCCATCTCACATTCTGCCCCGTGTCACAAATTCTGACCTCTGTGTCTCACACTCTGCCCCGTGTCACACATTGTCCCCCTGTGTTGTTTTCATTCCTGCCCCCTGTGTTTTCATTCCTGCCCCCAGTGTTTTCACTCCTGCCCCCCTGTGATGTTTCCATTCCTGCCCCCTGTGGTGTTTTCATTCCTGCCCCCCTGTGATTTTTCCATTCCTGCCCCCAGTGTTTCATTCCTGCCCTCAGTGTTTTCATTCCTGCCCCCAGTGTTTTCCTTACTGCCCCTGTGGTGTTTCCATTCCTGCCCCCTGTGGTGTTTCCATTCCTGCCCCCTTGATTTCATTCCTGCCCCCAGTGTTTCTATTCCTGCCCCCAGTGTTTTCATTCCTGCCCCCAGTGATTTCATTCCTGCCCCTTGATTTCATTCCTGCCCCCAGTGTTTTCATTCCTGCCCCCAGTGATTTAATTCCTGCCCCCTGTGGTGTTTTCATTCCTGCCCCCTGTGGTGTTTCCATTCCTGCCCCCAGTGTTTCCATTCCTGCCCCCAGTGTTTTCATCCCTGCCCCTCTGATTTCATTCCTGCCCCCAGTGTTTCCAATCCTGCCCCCAGTGTTTTCATTCCTGCCCCGTGTTCTTTTCTTTCCTGCCCCGTGTTCTTTTCTTTCCTGTCCATGTGTCCCCCATCCTTCCCTCCTGTCTTTATTATGCCCCGGGCTTGCCGCATTTAGTAAAAAAAAACAAAACAAAAAAACACCTTACCTGGCCGCTGTCCAGCGCCAACATCCTTCCCGGGCATTTCATCGCGGACTCGCCGGCAAATGATGATGACGTCATACGCCGGCGACATGCGTGCTGACGTCAGCTGCCAGCCTCTGATTGGCTGGCGGCCTTAACTGTTGCCTTGCGGGCCCGGACGGGGCAGTATGCCCTGATGGCGGCCGTGCAGCCATCTCTCCCAACTCTTCAGCTGCTTATAATCAACCTGTCATGGCCAATTAATCCCTATTAGTCCTATATGTACTAAAGCATTAGGGTACCGTCTCACAAAACGATTTACCAACGATCACGACCAGCGATACGACCTGGCCGTGATCGTTGGCAAGTCGTTGTGTGGTCGCTGGAGAGCTGTCACACAGACAGCTCTCCAGCGACCAACGATGCCGAGGTCCCCGGGTAACCAGGGTAAACATCGGGTTACTAAAAAAACAGTACATACTCACATTCCGGTGTCTGTCAGGTCCCTTGCCGTCTGCTTCCCGCACTGACTGACTTCCGGCCGTAAAGTGAAAGCAGATCACAGCGGTGACGTCACCGCTGTGCTCTGCTTTCACTTTACGGCCGGGAGTCAGTCAGTGCGGGAAGCAGACAGCAAGGGACCTGACGGACACCGGAATGTGAGTATGTACTGTTTGTTTTTTTTTACATTTACGACGGTAACCAGGGTAAACATCGGGTTACTAAGCGCGGCCCTGCGCTTAGTAACCCGATGTTTACCCTGGTTACAAGCGAACGCATCGTTGGATCGGTGTCACACACACCGATCCAACGATGACAGCGGGAGATCCAGCGACGAAAGAAAGTTTCAAACGATCTGCTACGACGTACGATTCTCAGCAGGGTCCCTGATCGCTGCTGCGTGTCAGACACAGCGATATCGCTGGAACGTCACGGATCGTACCGTCGTAGCGACAAAAGTGCCACTGTGAGACGGTACCCTTACTCCAAGTTTATCTCCCAACCAATAGATGTCCATCTTACAACAGATATAATATACTCACATGTTGGTAAGGCCAGGATATTCCTATGGTATTAAAAGATCAGGGGCCAAAGCCCCAATTATACCTATGCAATTATATACAGCTATATAAACACTAATATAGCTATACCAGGACCAGGGCTGGCGTTAGCAGCAGGCAGACCAAGCAGCTGCCTAGGGCCCCCAGCCAGTGGCGTGCCACCACTATAGGGCCCGTGAGTCAGGGGGCCCGCCTGCCGCCAGCGCCGACTCCCCCCCCCGCAGCCGCATTCAACTATGCTGGCATCTATGACGCCGATACAGTTCAAAGCAATGATGGAGGAGAGAGAGCGTCAGATGATGCTCCTTCTCCCATCAATCCTGTCTGCCTCTGACACTGAGGGTGCGCGATCACGTCACTTCACCACACACCCACTGTGTGCCGCCACTGAGACAGGAGCCGAGCCTGGAGTAGTGCAGGGCAGAAGGAGAGGTGAGAATCGTGTGTGGTTTTTTAAAAAAAATTAATCAGTGAGTACTGGACCGTGGGGCTATTCTAGGGGGGGGCTGTATTCTATGGGGGGTTACAGTATATTCTATGGATGGGCTGTATTATATTCTATGAGGGGGCTGTATTATATTCTATGGGGGTTACATTATTTTCTATGGGAGGCTTTATTATATTCCATGGGGGGGTTACAGTATATTCTATGGGGGGCTGTATTATATTAAGTGGGGGGTTAGAAGTATATTCTATGGGAGGGCTGTATTATATTCTATGGGGGGTTACAGTATATTCAATAGGGGGGCTGTATTATATTCTATGAGGGAGGATTGCGTCATACTCTTTGATGGGGCTACATTATATTCCATGGGGAGGTGGGCTGTATTATATATATATATATGCATTATATTCTATGGGGGCTGTATTATATTCTATGGAGGGCTGTATTATATTCTATGAGGGAGGATTGCATCATACTCTTTGATGGGGCTATATTTTATTCTATGGGGAGGTGGGCTGTATTATATTCTATGGGGTTACAGTATATTCTGTGGGGGGCTGTATTATATTCTATGAGGGAGATTTGTGTCATACTCTTTGATGGGGCTACATTATATTCCATGGGGAGGTGGGCTGTATATATATATATATATATATATATATATATATATATATGCATTATATTCTATGGGGGCTGTATTATATTCTATGGAGGGCTGTATTATATTCTATGAGGGAGGATTGCATCACACTCTTTGATGGGGCTATATTTTATTCTATGGGGAGGTGGGCTGTATTATATTCTATGGGGCTACATTATATTCTATGGGGGGCTGTATTATATTCTATGGGGTTACAGTATATTCTGTGGGGGGCTGTATTATATTCTATGAGGGAGATTTGTGTCATACTCTTTGATGGGGCTACATTATATTCTATGGGGACATGGGCTGTATTCTATTCTATGGGGGGCTACATTATATTCTATGGGGTGCTGTATTATATTCCATGGGGGGTTACAGTATATTCTATGGGGGAGCTGTATTATATTCTATGGGGGTTACATTATATTCTATGGGGGGCTGTATAATCCATGGGGGGTTACAGTATACTCTATGGGGGGCTGTATTAAATTCTATGGGAGGCTGTATTATATTCCATGGGGGGGGGGTTACAGTATGTTCTATGGGAGGGCTGTATCATATTCTATGGGGGGTTCAGCATATTCTATGGGGGGGCTGTATTATATTCTATGAGGTTATTGACGTACTCAGGAGAAATTGCACAACAAATTTTGTGGTCCTTTGTCTCCTGATACCCTTGTGAAAATAAAAAAAAATTGGTTCCAAAGTACATTTTTTTGTGAAAAAAGTAAAATGTTAATGTTTTCCTTCCACATTGCTTTAGTTCTCGTGAAGCACCTGAAGGGTTGATAAACTTCTTGAATGTGGTTTTGCGCACCTAGAGGGGTGCAGTATTGTGAATGGTGACACTTTTGGGTAGTTTCTGTTATATTGACCCCCAAACTCACTTCAAATGTGAAGTGATCCCTAAAAAAAATGTCTTTTTAAATTTTGCTGGAAATATGAGAAATCGCTGGTCCCATTCCATTTGGGCCAGGCTGGAGGGACCGGGTTTTGATGTGGTGCTCCCTGTTCTACATGTCTGCAGTGTGGTATCAGTGGCCCAAAGTCTTTTAACCCTTTGATTAACACCCTTCGGCGTTTTTAGGTGTATTCACATCAGGGTACCTCGCTGAATTGTGTATTATCGCGATGCTTATTTTTTGCTGTTAAACTTATTAAAAAAAACAGAAAAGAAAAAATTGCCGAATAAAAAAACAACTTGAGCCTCGTCAATAAACCTTCCTCCAGTCTATGCAGGGGCGGACATATCCTTGGTGCCCAAGACGTAAGGGGCCCATTTCTACCTTCGAAACAGGTGCACTTTTGCACTATTTTTCTCGCACAGGGGCCCTTTTCTGTCTGTGTCCGCCAGTGAGTCTACGGCACACCAATGCTAGACTGGGCGCATGCGCACACGGCAGGCCGGTTCGGGGCCCCTACACCTCGGGTACATTCCCGGACTCGGCTGAGAGCAGTGTGCCGGCGATTCTCTATGCCGGACATTAGACGCACAGTCCGTGGCGTTGCGCTGTATGAGGCTCTCCTGCAGCTGTCCGCAGGCTGCCGGCCACAGATGAGAATACACCACATCTGGGAAGCCGGCGCTGGCACAAGCGCTCGCAAGCTGTGACGCGGCTGGCTGGCAGTGCCATCCCTATGAGGTGACTGCCTCGCCCCATCCCATTGGCCAGCACCAGCTCTCCCGCCCTCCCTGGGGAATCCCTATGATTGACACCAGCAGCTGACCAATCTGACAATGCGACCTAAGTAAACCCCGCCCCACAAGGAGGCGGAACCGTGCGAACCCCCCAGACCAGAAACACTAGCGTGTTCCCAGTAGTAGGTGATGGTGACCACGCCCCGGTCTCGCCACTGTCTGGAGGATGAGGGCGTGGAAAGCTTCGGGATGCCACCACGTGATTGGTCAGCGCTCTCGAGCAGTAGGCGGGGTTTCTGCGCTCTCCGTTTTCCCCAGCGCTGCCGCCCCCTGGTGGTACCGCGAGTAAAGGGAGGGGTCGCCGTCACTTGGCTGCCTGTTCTTCCAGGCCGGAGTGCGGGGAATGGGCTGAGCGCGGCCCTGCGAGTCCGGAGCCCTGTGTTGTCGCGGAAGAGGCGGGCCCGCTGCCAGGGGTGGTTTCCGCTGCGCGTCCCCTCTGACACGGAACATTTCCCTCCAGTGTGTGAGGTCCCTCCTCCTCCTCCTCTGGCCATCTTTATTACATTCATTACCGCAAAGGAAGAGCGAGCCGGCCCTGCCTCTCACCGACGAGCATCCGCGCCCTCCACAGCAACCGTTACCCGGGGGACGGACGGCGGCAGCAGCGGCGGACTCTACGTCATCGGGAGCCCGGGACATGGTCTGCTGGGATCGGGACGTGTGACCGCGCAGACCCTGGTGGGTGACGGTGTCAGGTAGCGACCCCCGTGTGTGGGGGCTGGGCACATGGCTGCCAGGTCTGTGTGCGGAGGTCACTGCCGGGGCACTCGGCTCCAGCCCTGCCGGCGGTGACATCACGGCGGGGATGACGTCACCGCCCGCATTGTTGTGGTGTCAGCGCACATCCGGGACCTGCTGAGTGTATGCTCTCTGTTATCAGCCGGAGGGCTACCCTCGTGGGTTAGTAGACTTCTGTTATGTAAAGGGATCCTGTCATGTGGGGGACATTGGTGTAATCCTCATTCATTCACATCCCTGGTGTCTGCAGCGTTAAGAGTCCAGTGGGCGGTGCTACTAGTGACTGACAGTCCTCCCTGTATGACTGTGCATGCAGACATAGCTGTCGGACTCTAGTAGGACCGCCCACTGGACTCTCCTACACAGAAGCACCAGGGAATACACTACCAGTCACAATCCGATTTATCGTTCTGCTTCTCTGGACCCCGCTGTCCACAGATCGGAGTACGGGTACAGTGTGACAGGTTAGGGTCGCTGCTCCCGGTGCCTCCACGTGACCCAGGTTTCCTGGTGAGGCCTTAAAACTCCGCTCTAGATAAAACCCCCCATATCTCTGACATTGTATGGTGGATGTAGAAAGCAAACTTACAGGGGAGCAGCAGGAGTAAAATGAGCACCCGGCTGTCGGCTTGGAGCCAGGTACACTCCTGGAAACGTTTTGGCATTTCAGAGAAAACCTACTTTGACGATCCGGCCAGGTAGGACAACCAGAGACCAGCGCAGATGACTGATGGTCGTTCTCTTGCATGTACACGGGGAACAACCTGTCAGTATTTTCCTAAATGTTTCCACTTAGGACCAGACAGGATCATTATTTGAGAGCTGAGTACAGTGCTACAGTGGTGGTAGCATTTATGGAATTCCAGAAAATCCCTTCATAAAGGGCCTATCACCACGTCAGAAGTGGCCACATTTTGTTCCTCTTGCTCCTCTGAGTAGTCCATAACTTATTTTTTTTTTCCAATTGGCCTCTATTTTTCTAGAAAGATGGGCCTTTTAATCTGTTCTTTACTAAGAATGCATTGCTCACGGGATAATAAATGCTATGTATTCACAGACGTAATGGTGATCTGCAGGTAAATGGCATTTAAATCATGCCTGGAAGGCTTACTGGAGCGGCGGCTTCAGGGAGAAAATGAAGCTCTATCTTCCCTGCAGCCGCTGGCTTCCAGTGATCGTAGTGGTGCAGGGAGCTGTTAGTTACCACTCGCGATACAGTGAACGGCTCTGTGATCTGTCTCCGGCACTGTGGCAGCCTCTGCAGAACAGGCTGTTAATCGAAATGTCGGGGGGGTGATCACATGCTGAGTCCATAGTGAGCGGGGACAGTCACAGCTCACGTCTCCACACATATTATTGTGACTGATAAAAAAAAAAAAAAAAAAAAGTTAATTTTCTCCCTGTAGCCGCTGCCCCGGTAAGCCTTCTAAACAGGATATATACGCTATTTACCTGCAAATTACCCCTATTTATCCAGGTAATTAGGTTGCTTTGAAATGACAAGTTCCATTTAAATAAAATATAGGAGGAATAAAATGTTGGCAAAACTGTCCGCTATTGACCCGGCGACAGGTCCTCTTTACACTAGGAGACTCATTATCTTCATGTGTAATATAATTAGAAACCTACAAAGTGATAGAATTGCAACTTATTTTTGGATAACTGCTGTCTAAACCGTGGGCAGCATGAATCCGAGCCTGGCTGCACAATAGGTGCCAGTTATGTGTTCCTCTATAACGCCAGAGAGTCCGGCTCCATCCCCAGCCTGCCTCTCCCAGCTCTTCTACAGGTGATTGACAGGTCTCTCCCCTAGGGTGACCTCTCACCTCCAGCAGCACTGATGGAGCGGACTACTCCAGCTATGGTCCCTGCCTGATGTTTACCTGGCTGCAGTTGTGGAGCTAGGCTTTGTTTCGTGCTTCCCATAGTGTGGGAAGCATGGATCTGGTGACAGGTTCCCTGTTTGTACGTTTCCATACTCAAGGACATGCAGATAGGGAATTTAGATTGTGAGCCCCAATGGGGACAGTGATGTCTGAAGCGCTGCAGAATATGATGGCGCTATATAAGCAAAGCATAATTTAAAATTGGAGATGTCACTGTATCTGGTGTGCACGGAGGCCTTGTGTTTTGAGTCCGCACACTGCTGTCGATATCTAGTACATGTAGGGGGATAATAAAGAGCCGGCTGCAGTCCATCCGTTACAGTAGTGTGTATGCTGTAGAAGCAGATATGGTAATTAGAATATGATACCTGACCCCCTAAGGTAATGGTCAATATGTAGCACGGGAGCCATAAAACTTAGCCATTACTATCCTAAATTAAAATTGCTCACAGAAACAGCAAAAACACCAATCAAATCAAAACCTTATGACAAAATAACGACCATGGACAAAGTGCCCACTGTGACAACCGTGCAGAATAAAAGAAATTGGATAGATCTCACCCATTCCTGTGGAGATCAAGGACCACTCTGGAGGCAATGGGGGATATCTGGTCCCTATTATCCCCTGTCATGCCCCATGCGAGTGGCTCCTGCCCTAAGACGGACAGTACCCGAGTGTAACCTAATGATGAAGCCCAAAGTCCTTGCGCCTCATCACGGCAGAGTGTATTGTGGGGGAAGTATTCAAGAGAAAATAGTGGTGCAGTGTCACTTTAGACGGGTAGATGGGTCTCGCCTTGCAATGTCCCTGATGGCAAGGAGGCTGTGTGTCCGGGGCTGTGTCTGGGGACCCACCGCCTACTTGCTATCGGGCACATTGCTAGGCGAGTCCTGAGAGATCTATCCAATTTCTTTTATTCTGCACTATTGCCGTGGGCACTTTCCTTATTCATTGTCATTATTTTGTCATCAGTTTTTTATTTGGTGTTTTGTCTTTCTGTGAGCAATGTTTAATTTCTGATAGTAAAACGTATGCTGTCCCGGTGTCCATCTAGGCTTCGTTTACATGTAAAGTGGTTATTAATATGTGGTCTTTAGTATCACAGGCCTTCATGGGTAAGCAATGACCCATGTTGGCATTCCAATGACTTTTGAGACCACCTATTCAGAGTGGAGAATGGGTCATTCATCCATCAAAATGAATGGAACAGAAAAAAACAGGCCTGTGTGCTCCTTTTGCACCACTGTAAAGTGAGACCACCTATCTGCCAAGAACAGAGATCCTCTTCTGCACAGGTTAGATGAGATGCTTAATCCCCCATTTATCATGTGTGCCTCATTCCCATAGTTACTGGGGGCATGCCTGCTACCTCCTCCTAGATGGATGCGGCTGCACCCATGGAGCAGGTCACGGTCATGAATTACTTGTGTGTTTAACCTTAATTGGAATGTAGCCTTAAGGAGAATAAATCTACCCCTGGTAGACATGTAAGGATCGTTCATGGTTGGACCGTGTAGGTGACCGTCTTGGACAATGAAGGTATCGGTTGCAGTAATATATTTCTATCCGATCTCTGACCTAGTCTCCGTGTGTAATGATGCACATCTGTCGTTACGGAATGACTACAGCCCTCGGCATCGGTGGTACACTTTTTGGCAGGTATGTGCCATCAGTCGTCATGGATCAGTCTTGTTCATGTGATGATAGTTGGCAGAAAAAGGCCTCTTTGGCCATCTGAATTCTCAAGTGTATGGCCAGCTTTGCCATCCAATTTTTTCTTATGTTTTCGGGATATTTGTGGAGGAGCCAGCAGTGATGAGTGTCGCTGAGATTTGTATGTCTTATGGACGTTTTTTTGAGTGTACATAACTTGAGCTTGTAGGTGTTTGGTCAAGGCAATTGTTACTTTCTCCTGGTAGTCGTCAATGCTTGTTCCTCGTCCTGGAGAGGTAGGTAGCCGGCGTCCTGTTATCCACCCCTGACTGTAGAGGTATTTGGTGTGTTTAACACCTTGTGTTCAGCGGCTCAGACTTCTGGTAATATGGAAGGAACATTTCCCTTACATCAGAGGATCTGTTTATTCCTGGCTATTGATTTTTCCCTTTCAGAATCTGAGCCGGGCGGTAATAGACGGCCGAGGCCCGGTGCTTTATTGGGCGTTTGTTTATGCATTGAAAGGAATATGGTTTGTGAATTCTATAAATTGTTAATGGTAATTATTGTCTCAGAACTGCAGTAGAAGAAATGACCAAGTCTTGGGAGAGGAGCAGCTGTCAATACCTGCCTGGCGGCCGATGCTTTAGGGGTTGTCAGGACTATAAGACTGTAGTCACCACTGGCAATGACTGGGCTGGTGTGATGCTGCTTTGGGGAGAAAGCTGTATGGTTTTCTCCAATTTTTATTGGATGCCATGGGACAGAACCATGGTTGTTCCTCTCTCCATCCATTTCCAATGATCATTTTGGACCAAAATGACATCTCTCCTATACCTAATAGAGTTCTTATGTTTGTATATGATTCTGGCGACCAACTTGAGCTTTTAGTTCCTATGGTTTTGGGGAAAATGTTTTAACATTTTTATGTTTTACTTAATTGTCTTTTTGGTCTACACACAAGGTAAAAGACCACATAACTGCTGCCAAATAGATGGTCATGATTGCAACTTTTTAATAAATAAAAAAAAAAAAAATATATATATATTATTATTATTATTATTATTATTATTATTATTATTATTATTTATATATATTTTTTTTTATAACTCCAGGTACAGGGGTACATAGGGGTGTTTTTTTTTTCTGCAAAGGAAAGACTATGGCATTCAGGGTATTGTGAAAGTGACCCCCATCCTAGCATCAAAATGCTTTAGCTGTTGTTTTGGGACACACAGATTGAATTACCAACAGTGAATGTCCGGGGGGGGGGGGCACACAGCGGCTTGTCAGGTGAGGTGTTGGGCTGTTATTGCGACATGTTTCTCCATTTGACATCAGTAGTGTAAAACCACATGGTGTATGTGTATATATCTAGATCAGTGGCTTGTTGTGTGCTCAGCATTAATAAGCATGTATCCTGCAAAGCGTTGACATATTGCTCCAGCGTCACCCTTGTAGCTTGGACCCTGTGCGCTTTTCGTGATGTTGGTGTGTCTCTAATTTTTTTTATACCCTTAACAGTGCATTAACTTTGTAGATCTATAATTAACGTGCCAGAAGGACGTCTGGTCAGTGAAAGGAAGAGATGGGAGATCTGACTGCAGACCTGTTTATGCCCATGTATTCTACATGCAATAGGTTTGTATTTAAGAATGGCACTAAGGGTATGTGTCCACGTTCAGGATGGCCGGCGGTTTGGACGGAGCGGCAAACCCGCTCCGCCCAAAGCTCCTCCCCCTTCTGTAGACGCGATGATGCCGGATGTGTTCATTGCACACATCCGGCATCATCGCACCCCACACATAGGGCCCTGTGATTTACCTGGCGGCGGCGCAGTGTCGCCGCCAGGTACACGGACATGCTGCGATCTTAAAAGACGCGCAGCATGTCCAGAATCGCAGGGCCGCCGGATGCGTGTTACCATGCATAGTGGAGACGGAATTTCATAAAATCCCCTCCACTATGCTGTAACATCTGGACGCTGCGTTTTTGACGCTGCGGCTCTGCGCAGCGTCAAACGCGCAGCGTTTCCTGAACGTGGACACATACCCTAACAGGAAAACCTCTGTATGTTATGGAGGTGCCTGAATGGCTGCATACTGTGTAGGGCGGTACTGTGCCACCTTAAAACTCGGCTTTTACAGAGCCATAATATGCTTTTTTACATGAGGGCACCACACAGATATTAAAGTGATATCCCAAAAAAAAAAGTCCGCAGTCCCTTATGTGACTGCCGACTCGTGAGAGCCTGCGATGTGCACACTGTCAGGATTTCTTTGTATTTCGTGTGTGGGTGGAATTTGCATGACTACACTTATGTGATTTGCATATATGCGGCCACATTTCGAGCAGTCTTACCTGGATTTTCTCAGTAGAAAATAATTGATAAAAATACAGGAGCTTATTTCACATGTATACGATTTATATATTTGCAGTCACATGCACTTACATGAATGGCCTCCCGCGCTGGTAATGTAGTGTAATAGTCCATGTGCTCAAGGCCCACCATCATGATCCTGTGGTAACATAGTGACTTCAGACTTCTGAGACTGGACAACCCCTCTTTAAGGATGGGGCTACATGGCAGCTTAGTTCGTGACACAGGTTGCTCAGCAGTAGGCTCCCTCCACACGTTCGCTTTAAAAAAAGTATGTTTGAGGCTTTCTGTTTTTACTATCCGTGTGGTTTTCTGTTTGCCGTCCTTGTGTGCCATCCATGTGCCGAAATATAACATTACAGATGTTTAGGGATTAAAGATGTGCAAAGATAGATATGAGGTAAATAGATGATGGATATGTCATATTGGTGCCTTGCTTGTATAGTTTACTGTAAATGTATTAATCTAATGGGGAAAAAAATGACACTGGGTCCCCACCATTTTTGGTGACCAGCAAAGGTAAAGCAGACCGCTGTGGGATGATATTATCAGTCTGGGAAGGTCCATGCTTATTGGGCCCTTCCCAGCCCAAAAATACCAGCCTGCAGCCACCTACAATCCGATTAGATGCGCCAATTCTTGCGCTTTGCCTTCACTCTTCCTGATTACCCTGTTGTGTTGACAGTCGGTGTAATTAGTAGTTGGTGTTGGCTGTGAATTGTCCAAAAACACAGTTGACATCAAGCCCTAGTGTTAGTAATGGAGTGGTTTCTATCTATCTTCCCAGTTTCCGACAGACCAGGACAATCGGGAAGAGCTGGGTAAAGCGCCAGAATTGGTGCATCTCATGTGATGCTCTACTTCTGTGGGCTGGTATTTTTAGGTTGGGAAGGGCCCAATAACCATGGACCTTCTCAGCCTGATATCGGCTCTCAGCTTTACCTTTGCTGGTTACCAAAAAATTGCATTTTTTTTTTTTTTTCATTTATTTATTAGGTTAATACATGTGCAGTAAATTACATGCGCAAAGCACTAATTATATATCTCACGGCTATCTATCTTTGCACATGTTTTAACACAAAAATCTGTCACTTCTATTTCCGTATGTGTCACACTGATGTCATCCTTGTTCGGTGAATGTTATCTGTGCTTCCGGGAAAAAAACTGGTATTTATGTATGTATGTCAGATCGCAGGGTGGTCCTAGTCACCTGCATTACACAGCCATCTAGCATCTGCATAGAATGATTTTTAGTCTCAACCAATGTGGCTAAAATCGTTGTGTAGCCACAGCCTATAAAGGTACCGTCACATTAAGCGACGCTGCAGCGATATAGGCGACGCTGCGGCAATATAGACAAGGATGCCGATCGCTGCAGCGTCGCTGTGTGGTCGCTGGAGAGCTGTCCACAGACAGCTCTCCAGCGACCAATGATGCCGAAGTCCCCTGGTAACCAAGGTAAACATTGGGTTACTAAGCGCAGGGCCGCGCTTAGTAACCCGATGTTTACCCTGGTTACCAGTGTAAATGTAAAAAAAAAAACAAACAGTACATACTTACATTCCGGTGTCAGTCCCCCGACTGTGAGCGCCGGCCGGCCGTAAAGTAAAAGCAGAGCACAGCGGTGACGTCACCGCTGTGCTGTGCTTTACGGCCGGCCGGCGCTCACAGTCAGTGCGGGAAGCAGACGGCCAGGGACCTGACGGACATCAGAAGGTGAGTGAGTATGTACTGGTTTTTTTTTACATTTACAATGGTAACCAGGGTAAACATCGGGTTACTAAGCGCGGCCCAGCACTTAGTAACCCGATATTTACCCTGGTTACCATTGTAAAACATTGCTGGCATTATTGCTTTTGCTGTCAAACACGACGATACACGCCGATCTGACGACCAAATAAAGTTCTGGACTTTCAGCAACGACCAGCGATATCACAGCAGGATCCAGATCGCTGCTGCGTGTCACACAACGATATCGCTATCCAGGACGCTGCAACGTCACGGATCGTTATCGTTGCAAAGTCGTTTAGTGTGAAGGTACCTTTAAAGCAATATTCCAGCAACAGTAATTAGTTTTTGTTTATTTAGTCTGTCATGGACTGTTACTAGAGAATAATGGGCAGGTTCTGTGTAAACCTGTTTTAGTGATTTTGGAAATGGTTGCCCTAAATAAGAGGGGATAGTGTCGTCACCATCTTTTTACTCCTATCTTCCCATCACTCACTTTGGAACACAGCGGAGATGAGTCTTAAAAAAGGCTATGTTCACACATTGTTTTTTTTCCATTGTGTTTTTTTTATTCAAAATTTTAGCTGCGTCTTACAGTACCTGTGAAGTCTGAGATTTCAGAAATCTCATGCACACAGCTTGGTTTTTTTTTTTTTTTTTTTTTTGTTCTCAGTATTTTTTTGCAGTATCTTTTTTTTTTTTTTTTCAAATACAACATGTCACTACTTTCAGTGTTTTTTCACTCATTGAAAGCAATGGGTGGTACAAAAACGCAGATATTTATTTTTTTTTTGGTGCCAAAAACTAAAAGAAAAATGTACCATGCGTTTTTTGTTTTTTTGATTCAAGTTTCTTACTGCTAAGAGAGTAGGTTTTTGCCTGCTGAGAAAGACGCATCTATTATGCAATATGTGAACATAGTCTAAGTATAGGGTCACATCTAAAGCGGTCACCTTGTTGTTGGCTAATGGGTTTTGCAACACAAAAATTGTAATATTTACCTGTTCCTTGTCTCATGCATTTTTGCTTCTTTTGTGATTCTTTAAAAATTAATTTGCTGATGTTTCCAGGGCCAGTGTGTCACTTGTCTCTCCTGTTCTGGCAGCTCCTGTGGCCCACTTGAGATGACGTGGGTGATTGTAGGGCAGTTCTGTCGTACAGTTGTAGTATAGGACCTCCTATAAACGCCCTTGGCAGTTATCAGTGGTAAGTAATACATCACACACTAAAGTGAACATTTTCCGTTATTTAGTCAGTGTTGGGGCTCACGCAAATGGCCATATTTGTCCTACTGAGAAGGTGGTCACTAATGTTCTTCTATGGTGATTTGCATGGTTGAGTGCTTCTATCAGTCGATTTAGGAGAGATGTCCAGATTACTTGACTTCTAGTCTACCTGCTTGAGATTGATTTATGGCAGATCTCATGTTAGAATGCCAAGAGAAAAACAATGGCTTACTTTACAAAGAAGTAATAAAAACTCTTTCTGTGACCGTCCATAAAGTGGTGAAGTGCCATAACCTAGAATTGCTGCAGACATAGGCCATGAATAAGTGTTTTGCTCGTTCATCAGTTGATCGGTAGCCTGTTTACACTGAAAATATCTCTCGCTTCATGATATTTCAGTGTAAGTGGACCTTTAAAAAAACAATCAAGCTGAGATTTAACTACCTTCTCCTGTATATATACTGCTGCCCCAGGCTGTGATGTTTGGCTGCAGCGGTAATGGCATGTTTGCAGCGTTGCAGCCGCTGAACCGATGTAGGCTGCCTGAGCCGCTAAATTTAGTGATTAGCTGCATGGGTGATATCATGTCGACAACACTGCAGCCAAACAGTTGCTTCAGCAGCAGCGATAAAGCTCTGGACCCAGGGAATGGTGTGTGTATGTTTTTTTCAACATGAGACATCCCCTTTTCCTTCATGACAGCTTTGTATGAATTTGGAATCTCAAGATTCTACCTTGATCCGTACATGTTTGATGAGCTGGTGTCTGACCTACTCAGATTCTGAGAATGAAGTAGCCAAGGTTCCTAGATATGTTGTTTATGTCTATGGAGAACAAGGCCACTAAGAAAAAACAAAAAACAACTTGTTACCCAGTTCCATCGCTCCAGAAGGGGTGATAACACAGTCTAGCTTCCTAATTTTGAAAATGAAGTAATGTACATATATTTGGTGGTTCTTTATGCATTCAGTGAAGGCTGCCATACGAGCACCTGAATCCGGCCCGGGTGCCCATTACCTTTGCATTGATTGTATACTTGGTTGCCCTGCCCATAAACGCTGGATCAGTGATGACTCCCCTAATTACGGTATCGTGCTGGCCTCTGCAGAGGGATCTCCTTGCAGATATGGATTACATAACTCAGATGAGAGATTTCTAGCGTTGTACACGTTTAGTTATGTCACATGGACTGGACAAATCTCATGAGCGTGGTAGACAAGCTACTCGAAATGATTGGCTAGCTAGCAACATTTTGGACTTAGAAGTTGAAACTTGGCTCCCGGAGTGGTTTGTCTGTCTGTGAAAGCCTGAGGTAGTTTATCATTGCTTTGTTCAGCTTCAGGGATCAGCTCATTGTGGAAAGAAAAGACCTTTTACTGACTGTTGTCTTCACCGAGCCGATTGTTCACTAAATGTCACACCTAATGCCAAGATGAGGCTGCCGCTTTTTCCAAGTACAGCTCTGTCATATAACTGGTCACTTTCTCAGCCTTTTCTCCACAGTTTACCACACGGAGATGGCGTTAGTAACCCTGGCTGTGGTAAGCGTCGGACTTCAGCAGTGTGTAGGCCTCATCCATAGTAACCAGTCACAGTTAGGACCGCAGCTACAGTGGGGGAAATAAGCATTTGTTACACTGCCGATTTCTGTAAGTTTTCCCACCTACAGAGAATGGAGAGGTCTGTAATTTTTATCGTAGGTGCGCTTTAACTATGCAAGACAGAATCTAAAAAAAACAAATCCCGAAAATCACATTGTATGATTTTAAATAATTAAATTTTATTTTATTGCATAAAACCAGCGTTTTTACCTACCAGCAAGAATTCTGGCTCTCACGGACCTGTTAGTATTTCTTTAAGAAACCCTCCTGCTCTGCCCTCATTACCTGCATTAAATGAACCTGATTGAACTTGTTGCCTGTATAAAAAACACCTGTCCACACATTCAATCGATGACACTCCAACCTCTCCACCATGGTCAAGACCAAGGTGCTGTCCTAGGACACTAGGGACAAAGTTGTAGACCTGCACAAGGCTGGGATGGGCTACAGGACAATAGGCAAGCAGCTTGGGGAGAAGGCAACAACTGTTGGCACCATTATTAGAAAATGGAAGAAACACAAGATGACTATCATTCTTCTTTGTCTGGCGCTCCATGCAAGATCTCACCTCGTGGGGTAAGGATGATTCTAAGAAAGGTCATGAATCTGCCCAGAACTATGCTTGAGGACCTGGTCAATGACCTGAAGAGAGCTTGGGGCAACAGTCTCAAACATTCCAGTAAATAACGCACTACGCTGGCATGAATCAAAATCTTGTGCTGGTGGGAGCAGGGGACCTTGCACGTCCTACATGTCCAGTTTGAAGTTCACCAATGGCAATCTGGATGATGCAGAGGAGGCTTGCGAGAAGGACATGTGGTTAGATGAGACCAAAATAGGGTTTTTTGGTATCAACTCCACTCGACGTGTTTCGGTGCAAGAAGTTGGAGTACAACCCTAAGAACACCGTCCCAACCGTGACGCATGGTGGTGGACAAAAAAAATCATACTTTGGGGCTGCTTTTATGTAAATGGGACAGGATTAGCAAATAGCTTCGGAAAACTCCCTATCCGAATAGCTATAGCGCTTGCTGAATAGCTGCATCATGAATCCGGATAACTGGAGTGCTCCCAATAATCAGCTGTTCAGCGGCGCAGCTGCATGTGTCGCGGCTGTGTGACAGTCACAACATATGCATGGAGAGCCTTTTTGTTGGGTGCTCCATGCATGGGTTGTGACTGTCACACAGCCGCGACACATGCAGCTGCTGTGCCGAACAGCTGATTATTGGGAGCGCTCCAGTTATCCGGATTCACGATGCAGTTATTCGGATAAGGAGTTATCCGAAGCTATCCACTCATCCCTAGACAGGATGACTGCACCGTGTTAAAGGGAGGATGGATGGGGTCATGTATCACAAGATTTTGGCCAACAACCTCCTTTCCTCAGTAAAGGTACCGTCACACTAAGCAACGTCGCCAGCGATCTGTGACGTTGCAGCGTCCTAGGGAGCGATATCGCTGTATTTGACACGCAGCAGCGATCAGAATCCCGCTGTGAAATTGCTGGTCGCTGCTAGAAGGTCTGCACATTATTTGGTCGCTAGGTCGCCGTGTATCGCCGTGTTTGACAGCAAAAGCAACCATACCAGCGATATTTTACACTGGTAACCAGGGTAAACATCGGGTTACTAAGCGCAGGGCCGCGCTTAGTAACCCGATGTTTACCCTGGTTACCAGCGTAAAATGTAAAAAAAAACAAACACTACATACTCACATGCTTCCCCCGGCGTCCGCTTCCCACACTGACTGAGCGCCGCAAATTGAAAGTGAAAGCACAGCACAGCGGTGACGTCACCGCTGTGCCCTGCTACTGCCGGCGCTCAGTCATTACAGGAAGCGGACGCCGGGGGACGCATGTAAGTATGTACTTACATTTTACGCTGGTAACCAGGGTAAACATCGGGTTACTAAGCGCGGCCCTGCGCTTAGCAACCCGATGTTTACCCTGGTTACCCGGGGACCTCGGCATCGTTGGTCGCTGGAGAGCGGTCTGTGTGACAGCTCTCCAGCGACCACACAGCGACGCTGCAGCGATCGGCATCGCTGTCGCTATCGCTGCAGCGTCGCTTAGTGTGACGGTACCCTAAGAGTATTAAAGATGGGTCATGGCTGGGTCCTCCAGCATGACAATGATCTGAATCACACAGCCAGGGCAATTAAGCAGTGGCTCCGTAAGAAGCATTTCCAGGTCCTGGAGTGTTCTAGCCAGTCTACAGACCTTTGGAGGGAGTCGAAACTCAATGTTGCCCAGCGACAGCCCCGAATCCTAAAAGCTATGGAGAAGTGTGCCAAAATCCCTGCTACAGTGTGTGTGCAAACTTGGTCAAGAACTACAGGAAACGTCTGGCCTCTGTAATTGCAAACAAAGGTTTCTGTACCAAATATGCATTTTTCTATTGACTCAAATACTTAATTTCATATAATAAAATGCAAATTAATTAGGTAAAAATCATACAAAGTCCTGGAAGCAGAGGTAGGTGCTGGGGGAGGGTGGGAGGCCAGGAGGAAGTCCGAGAGAGCGACTACCACTGGTCCGCTCATCCCTAATGCTGACATGGCTCCCATTACAGAGGTCCTGCCTCTAATATGGTAGTGATTACAGCTTAGAAATGGTCAAATATTACCATGTGATGAACTGTACCTTGGCATGAATGCCACTAATACAACCATTTTCACATTACCAGGTTAGACTCCTTTTGTTTACGAACTTTGTTCAGATAGGGTAAGATAAGTGTATTGACATGATCCTTGACGTTAAATCGATTGGCACAGTATCCTGGATCCGTGCGAAACTGACAGTATTCAGCCAAATGGACAGGGGGAATGATAAGACCTAGTTGTCATTTTATTCCTACTTTTATCTCTGACATTGCTGAAGATCTCCACATCCTAAGAAAAGATGCTGCAGAATTGTTGGGAAAATCAAGTAATTACTAAATCGGACATTGAGAGGGGTTGTTGTTATGATCTGGTGACCTTGGAGCCGCATGAAACTTTCTCTGGAGTCGGTGGAACCTGTACTGACCGCAAATCCTGAACTAACACCGCAACTAGAAGTAGCCGTGGGGTGTGCCTAACAAACCCTAGACACCTCGACACAGCCGGAGGACTAAATACCCCTATAGATGGAAATAGGAATGCTATCTTGCCTCAGAGCAGACCCCCCAAAGGATAGGCAGCCCCCCACGAATAATGACTGTGAGTAGGAGAAGAATAGACACACGCAGGTAGAAAACAGGATTTAGCAAAAGAGGCCACTCTAGCTAAATAGGAAAGGATAGGACAGATTACTAGGCGGTCAGTATTAAAACCCTTCCAAAAATATCCACAACAGATAATACAAAAAGTTCCACAATCTAACTAAAGACATGGAATGTATATCTGCCACTCCAGAGAATCCAACAAGACTGAGAGAATACTGACACAATCTAAGCTGGACAAGAAGACACAAAGAATAGCACTGAATTGTGAAGCACACAGCATGTGTGCCACAGGGAAAAAAAACCAGACACTTATCTTTGCTGATTTGGCAGAAAGGCAGGAGGAACCAGGCAGAGGTCCTACACCTCCCAACAACAATTGACAACTGGCAAGGACTAATGAATACTGCACACCTAAATACCCCAGTCAGAACTGCAATCAGCAGACACACCTGACCAGGACTGCAACCCAGGGACAACTGCATTACCACCTACTGCCACTGGAGGGAACCCAAAAGCAGAATTCACAACAGGTTGTCCAGTATTAGGACATCCCCGTCTCATTCTGAATATTTGTTGCCTTATAATAGAACACTCGCCTCCCATCCTCCCTGCCGTTCCAGCGGTGTTGGCTCTTGAGTTCCCATGGATCACGCAAGGTTGTTGGATCACGTGAGCCCTCTGCCCAGGCGGCGCTGGTGTCTCTGTCCCTGCCTTTGGATGTATAAGTAATCAACCTGAAGTGAGAGCTGCGGTAAACGCTCTTCCTGTTTATTACGTAAATGTCCGAAATGGGGGACGGTAAGTGCATTTCTGATTGGGCGGAGGGCTGATGTGACATAACAACCTCATGTAAGTGATGGCACTGCTGGAATGTCGCCGGGATGGGAGTATTAGTGTTTTTTACTTTCAGAATGAGAAAATGGTTGTCCTAATAGTGCACAACCCCTTTAAGGAAGGTTGAAAGACTACAGCAGACATGTTTAATAAAAATGAAGAGAGTCTATACTGTTTGCTCTGACAGACTGGTTTAGGTACCTCTATGCAGCTAAACCACCTCTCTAAACCGCTGCGGCCTCCATGATTTTAATTTTTTTATTTTTTCCTCTTCTTAAAGGGAACCTGTCACCCCCCCCCCCCCCCCCCAGGCGTTTTTAACTAAAAGAGCCACCTTGTGCAGCAGTAATGCTGCATTCTGACAAGGTGGCTTTTAGTTCTGGGTGCTGTAACTGCCGAAATAATCCGTTTTGTAATTTGTCCTAAATACCTTGTCTTCAGTCCTGGAGGCAGGCCTTTCCCCCCTGCTGCAGACGCCACACAGCCGTCACTCAAGTCTTCTTGGCACCGGGCGCCGCCTCCTCAGCGCTGTTTTGAATTGATCCGGCTCACTGCGCCTGCACCAGGCAGGAGAATAGAGCGCAGGCGCCGGATCATTTCAAAACAGCGGTGAGGAGGCGGCGCCCGGTGCCAAGGAGACTTGAGTGACGGCTGTGTGGCGTCTGCAGCAGCGGGGGGGAAAGGCTTGCCTCCTTGACTGAGGAGCAGTTATTTCTGACAAATTACAAAACGGATTATTTCTGCAGTTACAGCACAAATAACTAAAAGAGCCACCTTGTCAGAATGCAGCATTACTGCTGCACAAGTGGCTCTTTTAGTTTCAAACTCCTGGGGGGGGGGGGGGGGGTGACAGGTTCCCTTTAACAAGACATTGACTGCTGGAAGCTATTGGGATTTACAAGATGACTGGAGCAGGGTTTTGCCACTACAAACGCGCTGGTCAACCCTAATTTTTTATTTATTTTTTTTTTTTTTTAAGGCTGTGTTCACACGTTCTGGTGTACAACTGCAATGTTGTTGTTGTTGTTGTTGTTTTTTTTTTTTTTTTCTTTTTCTCTCCCAGGGATGTTCCAATATTTTGACACTTGCTGTGGTTTTCCTAAAGTCATGTAAGGGAAGGGGGACAAAATTATTTATATCATTTTTTTTTTCCTGTTCCCATAAATTGCCTGAGAAAATGCTGTGGCTTTTATGCATCATTCTTAAAATCCACTTTGCTATATTTTGGAAGTCTTGACAAAAAAGGAAAGCTTAAGAAGCGGAGTCGCTCCATATGTGAAATCGGTGGGATAAAACTGAGAAATGGAGAAAAAAGGAGCCACTTGCCTGGTAAAGTTGTGCAAATTACAAGCACAACACTGCATAGGGCAAATGGTAGGACATGGCTGCTGCTTTACCTGCTGAACCTAACCAGCCAGGCACGGAACTTTAGGGGGGTTGAATGAATTCATAGTTTTTCTTAGTTTCTTTCATCAGGTAAAGGAGTTGGAATAACTCTGAAATGTGTTGTCGATAACATTAGCCTCTTTCTAACCTCTCGGTTACCCTGCTTCCTCTGCGGGGCTGTGGAGTCAGTGTCCATTTTGGTGGACTCGGTATAAAATGAATGGACTCCGACTCCTAAAATATATAATGCATTGGATTCAGTACAGGAAATTTATGAAATATCCTATAAATGTCTGTTCTATTTCTGATCTCTGTATTTAGTTGAGCTGAATCTGTGCTGCACTTTATGTACAGGCTCAATAGTGACCAGTGCTGTGGGGTCGGAAGTCAAGGAAATTTTGGAGTCTGAGTCGGTGGTTTAGCTTACCGGCTCCACAGCCCTGTTACTCTGGACTCCGCAGCGCCCACAAACACGTTTTCCATATTTTTATTTATTTATTTTTAAACAGGGCGTCAAGCACCAAAGCGATTGTTCATATGATCGGTTATTTGTCACTAAAACCTTCCCTTGTGTAAGTGGGCGTCTGCATGTCTCCTGTAATAGAAACTGTATGGAGGAAGCCGGGATTGGGTTGGGAGCTTATTGTTATTAAAAAAACAAACAACAAAAAAAACCTAACCACGTATCAAATGCTGGTTGATTTATTGGGCTACATTCCCACAATGAGTTTTTGATGTTGCAGATTTTTGAAAAACAACAAGTAGCCTATTTTATTGGGTGCAGAAAATCTGCAACATCACAAACTCCCCCAAAACTCATTGTGGGAACTCTGCCTCATACCATCAATCTGTGCAGTTTGTCTGCTAGTGTGAAAGTTGTAAAATTGCAATGACATGGCCTGATGGTGGGGATTGAGTGAGATTGGGCTCTAGGATAAAGATGATTTTGTGTCTTTGTTCTAAAGTATAATATACTTATGTTCTGACATGAGGGTACCGTCATACAGTGCCATTTTCATCGCTACGACGGCACGATCCGTGACGTCGCAGCGTCGTATGATTATCGCTCCAGCGTCGTAGACTGCGGTCACACGTTGCAATCACGGCGCTGGAGCGATGCCGAAGTCCCCGGGTAACCAGGGTAAACATCGGGTTACTAAGCGCAGGGCCGCGCTTAGTAACCCGATGTTTACCCTGGTTACCAGCGTAAACGTAAAAAAAACACAAACAGTACATACTTACATTCCGGTGTCTGTCCCCCGGCGTTCTGCTTCTCTCCACTGTGTAAGCACCATAGCCGGAAAGCAGAGCGGTGACGTCACCGCTGTGCTCGCTTTCCGGCCGGCAGGCGCTCACAGTGCAGAGAAGCTGAGACGCCGGAGGACAGACACCGGAATGTGAGTATGTACTGTTTTTTTTTTTTTTAAGTTTACGCTGGTAACCAGGGTAAACATCGGGTTACTAAGCGCGGCCCTGCGCTTAGTTACCCGATGTTTACCCTGGTTACAAGCGAACACATCGCTGGATCGGTGTCACACACAACGATCCAGCGATGTCAGCGGGTGATCAAGCGACGAAAGAAAGTTCCATACGATCTGCTACGACGTACGATTCTCAGCAGGGTCCCTGATCGCTGCTGCGTGTCAGACACAACGATATCGTAACGATATCGCTAGAACGTCACGAATCGTACCGTCGTAGCGAAGAAAAAAAAAGTGAAAGCTGCAAATGCCATTAATGTTTATCAATTTAAATTTCTCCAAAAATAGGATTAAAAATCCAATGTTGGATATTCATGACACATCCAGACAGTGGACATCTTCTTCCGCTTTATCTGGCCCATGATATACCGTAGTTGTGTTCTTCTGTGCAGTGTTCTCATCCACGGGCAGCATAAATCAAATGCTGGCTGCCGTCTACTCTGAAATGCTGCAAACGTTGGGGGGAGAGGTCTGAGGAGTCTGAGGATCTTTCTGCAGTTGGGTCTATAACCATTCACCTGTCTTAGGCTACGTTCACATTTGCGTTGTGCGCCGCAGTGTCGGCGACGCAACGCACAACGCAGCGTTTTGTGATGCATGCGTCCATTTTTGCATGGTTTTGGGTGCAGAAAAAACTGCAACTTGCTGCGTCCTCTACGCCCTGACGCATGCACCACAGTGACGCATGCGTCACAAAACGCAAGTGCAACGCATGTCCATGCGCCCCCCATGTTAAATATAGGGGTGCATGACGCATGCGGCGACGCTGCGGCGCCGAACGCTAATGTGAACATAGCCTAAGGCCGACATCAGATGTGTATGAGAAATCGTGTGGCTTTTTGTTTTTATGCATCAACTGTTTGAAATGTATGTGATCCAATGCATTTTCCGATTTCCTGGGTTAATAATGGCAATGGATCTGTTAAAATCAAATGCTATACAGAAAATCTGTAAATTAGATGATCATCTGAGAACTCAGAAGACTAGTGCATGCTATATATTCACATGTATATTATAATACAGAATTTTGTTTTTTTTCCTGTCCACGCGGTCTGTGTGATACACTGGTCAGTGTGCTGGCGGACTACATATGTAGAACGCGCTCATCTGAACTGGTGGTTGGAATTATTCTGCATTTCTGTTGAAGGCTCAGAACTTGTGACTGAAACGAACCGCTCCTATCCACGACATAAATGGCGCCAGATGTTCCCCGTTGCTTTGTTACTGTGCATGTGATTTTAACAGAAAAAAAAAATAGTGCAACATGGTAATGGAGGCCCGAACACAAGTGTGAACCTAGCCTAAGTGTGACATGTAATGCTGAGGAAACTTGGATTGTGCGTGGCTTGTGGCGCGGCCTCGGTCTCCCGGGCTTGTAGCCATAGAGGCGGCCATATTTCCAGGTCTGAGGTTCCCTTGGCAGTTCTGAATTCTTGCAGTTGGTGCCAGTCTGATGTTCCCTGAATGGCTCTTCCTCCTTGTGACCTTCATGAAGTCGTCCTGACCCTCATTAGCTCTCCATTTAGGCTCTACATAATTCTTCTCCTTTAACATTCTCTGTGAGAATCTCTGAAGATCAGCGTTTTCTTTTCCTCCTACAAGTCTGGGCATATTTCTGAACGGTGGTGTGTGAAACACATTGGGAGATGTCATTTACATGGATATGAATAAACACAGGCATTACGGTCTGTGTGGAGAACCTTAGTTGCATACTAATACCTAAGTCAGCAGTTTAGTATTTTTTTTGTTTTTCCCTTTTTCTTGGTCTGTGGTTGTGGTGCACACTTGTTAACAAGGGAATTGTATTATTAGCACCTCGCTCCCCTATGAAAGGAAATGGAGGTGTGAGACGTGTCATGCGTCCTGTATAATGATCTTTAGCCTGTACCCACAAATGCAGCGATACACCAAAACCGTGCAGAGAAAATGAATGCGTTGGGTCAAAAAATAAAGGTTTATGTTTAAATGTAAAGGAAATTATGACTAACACCTAAAGGAAACATATCGGGTCCCCCAATGCTTTTCAACTGCCTCCATTACCTTTTAGAGCTATGCAGAGGTGCTTGCCCAGACTCTGCCTGCTTCATTGTTATTGGCACTGTACTCGCGACAGTCCTATGGGAATGAATGGATCAGAGGCCGAGCATACATCTCTGCGGACTCCAGGTCTCTGGATCACTGGTGGTCCCAGTGGTCAGACCCTTCTCCTATCCATTGGACATGAGAGAACCTGTTAGAGCAGTTGTCTGGTCTTGAGCTCCATGTCTCCACTCTGTGACTGCAGACTTGTGAATCTTCACATCGCGTGCACTGTGCGCTCTGAGGCTTCTCCAGTGCCGACCCCAGGAGCGAGCTGCCATGTGACTGCAGGTATGTGATATGAGTACTCCCAGCTCCATTCTGACACGGACCATCTATTCGGAATGTGTGGGAGTATTAATATACAATATTTGTGGTCACATGAACTCTAGCTCCCGACAGCAAAGAATCCTCAGAGGGCGTAGTTCATTAGATGTGAGGATTGACAAGTCTGCAGTCATAGTGACTACAGACTTGTAGCTTAAAGGGAATTTGTCACCAGGATTTCACTACCTTATCGGAGAGCAGCATAATGTAGGAAAAGAGACCCCAATTCCAACAATGTAGTGCGTAGTTTACTGGTATACAGCTTTCTATATACATTGTCTATTGACCGCGAGCTGCTTATTACAGGATGGGGGTGCTCTCTTAGGCTACTTTCACACTAGCGTCGGGCACTGCACGTCGCAATGCGTCGTTGTGGAGAAAAAATGCATCCTGCAAAGTTGCCCGCAGGATGCGTTTTTTCTCCATAGACTTTTATTAGCGACGCATTGCGACACTTTTTTTGCACATCGTGACCGCCATTTTCAACTGCGGCTGAAAATACACCCCCCCCCCCCCCTCCTCCCTGGGCCTTACAATGGTGCAGCGGAAGCGTCGTAAGACTGCTTCCGCTGCCCACGTCGGGTATTTTTTTCACAGTATGCGTCGGTACGTCGGGCCGACGCAGCGCGACGGCCCCGTACCGACGCTAGTGTGAAAGCAGCCTAACAGACCTGTGAGCCTGGCACTGTTAATATTCTGTTGATACAATGAAGGTTTTAAGTAAATGGCACACCCTAATAGGTGCCTGAATTCAGTATTTTTTTTTCTGTTTAGCACTTCTTCAGAAGCAGGAACAGTATGTACGACATACAGCAGTAATGAGCTGTGTAGCTGTGAATCAAGCTCTGTACTGCTGTATAACATGTTTAAGGTTACAGCATCAGTCTGTCACTGCTGAGGGCTCCCCACCCCCTTCCATTTTGCCACTGAGTGAAACAGGAGATGTAACCTGACACCTCAGTAATTGATCTATTTTTCAGCAATTGTTCAGGGGGGAGTGGAAGAGGTGTCTAGTAAGTGTAGCTAGGATAACTTATACAGTGTTTTACATTTGGCTGTACTATTGGTTTATGAGAATCTTGTTGAAATGCCAGTGGCCATTTAAGAAACACATGCAAAAATCATAATAAACCTGCAATATCTGAGCATGGGCCTTGTAACTACTTTTTTCAAAGCTTTAAACTAGTTGCTTGGAGAGTATAGTTTTATGATGGAATTAATGGTGCTATATAAATAAATAATAATGATGCTGAGGTATGATCCTGGAAGCCAAGGGCAGGCTGATAGTAAGTCCTGCTCATGGGGCACCGTGCCCGTTCAGTTTCAGAGAATGTTAGCAGCTGACGCTTCTGTTCTGGTTTCTGTGATCTCCTTGCTGAGTGCTGCCAGATCGCTGGTTTCTTCAGCAGCACATGGACGTGACAGATGCTTTACCGCCATTGCTGATTTATGCGAACAGTGGGAAATGGATTTGTTTCAGCTAAATATTGTGTGTAGAAAGCCTTTATTTCATATGCAAATATAGTGGAAAGTCCCGAAATGGCTGTGTTCTACTGACGGAAGCTTTGTGTTGCTGCACATGTGATCATGGTGCTCAAAGGTTTCATTACCTGCAAAAATGTATTTTATTTCACATGTAGGAGTGGAATCTTGCCTCTAGTTTTGTCATTATTTGCCTGTAGTTAAATCATTGACCCGCCTGCCCGACTATTGCTGCGTTTTTATATTACATGGGCCAAAACCCGTATATATCACTAAACAGGTAGTGATATGCCTTTTAGGGGTCGGTAGTGTCCCTTTCTAAGAGGAGTAGAAATCTGTCTGCATCCATGGAGAAGTGCTGCATTTCAGTATTCTAAACTAAATTATAATATTCTAAACCCATCTAGGTGAGGGCACAATTGTGTGATAGACATGATGGTACGGATGATTCTGTGATGTTAAATATCTGTGTTGTCAATATGAAATGTAAAGCATTGGGAAAGGGCATCCTGGTGAAGACTGGGGGGTTTGCACCTGTAGGTCTGGCCGTTTGGACTGATATCGCAGAACTATATAGGTCAGAAGAATGGTTTGTTAGGAGCTGTAGCTTGGACATTTGGTCCATTATTGTGGCTCCTTGTCGGCCTCTATCCAGACTCCCGATATGGAAGTATTAAAACGTACTAGTCCATAGAGCCTGTAGGGGAGTCTGACAATAAGAAGCCACACAAGTTCCTCTAGAACAATTTTAAACTCCGATTTTTGTGCTACGTGAATTATGTGCAAGATAATAGTCTACCATCACTGTTTTATTTACTGTTTTTAGAGGGAAAAAAATCATACAACATAGGAAAAATGACTGACTAGGTGTAGGCGAGTAATGGGCAACCAACAGAATCCACTGTCATGACATGCACGCTGCTAATTGGGTGTAATTGACTCAATGAAATGGGTGTGTTCTAATTAATAGTAGTGCGGAGTTCAATTAATAAGGTTATTCATTCTGTGTAGACACCGGTGTCCATTATGGGCCTTATTTAATGGAGGGCAGCAAATGTTGTACCTGCTGGTTGCTTGGTTCCACACATTGTACCAAAGGAGTAAGAACTTTGGATCAGAAAGCTTGTAAAGGCTAGAAAATAATTGACTGCTCTGCTGGAAATATTTGTAATGCTTTTAAAATGGTAAGCAAAGCCCGAAATACGTGGCAGGAAAATAAAAGATCAGAAGCATGGCGAAGAAGCATCCAGTGATCAGGTCCAGGGAGATCTAAATAGATCTTCAGTTACTCAGTCCTGCAACTATCCGAGGATGCCTACATGAAGCCAAACTATAGGCAAGAAGCCCTCGTAAAGTACCATTGCTGCAAAAACATGTATTGACCAGTTTGCCAAAGAACACATTGGCCTAAAGAGAAGTGGCGCAACATTCTATGGACAAATGAGGACAAGATTGTTCTCATTGGGTCTAGGGGCCGCAGACCGTTTGTGAGACGACCCATAAATGCTAAATTCAATCCACAGTACACTGTAAAGACTGTAAAACATGGAGGTACCAGCATAATGGTTTGGGGAGGTTTCTCATGCTATGGATTTGGGCCCATTTATAATACCAGGCACCATGGCCCAGTTTTAATATGTCAAAATACTGGAAGAGCTCATGTTCTTGCTCTTGCAAATGTGTGAATGAATTGACAGCTGAACCCATCCAGATTAGGCTGGTTTCACATTTGTGTATCTGCGCCCAGCGTTTGCTCCGCGTGCGTCTTGCGTACCTATCTTTTACATGGTGTATGCAGGGACATGCGTTTGCATCAGTTCGCATGCGGCGTTTTGCAGTGTGCGGCAGGGTCTGGCAAACGCAACATGTTGCATTACTGTCTATGTGAACGCATTGGTACGCAAGGACATGCCTTCGATGCGCTTGATTACTTCGCATTGCGCATGTCCAGGAACTGATTGGGACATGCCCTCCTGGAGAGAGCAAACACATGCACATAAGCAAAGGCAGGCAAAAACGCATGCACACGCAGCGTTTTTTTTTCTGCCGTCATGCGTAAGCTCATGCAGATAAAAAAAACCGCTGCGTAAACATGCATTTGCATGCGTTTTGTCATGCATTTGCACATGCAGATGATATGCTGCGCACAGAAACGCTAATGAGAACCTAGCCTTAATAACTGTTCATCTACGAGTCCTAAATTTCCAAAAGTAGTAACACAGAAACAGCACAACAGAGTAAAAGGATGCCCTAGAAATGCTATCCCATGGAGAATACCAGTTTTCAGCAAAACAGAGTTCTGACGGTCTTAAAATAAGAAAAATGGTGTCCTGCATGTCTCCTTCCTCCTCTAGCTGTCATCACATGACCGCTGCAGCTAATTAGTGACCCCCCCCAACCACAATTTTTTAACATAATCATGGATTCATTTTACATGAAAGAAAATAACTTGTAGATAACCTGTGGGTTTTTGTTTTTCCCTTTTTTCTTTTCTCTTGTTAATTGTTCTCTGAGCAAAACGCTGGCTAATTACTTACTAATGAGGTTTATGCTAATACATGATGAAGCGGTTTCCATGCATTTAGTGTTTACATACCGATGGCATTGCTTGGCATGGTGGTTAGCTTGGCACGGTGACATACTTCTTGGACTGATCATGTCCCTGGAACACATGTCACATGTACCTTGGCTGACATTCGGGTGTGCCACATACTCTGGCATACCTGAGACTTTACAGCATTACATATTTATAAGTGTTACAATTTGTAGATGATCACCCCTTTAAGGCTATCTCTCAATGTTATGTCTTTCATATCACTCTTACCTGGAGGAGTGCATTATGGGAAAAAGAGTCCTGGGAATGTGGTTCATCAAGATACATTGGGTTCTGATTAGTGAGCTGTCGGTGGAGTAAGGAGAGGTCCAGGCAGCATGCACAACACTGCGTGCATCATTCAGCGTGAATGGTGGCTTATCGTGCGTCAATGTCTGCTGTGATCTTGCGTGCAGATTATATCTAGGTGAGGCGATGGCTGAACTTACAAATGTGTTGTGAAATGTCTGCAACTGAAAAATGGTTTCCATATTTGGGGTTGTTTCTGCAGTATGTGCGTGGCTTTCCATGTGCAAATGTGCCCTAGGGCCCTGGATTGACAAGATACGGTATTTTTTGCAGATGAGAGGATTAAGAATACGTTGAAATTGTGACTTCCTTTCAGAACTGAAATACAATAAAAATGCTCATTTTCCATTACCTTTCATTATTGCCCTGGGCTTTTCTCACGCCGTTCTCTTCTTATAACCTTTTACTTGAAATCCTAGCTGATGCCCCCGCCATGCCGTGCTTGGTCTCTTAATGGAGCAAGGAATTCTGTCTTCCCCAAGTGTGCCCTGACCTTTCAGAATGTAGAGAAGCGCTGACCTTAGCAGACGTATATTGGGGTCTGTTGCTATAAGAACTAGATTGCATTTGTAGTAACTTGTCTTTTCAGTTTACATCCTAGATGCAAATATGAAAGGGGTTAACCCAGCAGCCAGGATGGTGAATCAATAGCCCCAATTCAACAAAGCAATGTTAGACAACAAAATTATGCTATTGCTTTGAAAATCCGCTAAATTTTGGCTCACTCAGTTGTAGAAAAATGTAGCACGTTTGGCAATTTCATGGCAGCTTCTCACAGGTCTGCCAAAATGGACGGAGCCGCGGTGGGATGGGGGGCATGCCCCATTTAGTAAGTCTGGTGTTGTGCATTTCATTAAGAGGCGCACACCACTAAACGAATCTGGCATATCTTACAAGTGGCGTGCGCCTCGCCAGAAATCTTCTTGGTCGGGGTCTGCAGTAACCTTTCTGCAGCAAGGTGCCCTTGTGCCTACAGAATGTGGTAGGTAGTCGTGTAGTTGGAGCTCTTTGGTGAATGGCACTAAGGGCAGCTGACAAGAGCATGGACCATGATTGTCTGCCTATCAGCCTGACGTACAGTATGTCATGGTCCGTGCGCCCGGCTGTGGCCTTCATGGGTTCTTGGAAAGGTTAAACAATGTAGGTCCAGGTTGAGTTTCAAACACCATTTAGCACGATGACTGTGATCAAGTGTCGCTTTTTATTCCCAGTGATCTCTGCGGCCTTTCAAATGGCCAATCAATTTCTTCATTGCTGAAACATTCTCTCTTTTTGCATAGTGATGCCTGACCTCTCTTATGTAGGGCATTGATGATGATTATTCTCTTTTTAAGCTCTTAAGCATTGCAGCACAATGCCATCATTTATTATCTAAAGGCTAAGTAGTAAAGATAGTATTTAGTCTTGTCCCACTAAAACTAATTGTGCCCACCATCATTGATTGTGCACATTACTCCATAAATATGTGTGGCCTCATATTCTGAATATATTGGTCAGTTGTATTTTGGGGTTGTCATCCACACAACTTGATATTTGGGTGATTGTTCAAACCACATCTCCCCATCTATATCTAGTATTTTCTATTTAGTTTTTGGTCAGTAATGATTGCTTAGAGGCGGCTTATGTGCTACAAGCTCCCCCTAGTGGTGGCGTTCAGCAAAAGTTTTCTGATGGAACTCTGTTTTCCAGAGGCAGATTAACAATATACCTTACTGACAAAGCTCTCACTGCTATATGTGTAGGGAACTCATCTAATCTTGGGCTAGGATTGTGAGTAAAATCTTTCCCAACAGGGTTTTTTTTTTTGTTTTGTTTTTCGTTTTAACCCTCCAATGTCTGATAATGTACAGTTTTTAGTTGAGACTGCAAACCAATAGATGCCACTTTAGCTAACCACCCAAATTTTTTTCATTGCACCTTCTGCTTGCAATCTGAAATCTGCAATTAATCGTGGCTAACTTATCATAGAATGTTAGAGTTGGAAGGGACCTCCAGGGTCATTGTGTCCAACCCCCTGCTCAATGCAGGATTCAGTAAACCATCCCAGACAGATGTCTGTCCAGCCTCTGTTTGAAGACTTCTATTGAAGGAGAACTCACCACCTCTCATGGCAGCCTGTTCAACTCATTGATTACTATCACTATGAAAAAGTGTTTTTCTAATATCTAATCTGTATCTTCTCCCTTTTAGTTTAATTCCATTGTTTCTCGTGTTACCATGAGCAAATGAGAATGATGATCCCTCTACACTGTGACAGCCTTTCAGATTTTTGTAGACACCAGGTTTGGCCGATACGAGTTACAGCCACCGCCTTCTAGTGCTGATATACAGCATTCTATAATGCTGTAGATAAGCCCCCGATCTGACCTGTAAGAGAAGAAAAATAACTTTTATTATACTCACCTGTGGGGGGGGGGGGTCTGGTCCGATGGGTGTCGCAGGTCCTGGTCCTGCACCTCCCATCTTCTTGCGGTGCCGTCCTCCTGCTTGCTTCATGGCCTCCCCGGCATCGCATTCCTGTGCAGGCGTATTTGTGTCCTGTTGAGGGCAGAGCAAAGTACTGCAGTGCGCAAGCGCTGGGTGCCTCTGACCTTTCCCGGTGCCTGCTCACTGCAGTACTTTCCTCTGCTCTCAACAGGACACATGAATACGCCTGCACAGGAATGCGATGCCGGGGAGCCTGTGTGGATGACGCAGGGACGCGTCATCCACATGAAGCAAGCAGGAGGGCGGCATCACAAGAAGATGGGGGGCTGTAAATAAGCCCTGAAAGGCAGTGGCTGTAACTCGTATCGGCCAAACCTGGTGACAGGTTCCCTTTAAGTCTCCTCTTAGCCGCCTTTTTTGCAGGCTGAACATTCCCAGCTTCTCGTAGGTCAGTTTGCAGTCCGCTCACCATCCTGTTGGCTCTTCTCTGAACTTGCTCTTATTTTGCTTTCTGGGTAATATCACCCTATCAGTGTCTGGTGCACTTAGAGAACTTTGCGCCTTTTTGCTCTGATTGTTGCTTTTTATATTCTTTGACTAGTCCAGACAGACTTGGTGGTTGTCATGTGTAGCCTGGCACTGGTGTCATGTTTTCAGCATTAAAGCATAGTTGAGGTGACTGCTCAGAATAAGATCTTGGGGCCCATAAGAAAGAACACTATTCCTGCTCATTTGACATGTTTCCCACCAGGTTTCCCCTTGTATGCTTTCTAATTTTCAGTTGTCTCTAAGCTAGTGGATGGAGTGCTGTAATTTTTCACATACTGTACACACAGAAACATGACGGATTCCTGCTTATGTGTGTATCACATGTTCCTAAACAGCAACATGGAGGACATTATACAGTTGTACTGAGCTGTGTAGCTGAGAGTCCATTGAAAGAGGTAAGCTAAAACACAAGGGAGCAGCAGCTCTGGCTTTGATTTTCAACCTGTGCTGTTGGTCCCTCTCGCCCAATAGAATATTTCTATAGACCTCAGTAGGCAGCTGTAATTTGATACCTCAGTGAACCGGCAGTCTGACTTGTTTTTGACCAATTATAGCAGTGTTTGAGAGTGATTAGTCCAGTGGGGAGAAGAAAAAATGCCTTACAAGTGGATAATGAAGCATCTTTTTCTGATTAAATACATTAGTTTGTTCACTAGTCCTATTGATGTATTTAAAGTTTGTTGAAATGGTAGGCTATTGGGATTTTAGTACCAGACTGCTAAATGTACATGATAGTAAGTCATACTCGGTTGCCAGGAAAGATATATTTACCCTGGATTCTAGGTTTTGAGTAGCTGGGATGTTGGCGCCTACCATATGTGTGTGTAAGCTGATGGTATTACAATTGATTGGTCTGTGATTAGTATCTTGTACTCACTCGTGCTGTAAAAACGCCTTTTATTTCCGCATTACTTTTCTTTAACAGCACTAGGTTGTTCTAGCGCCCAGTCTGATAAATGGGCATAAACAGACAGGCTGGCGGGTACTTTAGTTGGGTTGCCTTCCATGTACCGTTCAATTAATAATGTATTAATTCTGTTTATTTCACTTTGCCTCTGAAATGGAATTCTAGAGGTCTTACATACTCGCATGGCTAAAGTCCATAAATCATTTTAATTGCAGGGATCTGAAAATCAGGTTTGGGAAGGATATTTAAGTCGAGGTTTGTACAGGCCCGACAATTGTGCTTTAAATTCTTAGATTATTTCACATGGCCTTTAATCCTGCTGAAACATTTCATGATGAAAGGCAAAATGTCCTCTCCTATATTGTACAATGGACGATGGGAATATCCAGCTCACCCGTGTAGGCTTCAGGTGCAGTTCGGAGCACGGACAATGTGTCTGCTGGACGCGGCAATGCAGCAAGGAAAGGTGAATCCATCTTCATGTACTTATTCGGGTTTAAAATGCACACATGGCTTATAAACACGTCCTTCTACTTACGTACAGTTAATAAAGAAGACTGTTTGTCAAGCTGGATAGAAACATGTCAATCTTTGTTTGCCCGATGGGGAAAAAAACAAACCAAAAACTAATCCTAGCAGAAACGTCTGACGCTCTTCGGCTACGTTCCCACACTGACTATTTGGTGAGTTTTGGTGAAGCACCACTCTAGCATTTTTTTTTTTTTTTTTTTTTTCTTTTGTTATTTTACTTTCAGGACTGTAGTGGTGCCCTAACCCTAGTCACAGATTTGTCTGCTGCCATCCCAGAGCAGCTCTGCCATCTTGTGACAGCATCTTCTCACTGACTGGGAGTCAGAGGGAACGATCATCAGCTTTCAGTGTAGGTCTGAGACCCTCGTTCTGGCTCTTGGATGTTGAGTTGTGACTTCCGGATAGGCCAGCAAACACTGGAACGATCTGTCAGGTGACCACCTACAGTAAACTGACTGATAAGTAGAATACTAAGGGCAGGGAACTTACATTAGTAGCAACGCTGCAATAAAAAAAAATAGCTGGAGTGGGGCTTTAACTAAACTTGGTTACGAGTGAGTTTTTTTTGTTTTTTTATTCTATTTTTTGTGTTCGTTATGTTTTGCTTTTTAGTCTTTTGGCTTTGACAACTTTATTGATACAGTTGTGTGGATTGCATGAGTTTTTTTTTTTTTTTTTCCCTGCACATTTTCCGCATCTAATGCAATGCTATGGGGAAAATCTGCACATATAACTTTGCGTACCCACAAGAGACATTAAAACTGGCAGCGTTAAAGCACATCGGGCATGAGTTTCTATCTATCCCATTCTCCTTGCTAGAACTGCAAGACACCGCTCCTTGCACAGCGAAAATGAGGTGTAAAAAAAAAAAAAAAAAAAATGCTTTTACACAAAAAACTGCTAGAGCCATCATTAGCATTAACATATTTACCGTAGTGAAGTTCCAGCAAGAACAATTTTTTTTTTTTTTTTTTTTTTTTTTCTTTTCTTTTTCAATGAGATGACCCCGGGGGGCTTGAGCCATCAGTCTCGCTGCTGACACTTTACTTTCCAACCATCACTGCAAGGAATATTGTGCAATACCAATTCTATTAATTGGTCGTCAATGTAACGCCAGAAGGTGCTCTTCACAATGATTAGTCACTCTAGGACCTAGTGTCTAGGTGAGCTGAAGAAAGACCCAGTAGGGATCCATCATTGTGATTTTAGTTGCTTTTGACCAACCTGATACAAATTACGGAGTTTGGCAAAAAAAAAATGCCTTCCTTGAAATGGATGCCTAAATTTGGCTGCCTGAGCGCTCAGGATGACCCAGTATGCACAAAGCTGAATGCCTGAGCATGTAAGGAAGTGCTGCAGACGGCGCTGTGACAAGGCCCAGAAAAGGTGAATTTCTACTGATAGTTATCAGCTTTGTGTGGTGTTTGGAGTATTTTATGTAGGTTGTATGTATAACATGGAGCTGGCTCTGTCCTGTAGAAGAGGCAGGATCTCTGAAGACACGAGAGCTGGTCAGCAGACGATGAACAATGGTGTGATTCCAGCAGACCATCTTGGTACTAGTGATGTAACTTGTGCTGACTCTGTGTTTTGGAGGTTTTGTTGTCTTTGTGGTTTGTGTGTTAGAATGTGGTCTAGCAGTACTGAAGTCTTCTACAGAAAGCAATGTGGTCATGTCGGTTCTGCAGCACATTCGCTCAGCTTTCACCTGCCGTCTTATATTACATGACTGGAGGGTATTGATAAAGTTCTCACTATTTTTCTTTCCTCTTTCAGTATTAACTTTAACTGCTTAGTAACCAGACAATGACTAGAATGATTTTTTTTTTTTTTTAATCTAGTTAAAGGGAACCTGTCAACCTGGTTATGCTGCATTGGCTAAAGTTTTGATGCACCTTCCAGGCATTGATTGGGTAAATGGGGACAAACTGTGACGCAGCAGCTTGGGCGTAAAGAAACCCCACATATCATGTATACATCTGACTCCTGCCCTCACACCAAACAGATACGTGAGTTTTCAGGCACTGCATCGCTGTAATATAGAAATGGGACAATTTAGTCAATATATGCAACCAGTGACTGCACAGCTTTTATTTTTTTGAGTACTATAACAAGTGAAAGCCATGCTGTGATTGATTGCCAAGTCAATATCCCGGCTTACATCTCCCCCGCCACACTAATTATCGATTCTCTACAACATCCTTAGGCTAAAAAACCTTATGTCCTCATTCACCAGGACGGCTGGTAGTGTGCCGGTCTAAATGACAAGTGCGCTGGAATAAGCCCCTGAACGAAATAAATCCTCCAGGAAGAGATTGGAGCATACTTATGGCGTAAATTTGTGATTAACTTGTCTGCCGTGTTCTGTTGGTGGAGCTGACCGAATCTGGCATAGAAACACCAAGTCTTTACATTTTTGCGCACCTACGGACTATTCAAAAAAAGTCTTACATTTAAAAGCGTCTTGCCAGTGTTCTGTCGAAATTGGATTTAAGACGAAGGTCCAGATTCATCAAAGTAGCTGCACAAATTGCTCATTTTCAATTATTTTTTTTTCTCCCAGATAGTCCAACATTGACTCTCCAGTTGGGCACCCCTCTTGGCACAGTCGTATTCTGTATTCCTGGCATCGTGACTCTCATTGCTGAGCAGTGATGCTTGTAGACTGCTGAGACCTATGTCCGGGAGCAATGCAAAAGGTTCGGTGGTGGATCAATGGGAGAAAAATAGTAGTTACCGTACGTGTTTTTTTTAATTTATTTATTTTTTTTTATTTGGTTTATACAATTTTCAAGTTCTTTAAAAACAAAACAAAAAAACAAGCAAATGTATAGAAATTGAATGCATAAGGATGGTATTTGAAGATCTGACTCAGGGCAAGCGCTGCAGGTTCCGCCATGTTTTCATTTCCCTGTACATTTCTTAATGGCTATGCTGGGTAAACTACTATGTCCCATCACTTGTTTGTCTTTATATGACTTTATTTGACGTTTGCATTACCAAATCTTTTTCTCTTCCAGGTATCTGGTCCCGGCCATTTGGATTGACGAATTGACGCGGAGGACATCCTTTGCTGTGCGGAAGTCCCCAGTGGAAACTATTTGCGAATGGGATGAATCCGCCTTTGCTGAGCCCTCATTATCAGCTGAGAGAATAAGAACATCCAGAGGGGGGCTTCTCTAGTTATGTTTCCATTTTTACAACACCCCATTTAAGTTTGCTTGTCTTTAAAAAAGAATTCAAAGTGGAGTACCGTAAACTTGATATGGATGGCAAAAAGAAAGACAAGGACAAACCTGATGAGAGGATGGCCCGGCCTAGTGGTGGACGGTCGGGTCATGGCACACGTACTGGTTCCTCAAACTCTGGAGTACTGATGGTTGGGCCTAATTTTAGAGTGGGAAAAAAGATTGGATGTGGAAATTTTGGTGAGCTTCGATTAGGTAAGTGCAATTACCACGCCTGGAGGTTCAGACAGACACCTATAAAAACTGTAGTCTATTCTACTAGAAGTTCCAAACTTATGAAGAAGCATCTGTAATGTATTCAGAGAGGGCAGTAAATTAATAATGAAGTTTTCTCATTTGTGCGCATGAACCATCTGTCAGTTGCTCGAGGGAATGGATCTTCCTAGAGAGTTTTGGATCATTTTTGTCGACTTTTTGCTCCGCTATCACATTTGCTCTGCCAGGCCAATATTCTCATAAATGCAGACTCATCTTAAAGCCTTCCTGTGTCCTGGGTTCTGCTTATTTTAAAGGTAACCTCTCATGTAAAAAAAACAACCAAACAAAAAAAAAAAAACTCTTAACCTGCAGATATGGGGTTAATAGCGTTCTAAAGCCATGTGGTCACTGAAAGCCCTGCTGCTGGGAGGTAATAAAGTTTATTATTCCTTCCTCACGGTGCGGCTCCACTTGCCGCTGTGACTGTAACCTCTCCCGGCACTGACTGACAGCTGGCTGAGCACTGATGCACTGTTGAGCCGGCTGTCAGTCATTGCCAGGGATAGGTTAGAGCCGCCATTCACTATGCTCTAAGGGGTAGCTGTAGCGGCCGCACTTCTGACTGAAAGCCTGAGACTGCTGGGAGGAATAATTTAATTTTCTCCCGACATCTGGACTTTCAGTGCAGCAACGGCACAGTTTTAGAATGCTATAACCTGTCGATTAACCCTCACATCTGTTAGTTAATTGGTCTTTTTTGACCAGACAGGTTCCCTTTAAGGACTATGGGAATAGCTCCTTGTGTGCACCGCCAGACTGTTGGGAAAAATAACTATTACTAACCCACAACTGTTTCTGGCCTGGACAAGGCCAAGTCGACATATTACACAAAGTAACGAGTTATGCGACTCCTTCCCTGAAGGATTTCTGTCTGTTGCTCCATTATGTCTCCCTGAGGTCCCTACTCTCTACTTGTTGGTTGGTGGTCATTCAACTTGTCCCCATGGTAGTGTCAAGCATCGGAGAGGCAAGGGACAAAGTGGGTCAACACAATACCCTCATCTTACAGAAGCTGTGTGGTCTGACCAATTGATGACCTATATTTTCACCAATCTGAGATCAGTGTTGATCCGATACTCGAAACCTCCACTGATTTAGCTAAAATCTTCTGCAGCTGCGTGATGTAGGTGGTGGAAACAGTCAGCATTGAGTAAGCAATGTACAGGGCCGCCGAGTACTGGAATCTCCCGTTGAAGTAAACACACTGCAGTAATGTACAGAGCTGCTCTTCTGCTCTCGCCATTGGTTATATCTGGCGACTATCTTAGCTGACTTCTGCTGATCAGCGGGGGTGAAAGGTGACGGACCCCCTCGACCTCATCTTGATGACCTATCCTTTGGGTTGGTAATCGATTGTTAATTCATTGAAGACCCCTAGAGGTTTCTCCACAGCATAACCAGATTGTTTCTCTGCACTAGTTTTCATGTTTCAGGAGTCTCTTAACCTTCTTGTATATGATCTGGCACAGTATTTCCCAAACTCCAGTCCTCACAGACCCCACGGGTCATGTTTTCAGGATTTCCATAGTGTTGCGCAGGTGAGACAATTCCTGATGCCTTGATGATACTTCCAGTACTTGTGCAGTACTAAAGAAATCCTGAAAACATGACCTGTGGGGTCCGTGAGGACTGGAGTTCAAGAAACATTGACATATGTGTGTGAGCCTGTATATTCTGTGTCTACAGGTCTCATCTGGCATATACATGTTTGATCCTGTGTATTCTGAGGGTATGTGCACACGTTCAGGTTTTTTCGCGTCTTTTCGGGAGAAAAACGCTATAAAAACTCATTAAAAACACATACATTATGCATCCTATCATTTAGAATGCATTCTGCATGTTTTGTGCACATGGTGCGTTTTTTTTCCGCGAAAAAATGCATCGCGGTAAAAAAAAGCAGCATGTTCATTAACTTTGCGGATTTTCCGCGTTTTTCCTGCAATTCTATGCATTTGGAAAAAAACGCACAAAAAACGCGTCAAACGCATAAAAAAGGCATGCGGATTTCTGGCAGAAATGTCCGTTTTTTTTCAGGAAAATTTCTGCTAGAAATCCTGACGTGTGCACATAGCCTGACTCTCTGGGGCTCATCTCGCATATGCTGTGAGCTGTTGCTGGAGTGATAAAGCTTATGTTATATAGTAATGCATGTTGCACTTCTTACATAAGAACAGGACAGGAGCATCCTGCTCCACAGCCGCCCAGGGCTCAGATTACACTGCAGCTCCTCTTGTCAGAGTCTAGGAAGGGGGAGGACAGGACAGTGGTCTCGCAGCATGCCCACCCTATCTGCACAGATACTGATGTAATATAGGACAACCATGTCCAATGATATGATATTCACAAATGGCATTAGATTTCTCCTCTATAGAGCCTGTTCACAACAATATTTTTGGTTTGAGTGTTGTCTGTGGGAAAAAATATAAACGGACAGGTCTCTGGTGCGTGCGTGTGTGTGTGTGCGTGCGTGCGTTTAAAAAAAACAACAACTCCATATGCACAGTTTTTTTTCTCGTGAATTGGATGTCTCGCCCATTTAGGTCTATGGGTACATAAAAAAAAAAACAAAAAAAACAATCTCCTGCAATACAGAGACAGAATATGTAATTTGATTTTTACAGATGCATTGCGATTTTGTAATATGGGAAACTATAAATGGTCTTGCAAATGATTATTAGCCGTTGCTGTAAAAAAACGGATTGTATACGGACTGCACACAGGTGACTAGTAAGAAGAAAAATAAAAGAATCATCCCTCATTTCTGGATGAAACTGAATATATATAAATACTAGCTGAAGAGCCCGGCGTTGCCTGGGCATAGTAAATATCTGTGGTTAGTTATAGCACCTCACTTCTCTTATTTTCCCATCACGCCTCTCATTTTCCCATCACGCCTCTCATTTTCCCATCACGCCTCTCATTTTCCCCATCACATCTTTCATTTTCTCCCTCACACCTCTCATTTTCCCCCTCACTCCTCTCATTCCCCCCTAACACTTGTCATTTCGACCTCACATCTGTCATTTTCCGATCACTCCACTATTTTCCCTCACTCCTCTCATTTTGCACTCACACCTTTTCATTTTCACCTCACACCTCTCATTTTCACCTCAGTATATACATGTTTGTCATCTCCCTTATATATAGTATACACCTGTATGTCATCTCCTGTATATAGTATATACCTGCTGTGTCATCTCCCCTGTATATAGTATATACCTGTATGTCATCGCCTCCTATATATAGTATATACCTGTATGTAATCTCCTCCTGTATATAGTATATACCTGTGTGTCATCTCACCTATATATAGTATATATCTGTGTGTCATCTCCTCCTGTATATAGTATATACCTGTAGGTAATCTGCTCCTGTATATAGTATATACGTGTCATCTCCTCCTGTATATAGTATATACGTGTGTCATCTCCTCCTGTATATAGTATATACCTGTATGTCATCTCCTCCTCTATATAGTATATACCTGTGTCATCTCTCCTCTATATAGTATATACCTGTATGTAATCTCCTCCTGTATATAGTATATACCTGTGTGTCATCTCACCTATATATAGTATATATCTGTGTGTCATCTCCTCCTGTATATAGTATATACCTGTATGTCATCTCCTCCTATACATAGCATATACCTGTATGTCATCTCCTCCTGTATATAGTATATACCTGTAGGTAATCTGCTCCTGTATATAGTATATACGTGTCATCTCCTCCTGTATATAGTATATACGTGTGTCATCTCCTCCTGTATATAGTATATACCTGTATGTCATCTCCTCCTCTATATAGTATATACGTGTCATCTCTCCTCTATATAGTATATACCTGTGTCATCTCTCCTGTATATAGTATATACCTGTGTGTCATCTCCCCTGTATATAGTATATGTGTGTCATCTCCTCCTGTACAGTATATAGTATATACCTGTGTGTCATCTCCCCTGTAAATAGTATATACCTGTGTCATCTCCCCTGTATATAGTATATATCTGTATGTCATCTCCTCCTGTATTAGCCCTCGTTCACACGTTATTTGGTCAGTATTTTTACCTCACTATTTGTAAGCTAAATTGGCAGCCTGATAAATCCCCAGCCAACAGTAAGCCCACCCCCTGGCAGTATATATTAGCTCACACATACACATAATAGACTGGTCATGTGACTGACAGCTGCCGGATTCCTATATGGTACATTTGTTGCTCTTGTAGTTTGTCTGCTTATTAATCAGATTTTTATTTTTGAAGGATAATACCAGACTTGTGTGTGTTTTTAGGGCGAGTTTCGTGTGTCAAGTTGTGTGTGTTGAGTTGCGTGTGGCGACATGCATGTAGCGACTTTTGTGAGATGAGTTTTGTGTGGTGACATGCGTGTAGCAACTTTTTGTGTGTCGAGTTGCATGTGACAGGTTAGTGTAGCAAGTTGTGTGTAGCAAGTTTTGCGCATGGCGAGTTTTGCGCGTGGCGAGTTTTATGTGTGGTGCCTTTTGAGTATGTGCAAGTTTTGTGTGAGGCAACTTTTGCATGTGGTGCAACTTTTGTGCATGTGGCAATTTTTCCGCGTGTGCAAGTTTTGCGTGTGGCGAGTTTTCCATGAGGTGAGTTTTGCACGTGTGGCGAGTTTTGCATGTGGAGAGTTTTGCGCGTGGCGAGTTTTTGAGCGGCGACTTTTGTGTTTCGACTTTTATGTGGCGAGGTTGGTGTATGTGTGGTAAAATGTGCGCTGAGGGTGATATATGTGTTCGAGCACGTGGTAGTGTGGCGCATTTTGTGTGTGTGTTCATATCCCCGTGGTGGTGTGGTGATTATCCCATGTCGGGGCCCCACCTTAGCAACTGTACAGTATATACTCTTTGGCGCCATCGCTCTCATTCTTTAAGTCCCCCTTGTTCACATCTGGCAGCTGTTAATTTGCCTCCAACACTTTTCCTTTCATTTTTTCCCCATTATGTAGATAGGAGCAAAACTGTTTGAATTGGAACGCGCGGGGTTAAAATTTCGCCTCACAACATAGCCTATGACGCTCTCGGGGTCCAGACGTGTGACTGTGCAAAATTTTGTGCCTGTAGCTGCGACGGTGCAGATGCCAATCCCGGACATACACACACATACGTACATACATACACACATTCAGCTTTATATATTAGATATATATATATATGTATGTATGTATTGAGAAGGGGTTGTCCAAGTAGTGGCCATCCCCTTTATGTTGACTGATCCTGCCGAGTCTGCTGTGTATGGGCTCATCCCTACTCGCCACCTCGTGGCATCCTGTTCCACTGCCATCGCTATCAGTGGTCGTATGTGCACAGCCCACCTAACTCTGGGCTTTTTCTTTCCCCATTCCCTTTTTGAGATTGGATCTGTAGGGGGCTCCAGTGGGGCTTAGAATATAACCTGCATTTGTAGTGCACAAAGCACGATCTGTCATTTAATGGTGGTTCTTGCTGTACCTCTATATAATTGCCTTGTAATGCTTTATTTTCCTGTTCTGTCCAGATGTCACCGTATCCCAGAATTCCAAGCGGAGCAAGTTCACTGTCCGCCATATTGGGACACCCAAGTGATGGCTGTCTCAATATGGAAACTGCTGCTGGTACCACCAGCGGAACACCGTCGCAACACTTGCACACTCACGCAGCCTCTTGCGCGGTACCACCAGCGGAACACCGTCGTGAACACGACGGAACACAGTTGTGAACATTTTGTGAGGTAAAATATTTCACTGACTGTTTTTAAAATAATATTTTACCTCACAAAATGTATCCTCTGCGATCTCCTGTGTAATGTCAGTATTGTCTTTTGCTTCCTTCCCTGCCCAGGAGCTGTGGTATGTTCAATACATGGTCAGACACAGACAATTTTTTAAATGAACGTTTGTTCGTAGGAAAACCCCTTTAAAAAGCAAATATCAACACCAACATGGGCTCCTCATAAAAAGTCCGCCAATGACAATGAAAGGAAAGCCGCAAAGACAGAACGTCGAAGACAACAAAGGGCAAATGAGACTCTTGAAGAGCAACAGCATCACTGGGACAAAAACAATGCATATAAGCGTATGGCGTCAAGCACATGAGTCCCCTGATGCAAAAGTCATTACATTATCACAGGATGCCATTAGGTAACAACAGCGCTGCATGCCAGCCCCATCGTGACATTACCACTGTCCCGATGCAATAGCATTGGGCCTCCATCTAGTTCAATGTTTCCCAAACTCCTGTCCTCACGGACCCCACGGGTCATGTTTTCAGGATTTCCTTATTATTACGCAAGTAGTGGAAGTATCATCAAGGCATCAGGAATTGTCTAACCTGCGCAACACTATGGAACTCCTGAAAATATGACCCGTGGGGTCCGGGAGGACTGGAGTTTGCGAAACACTGATCTAGTTGTATAATAAGTATCAAGAATTGTGACAATAGCTAAAGACTCTACAGCTGACACTCTGGGGTTTCTTTTGTGATGTCCTGTTGTCATTATTCGGGCCAGTCCCTGGCATTTTTCTTCTGTGCTGCATGCTGCTTCTGCTGTACAACTGTATTCTCTGTGTAAACGGGTACATAATAATCTCCCATTTTTCTTGCATTCGATTTGTCATGTTAGATTTAATGGAGACTTCACATTCACTGTGGTGACGGCTTCCTTCTATGTGCAGTTTACCCCACGGCAGAACGGCTTTTTCTTTGCATCAGCTGCCCCTCCATATGGCCGGCGTTCTGTCCGCGTGGTGAACGGTCATGTATAATTCAGATTAGATTATACTTTGTCATTTAGGATTCATGCTAAACAATGCACCATTTTACAACCGCCATTAAGGCACCACCTTATTGCAGAGTGTAGTGTTTTTTGTTTTTTTTTCCTTTACATTTGGGTCATGTTCACATGATGCTCTGAACTTATGGAACCAGTTCCACAAATTGCAGATATGCCTGGCTCCATATCAGAGCTATTTACGTGCTGTTGTCTGGTCCGTAAATGACTCAAGCTATAGCATGCTGCAATTCATCTCACACTGCGCATAGGTCCATATGACCTAACATGTAGGCTAACATTGGGTCCTTGTATTTAGTTGTCACACAGTCCGAAAATATGTTCTGTTGAGTGCACCCTTAAAGTGCTGCACGAGCCGTCCATGCTGCCTTGGAGCAGGTGCCTGGCTGTTTAACCCCTCATTTGCAATGCTTACCGTGGTTCCACCTTGACACAATCAAACGCTGGGGACCCCCCTATACAGTCAGTTTGGGGTTCTTGGAAATGACTTCATGGATGTCTGTGCACTAAGAACGCTATAATTCTTCAATGCAGGCCTGTGCAAACCGGCCCATGAGCCACATCTGTCCCTGTGATGGGGAATAGAGGTGAGATACTGCGGCGGTGCTGCGCAGACTTCTAGGGCAGTGTGAACCTAACCATCGTGGACGCGAAGAGACTTGGGTCAGGTGCACACAGGAAGTTACACACTGCGCACCTACGGTGTGCGCTCTTCTGGGTGTTCTCCTGTCTGCAAATACTTATCACAATGTAATAGCAGCTCCAATGCTGCACCGCCTGAAAAGTGCACCCTGTACTCCATAGTAAACCGCCATTTAAACATGTTCAATGGCCCAGTTATCTTTTCACTTGGCACGTAGTGTAGTTCTAGAATAGTGAGTCGTCTGTTCCAGAATTGCTTTGGGTCTGATGATGATATTTGGGCCCCATGCACATGTTGAATGAGTATTAGACTTTAATCACATGTTCATGAGGCACAAATATCCTTTATTGGAAGTTGAAAATGTAACATTACTACATATTCCCAATGTGTAACCCACCCCTTAAAGTTCTATGCTATTGGACAGCCCCCTTTTTTAAGTTCCTTTAAAATGTATTGAGAATATATATATATATATATATATATATATATATATATATATATATATATATATATATATATATATATATATATATACATATATACATATATACACTCACTCACCGGCCACTTTATTAGGTACACCATGCTAGTAACGGGTTGGACCCCCTTTTGCCTTCAGAACTGCCTCAATTCTTCGTGGCATAGATTCAACAAGGTGCTGGAAGCATTCCTCAGAGATTTTGGTCCATATTGACATGATGGCATCGCACAGTTGCCGCAGATTTGTCGGCTGCACATCCCAAAGATGCTCCATACAAGGCAGGATGGATCCATGCTTTCATGTTGTTTACGCCAAATTCTGACCCTACCATCCGAATGTCGCAGCAGAAATCGAGACTCATCAGACCAAGCAACGTTTTTCCAATCTTCTACTGTCCAATTTCGATGAGCTTGTACAAATTGTAGCCTCAGTTTCCTGTTCTTAGCTGAAAGGAGTGGTACCCAGTGTGGTCTTCTGCTGCTGTAGCCCATCTGCCTCAAAGTTCGACGCACTGTGCGTTCAGAGATGCTCTTAGGCCTACCTTGGTTGTAACGGGTGGCGATTTGAGTCACTGTTGCCTTTCTATCAGCTCGAACCAGTCTGCCCATTCTCCTCTGACCTCTGGCATCAACAAGGCATTTCCGCCCACAGAACTGCCGCTCACTGGATTTTTTTTCTTTTTCAGGCCATTCTCTGTAAACCCTAGAGATGGTTGTGCGTGAAAATCCCAGTAGATCAGCAGTTTCTGAAATACTCAGACCAGCCCTTCTGGCACCAACAACCATGCCACGTTCAAAGGCACTCAAATCACCTTTCTTCCCCATACTGATGCTCGGTTTGAACTGCAGGAGATTGTCTTGACCATGTCTACATGCCTAAATGCACTGAGTTGCTGCCATGTGATTGGCTGATTAGAAATTAAGTGTTAACAAGAAGTTGGACAGGTGTACCTAATAAAGTGGCCAGTGAGTGTATATAAAGTCATGGCGCACTTTTGACCAGTCACAAGATCTGTTTATAGTTTACATTTTGGCGCCCTTTCTCTGGCTCAATCATATCGTCCCTGTTCATGGGGAGAGATAACAAGAACCAATCAAACAAATTCATTTAAGCTGTTGCTGAGCCCCCAGTCAGGTTAACCCCTGATAAACTGAACTCTGATTAATACACTGCCAGGTCTGTGACATCATGCAACCACAAGCTTATGCCAACTGTGTGGTTTTCCATGCCAGTTGAGATGTGGTCGGTACAGAGGAAAGTTCAGTGTGTTCTGTGGCTAGCTAAATTTGAATCCGTGACCAAAGTGCTACGTGAATATTGGCGAGATTATAACGAAGTGCCACCACATAGGAATAACCTTACTCGGTGAGATAAGCAGTTGAAGGAAACCGGTAGTTTGGTGGAGAAACCCTGTTCTGGTAGGCCATCAGTCAGTGATGAGTCTGTAGAGGCTATATGGGATAGCTACCTAAGGAGCCCTAAAAAATCTGTGCATGTGTGTGTGCTCGACGGTTACACCTAAGGCTACAGTTCATAAGGTGATAAAGAAACATCTCTGTTTTTACGGGGTACAAGTTACTGTTGCATGCTATCAAACTGGCGGATAGACCCAAACGATGCGCGTTTGCTACAGATGTGCTTCATGAGATAAACGATGCGAGATTTTTGCAGAAGATTGTGTTTGGCGATGAGGCGACCTTCCATATCTGTGGACATGTTCATCGCCATAACTTCCGAATATGGGCTGCTGAACATCCTCATGCCTACGTTGAGTACCAACCAGGGCTGTAGAGTCGGTAAGCCACAGTTGCGACTCCGACTCCTGGATTTTATCAGGTTCCGACTCCGACTCCTTCATAAATGGCCAATTCGTAACAATAAATTTACTGTTGTAAAATATTAACATCGTGCTTATTCAGTTTCTCACCATCATATAAGTAATCAGACCACTTAGAGCAAAAACTATATTTATTAGAATACAATTAGAGTATAGCAAATAAGTTTTATAAACTCTTGTAAGTAAATATGCAATAAACACTGTTATGCAGTTAATAAGAAGAAATCTATACATTTGTCCTCAGAAAAATATTGCCTCTGTCAGATCCTCCTTCATGGATGCCCTCAAATCTGATCTAATTATTTTGAGAGCAGAGAACAACCTCTCTACACTAACTTGGGTTGGTGGCAAAGCAGTAACCACTCGGGCAACATCTCTGACAATGTCCGGATACAGAGGAATCGCTTGTTGCACTGTTATTTTTGATGAACGGTCAAATTTCTCAATTTCTTTTAGTGCACATGAAAAATTCTGCTGAAATGTACTGGCTGTGTTCTTTGATGGGGATGACTCTTCTATGCGGGAATGCTTTGCACGGTCCTTGTGATCCAAATATTTTTCGAAATTAAATTCTTCATCAGTTGATGAGGGTGAAGAATGTGGCAGGACGACCAAATTCTTCTTGTTCCTCCTGACTGTTGTGCAACCCTTTCATCCTTACTGCTATTTCAAACAGAGCTTCTTTTCCTTTAGTTAGCTGTTGATCATCTAGAAGAATCCGATGCATTGGGTCTACATAAACAGCTGCCAAAAGAATGTTATTTTGTAATACTAGCTCCTCTCTCCGTTTCATTGATGTAGCAATGCCACTTGCAATTAACCCTCCTCTTTGGGACAGGCGAAACATCAGGTTCTTCCACTCCTTTAAGAAAATACCTGGAGTTAAGTCCTCTGCTTGTAATTTTTTAGTCACTGTAAATGGGTGCTCTAGCAATTTTTCCAGCTCAGTCACCTGATTCCACTGACTTTCATTTAGCATCAGTTGAGGGTTAGCCATGTCTACAAGAGAGGTTTTCAGTTCAACCAAGCTCTGAATCATTAAGTAAGTACTGCCCCATCGTGTGGCTTGATCAATAATTGCCTCTTTTCCAGCACGTCTCTTCAAAATTGAGTCAACTTTAGGGGTTCTGGCAACAGTAGCCAATTTTCTCACCTTGCCAATCAGTGCAGCAGCATGTCCTTCTTGCAGACTGTCTCTTATGTAGCCAGCTGTAGCGTATGCACAACACAGCGCATGTGATGAATGAAAGAACGTATTGACACAGTTTCAACAAGATCATCTAAACTATCATGTTGCTGTTCATCTGAAGCAACTTCAGTTTGCTCCTCAGTTACAATACTGTGTTCCTCTATTTCAAACATTTCTGTGTCTGTGGACCCAGAATGTTCTTCTAGCTGCTGGTCACCATCATTACTCTCATTCATTAGCTTAATAGTACTTGTCTTATCATATTTGAAGCATTGTCAGTTACGACAGAACATATCTTTTTTAAGTTAATAGTCTTGCAGAACCTTTTCCACCAAGACCTGGAGAAACTCGCTGGTGTGATGAGCTTTGGTGTCTTTTACTGCCAATGTCTTGGTAACTATTTCATTTTTGTCACAAACAAATCGGACATTGATGGCAAAATAGTTCACTCTGTGACGTGTGCAGGCATCCATTTTAAGAAACAGAAAGCGTCCCTTGAGAGTTTTCTTAAGTTCTTCCTTTTGTTTAAAAGCTTCTTCGATAACTAATTTTCTAATACTCTCTCTCTCCAGAGAAACGCCAAGCTTGCGGGCCATTTCCCCATTCAGACACACAAAAGCTGGTCGTGAAAATAATGAAATAGGCACACTATCCTTTATAACAAGCTCTATGATCTGTTTTTTAAATGTATCTACTGTCATTGTCACAATAACTTTGTCACTGACAAAATATCTTGCAACTGATGGCTGCAAAGTTCTCTGCTCCTTTGTTTGGCTGGAAGAGCTGGGCACTGGTTCATTGGTTTGGATGCAGTCTTTCTCATCCACTGCTTTCAGTACTTCTGGATGGAAGCGCTGTAAATGTCTCTTTAGATTAGAAGCTCTGGTAGGAGCATTTTTATCTTTGCCTGAATATGCACTGATCTTGGCTTCACAGCATTTGTTTTCGTCTGGATAATTTGTCATACAGTGACAGACATAATGTTTTCTATCTTGAGTGGTGGTGAAATGTTCAAATACAGCTGATTTAATGTGACGCTTCTTTGACATTCTCAGGTTTTTAATTCTGCATTCACAATCCAAATGACAATTGTTTTTCCTAAAAACAATTGTACAAAATTATTGCCAGGTCGTACAACTGATATAGTGGTCAGTAATACTGTTATTCCTCATGTACTCACAGTTAACTGATACAAAGTTTGTTGAAAGGATAATACTTCTTACAGTCTTCCTCTTCTGAGTAGCAGCTGTGAGATGCTTGGAAGACGCACACCTAGTAAACATCTAGTCTAGAGGAGGAGCTTTACTACTAAGAATTTGCAACACACTTTCACTTTCAGTTTCATACATTGTAAGTAGGGGGGTTGGGGCAGCATGAGGTTAACCAAGTATAAGATTAGATAAGGGCAGTGGAGAACAGTGACACACAAGAAGTAAGAAATGTCTCGATCTCCAGCAGAACTGCTTATCACTGTTCATAGTTTGACAGAACATATATATTTGAGTAACATTTATAAAATTCATATGAAAGTTCAATTATGAAGTATTAATACATTTTTTTTAAAGCTGGAGTCGGAGTCAGTACATTTCTACCAACTCTGACTCCAACCAAAACTAACTCCGACTCCACAGCCCTGGTACCGACGTAACACCCCTAAAATGAATGTGTGGTGTGGCCTGATGCATAAGGCTTTTTTTTTTTTTTTCTGCGGAGCGGTCTGTGACGGCAAACGCGTATCTTGACGTGTTGCAATTGTATGCAGTGCCAACATTTCCAGAAGGTGTCGTCTTTCAACAGGACAGCGCTCCTCCACAATACTCCACCACTGTTCTTGAGTTTCTGGATAGAACATTCCCCCGGCGGTGGATGGGCAGGGGTTCTGTCAAGCCATGGCCAAGACGATCCCCCGATCTGACAACCTTAGACTTTTACACTTTTGGGGTTGTGTGAAGCACCATATTATATGTACATTGAATATATCAACGACATTAATCACTTAAAACGGAGAATCACAGATGTTCACTCTTAGGCTGTGTGCGCACGTTGAGTTTTTTTTCGCATTTTTTCGCCATAAAAACGCATAAACGCATACATTATGCATCCCATCATTTAGAATGCATTCCGCAATTTTTGTGCTCATGATGCATTCCCCCCCCCCCAAAAAAAAAAAAAAGGCATCGCGGTAAAAAAAAAAATGCATCGTGTTTATTTTGTTAATTTTTCCTGCTATTTAATGCATTGGAAAGCTCCGGGAAAAAAAAATACAAAAAACGCATCAAAAACACGAAAAAAGCGCATGCAGATTTCTTGCAGAAAATGTCCGTTTTTACTCAGGAAATTTCTGCAAAAAAATCCTAAACGTGTGCAGCCTTACACCAAATGTCCATACCCGTGTGTGACAAGAACTTCACTATCGATTGGATGTGTGTATGGCAACAAATGGAGCCCACATGGATCTGCACTGAATAGGTATGAAACTGGGAGTTTTTCTTTTATTTGGAGCAGATTTCACATTTCTATTGTTTTTTGTTGCTTTCCAGTGACTGGTCAAAAGTACACCATGACTTTACGGACACACTGTATATAATATAATATTTCCTCCTGCCCTAGAATTCACTTTCATATGAGTGTATGATTAATTCGCGCACTGTTCATGTGTGACACAGTCCTCACAAGGACCATTTAAAAATAGTTTGCAGTGCCCATGGCCGATTTTTCTGACTGACCACTTGTATGGGGAAAAAGGCATTGGCGTGTGCTGCTCTGGGGCCAAATGATTCATGCAATGTAAAGGCGGTTTCGGCCCACGTCTGCGGTCAACTCCATGGCTGCACAAGTACCCAGTCACATCTGCCATTTGCAAATGTAAGGCTACTTTCACACTAGCGTTAACTGCATTCCGTCACAATGCGTCGTTTTGCCGAAAAAACGCATCCTGCAAAAGTGTTTGCAGGATGCGTTTTTTTCACCATTGATTAACATTAAGTTTCGCATTGTGACGGATTGCCACACGTCGCACCCGTCGTGCGACGGATGCGTCGTGCAGTGGCGGACCGTCGGGAGCAAAAAACGCTACATGTAACGTTTTTTGTTCACGACGGTCCGCTTTTTCCGACCGCGCATGCGCGGACGGAACTCCGCCCCCACCTCCCCGAACTTCCCCGCACCTCACAATGGGGCAGCGGATGCGCTGGAAAAATGCATCCGCTGCCCCCGTTGTGCGGCAGAGACAACGCTAGCGTCGGGAACGTCGGCCCGACGCATAGCGACGGGCCGAGCCCGACGCTAGTGTGAAAGTAGCCTAACTCGCCCATTTTTCAGTGCAGCCGTCTGAGCTCATGTTTAAAGTTTATATTCAAGCAAAAAAGTGTATCCAGCGAGCGTTCAAAGAACAGTGATAGACATTTATGCAAAGAACTTATCAATATTTAACCCCTTCCTGACATCAGACGTACTATCCCGTCGAGGTGGGGTGGGCCCGTATGACCACCGACGGGATAGTACGTCATACGCGATCGGCCGCGCTCACGGGGGGAGCGCGGCCGGGTGTCAGCTGCATATCGCAGCTGACATCCGGCACTATGTGCCAGGAGCGGTCATGGACCGCCCCCGGCACATTAACCCCCGGCACACCGCGATCAAACATGATCGCAGTGTACCGGCGGTATAGGGAAGCATCGCGCAGGGAGGGGGCTCCCTGCGGGCTTCCCTGAGACCCCCGGAGCAACGCGATGTGATCGCGTTGCTGCGAGGGTCTCCTACCTTCTTCCTCCCTGCAGGTCCCGGATCCAAGATGGCCGTGGCATCCGGGTCCTGCAGGGAAGGAGGTGGCTTACCGAGTGTCTGCTCAGAGCAGACACTTGGTAAGCCTGCAGCCCTTCACAGCAGATCGTCGATCTGGCAGAGTGCTGTGCCCACTGCCAGATCAATGATCTGTGATGTCCCCCCCTGGGACAAAGTAAAAAAGTAAAAAAAATTTTTTTCCACATGTGTAAAAAAAAAAAAAAAAAAATTCCTAAATAAATAATAATAAAAAATAATATATTATTCCCATAAATACATTTCTTTATCTAAATAAAAAAAACAAAACAATAAAAGTACACATATTTAGTATCGCCGCGTCCGTAACGACCCAACCTATAAAACTGCCCCACTAGTTAACCCCTTCAGTAAACACCGTAAGAAAAAAAAAAAAAAAAAGAGGCAAACAAACAACGCTTTATAACCATACCGCCGAACAAAAAGTGGAATAACACGCGATCAAAAAGACTGATATAAATATCCATGGTACCGCTGAAAACGTCATCTTGTCCCGCAAAAAACAAGCCGCCATACAGCATCATCAGCAAAAAAATAAAAAAGTTATAGTCCTGAGAATAAAGCGATACCAAAATAATTATTTTTTCTATAAAATAGTTTTTATCGTATAAAAGCGCCAAAACATAAAAAAATGATATAAATGAGATATCGCTGTAATCGTACTGACCCGACGAATAAAACTGCTTTATCAATTTTACCAAACGCGGAACGGTATAAACGCCTCTCCCAAAAGAAATTCATGAATAGCAGGTTTTTGGTCATTCTGCCTCACAAAAATCGGAATAAAAAGCGATCAAAAACGGTCACGTGTCCGAAAATGTTACCAATAAAAACGTCAACTCGTCCCGCAAAAAACAAGACCTCACATGACTCTGTGGAGCAAAATGTGGAAAAATTATAGGTCTCAAAATGTGGAGACGCAAAAACTTTTTTGCTATAAAAAGCGTCGCTGGTTTCACACTTGCGTTTTTGTCTGCAGCGTTTTTTGCACAAAAAAACGCATGCTTTTTTCCCTATATTTAACATTGAAAACGCATGCGGTTTTTTTTGTACGCGTTTGGTCGCGTTTTCAAACGCATGCGGTTTTTTTCTGCATGCGTTCATTTTCAGAAATACAACCTGCAGTATTTTCTTGCGTTTTTAAGCACATGCGTTTGTTTGCGTTAAAAACGCATGCATTTTTATCGAAAAAAAAACAGAAAACACACTGAAAAGCCACCCACCACCATCAAGGTGATAAAGGGATCCAAACCCTAACTCTACCCCTAACCTCACCCCTAACCGTTTAATGAACATTTTCTGACAGTCATAGTGCCACGTATTTCAGTGCCACGTATTTCAGTGCCACGTATTTCAGTGCCACGTATTTCAGTCACGTTTAGGGTTAGGGGTAGGGTTAGGGCTAGGGTTGGAGGTAAAGTTAGGGTTGGGGCTAAAGTTAGGGTTAGGGTTTGGATTACATTTACGTTTGGATTAGGGTTGGGATTAGAATTATGGGTGTGTCAGGGCTAGGGGTGTGGTTAGGGTTACCGTTGGGATTAGGGTTAGGGGTGTGTTTGGATTAGGGTTTCAGGTAGAATTGGGAAGTTTCCACTGTTCAGGCACATCAGGGGCTCTCCAAGCGCGACATGGCATCCAATCTCAATTCCAGCCAATTCTGCGTTGAAAAAGTAAAACAGTGCTCCTTCCCTTCCGAGCTCTCCCGTGCGCCCAAAAAGGGGTTTACCCCAACATATGTGTTATCAGCGTACTCGGGACAAATTGAACAACAACTTCTGGGGTCCAAGTTCTCTTGTTATCCTTAGGAAAATAAAAATTTGGGGGGCTAAAAATCATTTTTGTGGGAAAAAAAAGATGTTTTATTTTCACGGCTCTGCGTTATAAACTGTAGTGAAACACTTGGGGGTTCAAAGTTCTCACAACACATCTAGATAAGTTCCTTGGGAGGTCTAGTTTTCAATATGGGGTCACTTGTGGGGGGTTTGTACTGTTTGGGTACATCAGGGGCTCTGCAAATGCAACGTGACGCCTGCAGACCAATCCATTTAAGGCTGCATTCCAAATGGCGCTCCTTCCCTTCCGAGCTCTGTCATGCACCCAAACAGTGGTTCCCCCCCACATATGGGGTATCAGCGTACTCAGGACAAATTGGAAAACAAATTTTGGGGTCTAATTTATCCTGTTACCCTTGTAAAAATACAAAGCTGGGGGCTAAAAAATCATTTTTGAGAAAAAAAATTAAAATTATTTTCACGGCTCTGCGTTATAATCTGTAGTGAAACACTTGGGGGTTCAAAGCTCTCAAAACACATCTAGATAAGTTCCTTAGGGGGTCTACTTTCCAAAATGGTGTCACTTGTAGGGAGTTTCAATGTTTAGGCACATCAGGGGCTCTCCAAACGCAACATGGCGTCCCATCTCAATTCCAGTCAATTTTGCATTGAAAAGTCAAATGGCGCTCCTTCCCTTCCAAGCTCTGCCATGCGCCCAAACAATGGTTTACACCCACATATGGGGTATCATCGTACTCAGGACAAATTGCACAACATTTTTTGGGGTCCAATTTCTTCTCTTACCCTTGGGAAAATAAAAAATTGGGGGCAAAAATCATTTTTGTGAAAAAATATGATTTTTTATTTTTACGGCTCTGCATTATAAACTTCTGTGAAGCACTTGGTGGGTCAAAGTGCTCACCACACATCAAGATAAGTTCCTTAGGGGGTCTACTTTCCAAAATGGTGTCACTTGTAGGGGGTTTCAGTGTTTAGGCACATCAGGGGCTCTCCAAACGCAACATGGCGTCCCATCTCAATTCCAGTCAATTTTGCATTGAAAAGTCAAATGGCGCTCCTTTCCTTCCGAGCTCTGCCATACGCCCAAACAGTGGTTTACCCCCACATATGGGGTATCAGCGTACTCAGGACAAATTGTACAACAACTTTGGGGGTCCATTTTCTCCTGTTACCCTTGGTAAAATAAAACAAATTGGAGCTGAAATAAATTTTGTGTGAAAAAAAGTTAAATGTTCATTTTTATTTAAACATTCCAAAAATTCCTGTGAAACACCTGAAGGGTTAATAAACTTCTTGAATGTGGTTTTGAGCACCTTGAGGGGTGCAGTTTTTAGAATGGTGTCACACTTGGGTATTTTCTATCATATAGACCCCTCAAAATGACTTCAAATGAGATGTGGTCCCTAAAAAAAAAATGGTGTTGTAAAAATGAGAAATTGCTGGTCAACTTTTAACCCTTATAACTCCGTCACAAAAAAAAATTTTGGTTCCAAAATTGTGCTGATGTAAAGTAGACATGTGGGAAATGTTACTTATTAAGTATTTTGCGTGACATATGTCTGTGATTTAAGGGCATAAAAATTCAAAGTTGGAAAATTGCAAAATTTTCAAAATTTTCGCCAAATTTCCATTTTTTTCACAAATAAACGCAAGTTATATCGAATAAATTTTACCACTAACATGAAGTACAATATGTCACGAGAAAACAATGTCAGAATCGCCAAGATCCGTCAAAGCGTTCCAGAGTTATAGCCTCATAAAGGGACAGTGGTCAGAATTGTAAAAATTGGCCCGGTCATTAACGTGCAAACCACCCTTGGGGGTGAAGGGGTTAATGAATCCAAAAAATGTTACATGTATAGACAAAAATTTATATACCTCCACAACACTGTTTCTAATATTATTCCCGATTTACCCACCTCACATTTTAAGATAAAACTCTGAACAGGTTTAAAGGGAACCTGTCACCTCGTTTTTTCGGTATGAGATAAAAATACTGTTAAATAGGGCCTGAGCTGTGCATTACAATAGTGTAGTTTGTGGACCCCGATTCCCCACCTATGCTGCCGAAATACGTTACCAAAGTAGTCGTTTTCGCCTGTCAATCAGGCTGGTCAGGTCAGATGGGCGTGGTGTCTTCCCCCAGATCTTGCGTAGTTTTCCGTTGGTGGCGTAGTGGTGTGCGCATGTCCAAGGTCCCGACTCCTGCACAGGGGTGTGAAAATAGCAGCGATGTCCGTTATTCCATTGGTGGTCGGTGGGCGCGGCCATCTTGATTTGGCCGCGCGTGCGCAGAAGCGGCGCTCTGCTGGTCGCGGCTTCAGGAAAATGGCCGCCGCGATAGCCATCTGCGCACGCGCGGATGCCCGCGGCCATTTTCCTGAAGCCGCGGCCAGCAGAGCGCCGCGGCCAGCAGAGCGCCGCTTCTGCGCACGCGCGGCCAAATCAAGATGGCCGCGCCCACCGACCACCAATGGAATAACGGACATCGCTGCTATTTTCACACCCCTGTGCAGAATTCGGGACCTTGGACATGCGCACACCACTACGCCACCAACGGAAAACTACGCAAGATCTGGGGGAAGACACCACGCCCATCTGACCTGACCAGCCTGATTGACAGGCGAAAACGACTACTTTGGTAACGTATTTCGGCAGCATAGGTGGGGAATCGGGGTCCACAAACTACACTATTGTAATGCACAGCTCAGGCCCTATTTAACAGTATTTTTATCTCATACCGAAAAAACGGGGTGACAGGTTCCCTTTAAATGTCGTCTTGTTTTTTTTCTGAAAGCCTATTTAACATATTAATTCGTGTGAAACTTAAAAAAAAAATAAAAAATAATTATATATATATATATATTAGTACAGTCAACAAAAGTGGCAAACAGATCTTGAACCTATGTAGGAGTTTAGGACTTCATATTCTTAATGGTCGCACCAAGGGAGACTCCCTGGGAAGATACCCATTAAACTCCCATGTAGGAAGGAGTGTAGTAGAGTACACCATTAAAGATATGGACATGGAAAATATCGGCGGCTTCATAGTCACCCCACAAACGCACCTGTCAGATCACAGCCAACTTCTTTTGTACACAAAATCTACAGGGAAACCATCGGCACAAAAGCCTCAGCAGAGCGGCCTCTTCTACCTGCCCCCATCCTATAAATGGTCCAAGACATCGGCAATAAAATATCAAGAGGCTCCCAGCAGACCCAGAATACAGGAGATGCTCCACCACTTTTACAACTAAGAGTACAAGCCTAATCAAGAAGGAGTGAACCAAGCTACAAAAGACCTCAACGATATATTCTACACCATGGCCGAACTGTCCGACCTTAACCCCTTCCTGACATTTGACGTACTATCCCGTCGAGGTGGGGTGGGCCCGTATGACCGCCGACGGGATAGTGCGTCATACGCGATCGGCCGCGCTCACGGGGGGAGCGCGGCCGATCGCGGCCGGGTGTCAGCTGCCTATCGCAGCTGACATCCGGCACTATGTGCCAGGAGCGGTCACGGACCGCCCCCGGCACATTAACCCCCGGCACACCGCGATCAAACATGATCGCGATGTGCCGGCGGTGCAGGGAAGCATCGCGCAGGGAGGGGGGCTCCCTGCGGGCTTCCCTGAGCCCCCCGCAGCAACGCGATGTGATCGCGTTGCTGCGAGGGTCTTACCTCCCTCCCTGCCTGCTCCAGACCCGGATCCAAGATGGCCGCGGATCCGGGTCCTGCAGGGAGGGAGGTGGCTTCACAGAAGCCTGCTCAGAGCAGGCACTGTGAAGCAGCCTGCACTTCTCGCAGATCGGTGATCTGTCAGAGTGCTATGCAAACTGGCAGATCACCGATCTGTATTGTCCCCCCCTGGGGCAAAGTAAAAAAGTAAAAAAAATTTTTTCCAAATGTGTAAAAAAAAATAAAAAAAAAAAAATTCCAAAATAATGAAAAGAAAAATAAATATTCCCATAAATACATTTCTTTATCTAAATAATAATAAAAAAAACCAATAGTACACATATTTAGTATCGCCGCGTCCGTAACGACCCGACCTATAAAGCAGGCCCACTAGTTAACCCCTTCAGTAAACACCGTAAGAAAAAAAAAAAGAGGCAAAAAACAACGCTTTATTATCATACTGCCGAACAAAAAGTGGAATAACACGCGATCAAAAAGACTGCTATAAATAACCATAGTACCGCTGAAAACGTCATCTTGTCCCGCAAAAAACGAGCCGCCATACAGCATCATCAGCAAAAAAATAAAAAAGTTATAGTCCTGAGAATAAAGCGATACCAAAATAATTATTTTTTCTATAAAAAAAATGATATAAATGAGATATCGCTGTAATCGTACTGACCCGACGAATAAAACTGCTTTATCAGTTTTACCAAACGCGGAACGGTATAAACGCCTCCCCCAAAAGAAATTCATGAATAGCTGGCTTTTGATCACTCTGCCTCACAAAAATCGGAATAAAAAGCGATCAAAAAATGTCACGTGTCCGAAAATGTTACCAATAAAAACGTCAACGCGTCCCTCAAAAAACAAGATCTCACATGACTCTGTGGACTCAAATATGGAAAAATTACAGCTCTCAAAATGTGGTAACGCAAAAAATATTTTTTGCAATGAAAAGCGTCTTTCAGTGTGTGACGGCTGCCAATCCTAAAAATCCGCTAAAAAACCCGCTATAAAAGTAAATCAAACCCCCCTTCATCACCCCCTTAGTTAGGGAAAAATAAAAAAATAAAAAAATGTATTTATTTCCATTTTCCGGTTAGGGTTAGGGCTAGAGTTAGGGCTAGGGTTAGGGCAAGGGTTAGGGCTAGTGTTACGGCTAGTGTTAGGGCTAGTGATAGGGCTAGGGTTATTGCTAGGGTTAGGGCTAGAGTTGGGGCTAGGGTTGGGGCTACAGTTAGGGTTGGGGCTAAAGATAGGGTTAGGGTTTGGATTACATTTACGGTTGGGAATAGGGTTGGGTGTGTCTGGGTTAGAGGAGTGGTTAGGGTTACTGTTGGGATTAGGGTAAGGGGTGTGTTTGGATTAGGGTTTCAGTTATAATTGGGGGGTTTCCACTGTTTAGGCACATCAGGGGCTTTCCAAACGGGATATGGCATCCGATCTGAATTCCAGCCAATTCTGCGTTGAAAAAGGAAAACAGTGCTCCTTCCCTTCCGAGCTCTCCCGTGTGCCCAAACAGGGGTTTACCCCAACATATGGGGTATCAGCGTACTCAGGACAAATTGGACATCACCTTTTGGGGTCCAATTTTTCCTGCTACCCTTGGGAAAATACAAAACTGGGGGCCAAAAAATAAGTTTTGTGGGAAAAAAAGATTTTTTATTTTCACGGCTCTGCGTTGTAAACTGTAGTGAAACACTTGGGGGTTCAAAGTTCTCACAACACATCTAGATAAGTTCCTTGGGGGGTCTAGTTTCCGATATGGGGTCACTTGTGGGGGGTTTGTACTGTTTGGGTACATCAGGGGCTCTGCAAATGCAACGTGACGCCTGCAGACCAATCCATTTAAGTCTGCATTCCAAATGGCGCTCCTTCCCTTCCGAGCTCTGTCATGCGCCCAAACAGTGGTTCCCCCCCACATATGGGGTATCGGCATACTCAGGACAAATTGGACAACAACTTTTGAGGTCCAATTTATCCTGATACCCTTGTGAAAATACAAAACTGGGGGCTAAAAAATCATTTTTGTGAAAAAAAAAAAAGAATTTTTATTTTCACGGCTCTGCGTTATAAACTGTAGTGAAACACTTGGGGGTTCAAAGCTCTCAAAACACATCTAGATAAGTTCCTTAGGGGGTCTACTTTCCAAAATGGTGTCACTTGTGGGGGGTTTCAATGTTTAGGCACATCAGGGGCTCTCCAAATGCAACATGGCGTCCCATCTCAATTCCAGTCAATTTTGCATTGAAAAGTCAAATGGCGCTCCTTTCCTTCCGAGCTCTGCCATGCGCCCAAACAGTGGATTACCCCCACATATGGGGTATCAGCGTACTCAGGACAAATTGTACAACAAATTTTGAGGTCTATTTTCTCCTGTTACCCTTGGTAAAAGAAAACAAATTGGATCTGAAATAAATTTTGTGTGAAAAAAAGTTAAATGTTCATTTTTATTTAAACATTCCAAAAATTCCTGTGAAACACCTGAAGGGTTAATAAACTTCTTGAAAGTGGTTTTGAGTACCTTGAGGGGTGCAGTTTTTAGAATGGTGTCACACTTGGGTATTTTCTATCATATAGACCCCTCAAAATGACTTCAAATGAGATGTGGTCCCTAAAAAAAAAATGGTGTTGTAAAAATGAGAAATTGCTGGTCAACTTTTAACCCTTATAACTCCGTCACAAAAAAAAAATTTTGGTTCCAAAATTGTGCTGATGTAAAGTAGACATGTGGGAAATGTTACTTATTAAGTATTTTGCGTGACATATGTCTGTGATTTAAGGGCATAAAAATTAAAAGTTGGAAAATTGCGAAATTTTCAAAATTTTCGCCAAATATTCGTTTTTTTTCACAAATAAACGCAAGTTATATCGAAGAAATTTTACCACTATCATGAAGTACAATATGTCACGAGAAAACAATGTCAGAATCGCCAAGATCCGTTGAAGCGTTCCAGAGTTATAACCTCATAAAGGGACAGTGGTCAGAATTGTAAAAATTGGCCCGGTCATTAACGTGCAAACCACCCTTGGTGGTGAAGGGGTTAAGGTCAACAATAAAAGGCCAAAAGAAAAACAGGCCAATGGTTGGTTCGACAGAATGTAAAGCCATACGGAAGACCCTGATAACAGCTTCAAACAAGAAATACAGAGACCCCAACCATCTGGGTCTGAGGAATGTCTACGACACCATACAAAGGCAATATAAAACCATCCTCAAGAGGAAGAAACAGAGTTACATCTCCACCAAACTTAACCAACTCCAAGACGCCCTCCATGACAACTCCTTCTGGGAACTATGGAACCAAATGGACACAAAAAGCAAGAAAAACATCATCCATATCCAAAATGGCAATATCTGGCTTCAGTATTTCAGAGACCTCTACGAAGACATCCCGAAGAAAGAACTAAACCAAGAACAGAAAAACATAACTGAAAAACTAAAAGCTATGGAAGAAAAAGACAAATTTCTAAAACCCACTGTATACGCCAATCACACTATAGGAAGTTACAGAGAATCTCTTCCATGAGGTGTAGAAAAGCCAGTGGCCCGGATGGAATCCCACCAGAAATGCTGAAATACAGCCCACCGGAAATACAGGCAGCAGTGGTTAAACTGTTCAATATTGCGCTGAGAGCTGGCTACTTCCCTCGTACCTGGAATCAAGGCCTCATCTCACCCATTCACAAGAGTGGGGACAGGTATGACCCTGCCAACTATAGAGGAATATATGTCAGCAGCAACCTGGGGAAACTGTTCAATAGCATCTTGAACAAAAGGATCTTTATTTTCCCTTCCCCCATGACGGCACACCTGAGAGAGGGGATCCGCCCAGTCAGGACAGGAACCCTACTGAAAATAAAAGGGCGGTACCTCTCCCTCGCTCCAGTTGGGTTTCCTGTCCTGACAGGGACCCTTGTGCTGAACACGGCGGTTCGACTTACCCAGGTCCCGTCCCGGCGTGGAAGAACAGGCAGCGCCTGTGCGTCGGAGGTTCGGGTCCTGGAGGCGCCGTCCGCAGGTCCCCCCGGGTCACTGCGTCCGTGCGGGCGTTGTGCAGCATGGTTGGAGGACCGGGTTCCTTCCATGGCTGCCACGCCGCCCACCCCTCTCTGCCGGCGCGGCGGCCGCTTCCGGGTCGCTCTTCTGACGTCGCACGTCAGGCCCGCTGTGAATGGGCGTGCCCGTGTGACGTCGGAGGCAGGCGCCGGATCCAAGATGGCGGCGCCCATGAAGAAAACGCCGGCCGGTGAATGAAGACTCCGGCGGCATGGCAGAGAGGGGGAGGGATCACTATTGGGCACCGGAGAGGCGGGGAGTGCAGTGGTCGCCCCATAAAAGGGTGCTGGACCACAGAAGACGCGCTCATGTCCAAAAACTTCGCCATGGAGGTAGGACAACAAGAGCAGCTGCAGCAGTCTTCTTCACAGCAGCAGCAGCCGGAGCTCTCACCAGATGCCTTGCCGAGCCACCAACATACCAGGAGCAGCCGCTCAAGTGGTAAAAACAGTGGTCGTTCCGTCCGGCAAGATTCGTCAACGTCCAGGAGGGACGCTTCACGTGCATCTGTCCAGCCTCAAAAATCGGTACCCTTGATTGTCGGCGGTGGTGAGTGATCTACGTGAATGTATCCCTTATGGTAACAGGGTCCATTTTTCTGTTTTGATCACTAGGGGTCCAGGAAAGCTACCGGTAAAACAAAGAACCGAGAGTGTGCCCTTTGTAAAAACCCGCTCGCAGTGCAGTATCGGAAGGATCTCTGTGCTGACTGCATAAATAAGACTATTCAAGAAGAAACCCCTAATTTCACCACTAGCCTTAAAGCCATAATACAGGCTGAAATAAAAGACTCCTTAAAATTGGCCCTTAGCGAACCAAGAGGGGGAAGCCGTAGGGCGTCTACAGAGTCGGATACCTCTCAGAGACAAGGGAGTCATAAAACATCCCGATCTCCCTCTACTTCCCCAGCCTCGGTCCACTCTTCAGATTCCTCCTCGGACAGTGATTCAGGAGGTCGTCCGTGCCTTCCCACGGAGGACGTGGACAAATTAGTCAAAGCAGTTAGGTCTGCTATGGGCCTTAAAGAGGAGAAGACACCTAGGTCACTAGAGGATGTTATGTTTGGTGGCTTAGAAGAGAGGAGGAAACGCACGTTTCCAGTTAATGCAAAAATAAAAGCATTAATTGAGAAAGAGTGGAAAAGACCTGAAAAAATGGGTTCTTTGCCCTCTTCATCCAAAAGGAGATATCCCTTTGAAAATAAAGACTCTGAACCTTGGGAAAAGATCCCCAAAATTGACGGAGCGGTAGCCAAATGCTTAAAAAAATCATCCCTTCCATTAGAAGACTCGGGTGTTCTTAAAGACCCGCTTGACAAAAAAGCAGATGGTTTTCTCAGACATATCTGGGAAGCCTCAGCGGGGGGCCTGAAGCCAGCAATCGCTGGAACTTGTACGGCCCGCGCTCTGATGGTCTGGCTACAGCAGATAGAGGATCAGCTAAGGGACAAGGTACCCAGATCCGACATCCTTGCCAATATATCCTTGGTGCAAGGGGCAGCAGCCTTTTTAGCAGACTCTTCTGCGGATTCCGCAAGACTAACGGCCAGAGCAGCGAGCTTGTCTAATGCGGCAAGAAGAGCCCTCTGGCTCAAAGGTTGTCCGGGGGATTTACCATCTAAACACAAGCTGTGCTCCATCCCATGTGATGGCCAACTCCTCTTTGGGAAAAAACTTGAAGAAATCCTGGAACATGCAGGAGATAAAAAGAAAGGCTTTCCCAATATCCCTAAAGAGTCCAAAAAACCCTTTTTTCGGAGGAGAAGATTTAATAGAGGTCGCCCCCCAGGAGAAAGAAAAAACTGGGACTTTAGGGATAAGAGAGGCTCAGGCTACATGTTCAAAGGGCCCTCTACATCGGCAAAGAAATCCCCCCAATGACATTACGCCAGAAGTGGGAGGAAGACTCTCCCTCTTCTTTCCGGCCTGGGTAAACATCTCCCCCAGTACCTGGGTCATAAATATAATCAGAGACGGCCTCAAAATAAAATTCACCTGTCCACCCAGACGAAACTTTATTATAACTCCCCGAAGAAAGTCCCAGCAGGAACAATCTGCCCTAGAAGCCGAAGTCCTGGGACTTATCCACAAAAAGGTTCTTCTGGAGGTTCCGGTTCAGGAGGAGGGAGACGGGTTTTACTCCCCCCTCTTCTTAATCCAAAAACCGGATGGTTCTTGGAGAACTATTATAAACTTAAAAAAACTCAACCAATCCATAGAGAACTACTCTTTCAAGATGGAGTCTATAAATACGACCATAAAACTCCTTTTCCAACACTGCTTCATGGCAGTAATAGACTTGAAAGATGCGTATTATCACATACCAATGCATCCGGAATATCAGAAATACTTGAGAGTAGCTCTCTATGTCCAGAACCAGATGAAACATTATCAATACACAGCCCTTCCGTTCGGTCTGTCTACAGCTCCCAGGGTGTTCACCAAGGTGATGGTGGAAGTAATGTCATACCTCCGGTCCCGGGATGTAGTCATTGTCCCATATCTGGACGATTTCCTGGTAATAGGAAGATCAGAGTCCCACTGCACTCATCAAGTATCAGTGGTAACATCAACTCTAAGGGAGCTGGGTTGGATAATAAATATTCCCAAGTCCAGACTGCTGCCAGTAAAATTACAGTCCTTCCTGGGGTTAATACTGGACTCCGAACGTCAGCTCTGCCTTCTTCCAGAAAACAAGGTAGACAAAATAATAAATCTGACCGGTACAGCAATACGCCAGCCGACAATGACTCTGAGAGAGGCAATGTCCCTTCTAGGCTCGTTAACATCGTGTATTCCGGCAGTAGAATGGGCACAATTCCACCTAAGACAACTACAGTGGGAAGTTCTCTCAGCCCAAAGACTGCTAAAAGGGCATTTAGAAGGAAATCTATGTCTCTCCCTGGGCGTAAGGGATTCCCTAGTTTGGTGGACTGTGAGAAACCACCTGACAATGGGGGTCCGGTGGCAAAATCCGGTCATAGACATCATCACGACCGACGCAAGCGGTACAGGTTGGGGGGCTCACCTGAGGTCTCACTCTGTACAAGGGACCTGGTCCATACGAGAAAAGAACTATGGATCAAACGAAAAAGAGCTGTGGGCAGTGGAGAAATCCCTAAGACATTTTCTTCCTTTACTCCGGGGTCGCCATACTCGAATCCTGACGGACAATCGAGCAGTGGTGGCGTATGTCAATCATCAGGGGGGAACGAGGTCCAAAGGCCTCATGCAGGCATCAAACATACTCTTTCAACTAGCAGAACAACACCTGTCATCTCTGTCGGCATTGCACATCAAAGGCACAGAAAACACTCAAGCGGACTTCCTGAGTCGCAGAGGCTTAAGGCAGGGGGAATGGTCATTAAACCCCCAGATATTTCAACAAATAGTCCAAGCCTGGGGCACACCAGAGATAGACTTGTTCGCCAACTCCCACAACAGAAAAGTCAGGAGGTTCTGCTCCTTGAATCCGAGAGAACATCCCTTCGCAGTAGATGCCCTACTGATACCTTGGAAGTTTTCTCTGGCCTACGCATTCCCCCCGATAGTGATGATTCCAGCTGTGATCCGGAAGATCAGAGAGGATCAGGCGAATATCATCTTCATAGCTCCTTTTTGGCCAAGGAGACCTTGGTTCTCCCTTCTAAGGCAGATGTCGGTAACAGACCCATGGATCCTGCCAGAGGTTCCGGACCTGCTAACCCAGGGCCCAGTGACCCACTCTCAGGTGAAGGGCTTCCATCTCGCAGCCTGGAATTTGAGAGGGCGTTACTAAGTCGCCAAGGATTCTCTCCAGGGTTAGTCTCCACCCTGTTGAAAAGCAGAAAACCCATAACCTCTAGAATCTATGGTAGGACATGGAAAAAATTTCTCGACTTCCTGGGGGAACCATTGGGGGAGGTGGCTCCAATAGGTCCTATCCTAGAGTTTCTGCAAGCAGGATTACATCTTGGGTTAGCAACCAGCACCCTTAAAGTTCAGGTTTCTGCCTTGGGGGCCCTATATAATTGTAATCTTGCCTCAAATAAATGGGTCTCACGATTCATAAAATCTTGTAGTAGATCTCGGCCAGTTATTATCCCAAAAATCCCTCCTTGGGATCTAAATTTGGTCTTAGAAGCCCTGACTAAACAGCCCTTTGAGCCTTTGCAGGAGTTATCACCTAAGTTACTTACCCTTAAAACAGTTTTACTAGTAGCCTTAACATCGGCACGTAGGGTAAGTGATTTACAGGCCCTGTCAATATGCCCTCCTTATACTCAGGTTTTTGATGACAGGATTGTTCTAAGACCAGACCCGGCTTATCTCCCCAAGGTGGTTCAAAAGTTCCATAGGAGTCAGGAGATTACTTTACCATCTTTCTGTAGTAATCCTAAAAATCCAGGGGAACAAAGGTTCCACATGTTAGATGTGAGAAGATCTATGTTACAATACATGTCTGTGACTAATCAGTGGAGGAAAGACCAAACCCTATTCGTAGCCTTTCAGGGTAGCAAAAGAGGGTGCGGGGTAGCTAAAAGTACCATTGCTAGATGGATCAGGGAGGCCATTAGTTTATCCTATTCTGCAAGTGGCACTCCGGTTCCTGACGGCATCAAGGCTCACTCCACCAGAGCCGTGGCTACCTCCTGGGCAGAGAAAGCTGAGGTATCAATTGACCAAATTTGCAAGGCCGCTACCTGGTCCTCACCCTCAACTTTTTTCAAACACTACCGGCTAGACCTTTCCTCCTCTGCTGACCTAACCTTTGGTAGAAGGGTGCTCCAAGCGGTGGTCCCTCCCTAAGGTTTCATTCTACAAAATTCTCTCAGGTGTGCCGTCATGGGGGAAGGGAAAACACCAAGGTTACTTACGGGTAGCCGGTTTTTCCGGAGCCCATGACGGCACCCGTATATTCCCCCCCTTTTTTTCACCCTTTCGGTGTGCACTATTGTTTTGGGTGTGTTTAGTTAATATAATGTGGTGTTGGATTGCCATGTATACTAACCAGGGGGGCCTCTCATGCTCTGAAAACCAACTGAAGCGAGGGAGAGGTACCGCCCTTTTATTTTCAGTAGGGTTCCTGTCCTGACTGGGCGGATCCCCTCTCTCAGGTGTGCCGTCATGGGCTCCGGAAAAACCGGCTACCCGTAAGTAACCTTGGTGTTTCCTCACCGAGCATAACGTCCTCAGCAAAAGTCAAGCGGGATTCATGCCAAACCACCGCACTACTGACCACATCTACACCCTGCACATCTTCATTCAGAGTCACGTCCACAACACAAAGCACGGGAAGATGTACGCTTGTTTTGTGGATTTCAGAAAGGCTTTTGACTCAGTGTGGCACCCGGGCCTGTTATTGAAACTGCAGGAGAGCGGAATAGGAGGGAAGACCTACGATGTCATTAAAAGCTCCTACACCGAGAACCGTTGCAGCGTGAGCGTGAATGGTAGAAGAACGGCTGATTTCCAGCAGAGCTGCGGAGTCAGACAGGGCTACACCCTAAGCCCAACGCTCTTTAACATTTACATCAATGAGTTGGCCACCGTTCTGGAATCTTCCTCGACACCAGGTCTCACACTCCATGATGCCCAGGTGAAATTCTTGCTGTATGCAGATGACCTACTTCTGCTGTCACCAACTGAGAAAGGTCTCCAAGAAAACCTGAAAATCCTGGAGGAATTCAGCTCCACATGGGCACTGCCGATCAATGCAAAGAAAACCAACATTATAGTGTTCCAGAAGAGAAAGCCAAGGCTGAACCAGCATATTCCATTCATGCTAAACAACTGTGCTCTTACAGAAATGGACAAATACACCTACCTGGGCTTGGAAATTCACCAGTCAGGGAGCTTCAAACAAGCCATAGAGACTCTGAAGGACAAGGCCTGCAAAACCTATGCCATCCGAAGGAAACTACCATCTGAAGCCGCCAGTGAGGGTCTGGCTAAAAATCTTCGATGCCATAATCACCCCAATCCTCCTGTACGGCAGTGAAGTCTGGGGCCCTCACACATACCCAGACTGGTCAAAGTGTGATTCCAGTCCAACAGAAATATTCCACCTGGAATTCTGTAAACACCTTCTCCAGGTCCATCGGAGCACCACCAACAGTGCCTGTCGGGCTGAGCTGGGCAGATTCTCACTGCAACTAGCAGTCCTGAAGAGGGTGCAATCCTTCCTGGCTCACCTACAGTGTAGCAACCCAAGCTCCCATCACCATAAAGTCATGGTACATATAGGTGGTCTGCACAAACCAGGACCCCCAAAACAACTCACCCAAACCCAACCTGACCGAACCATCAACCAAAACAACCTGACAAAAGTCACAATCAGGAAGATGGTGGAAGAGGGACAGGAAGTATGTCGGTGTCTGGAGGAATGAGATCAGCAGCTCACAGAAACTGACCGTTTACCAGAGTCTACAGAGAGACTACAGACTGGCTCCATATCTGGAGAAACTCTCGGATCCTAGAGACCGCCAGATCCTGAGCCGGTATAGACTCAGTGCCCACAATCTGGCCATCGAGGTCGGCCGGCACAGACAGAGCTACAAGCCCAGAGAAGATCTCTTCCCGGATTTCAGCTCCATGAAGGAGGAAGAGAAAACATATATCCTGCTGGGGGAAGAAGAGAGCGCAGCGGAGATAGCAGCGCAGTATGTGAGCGCGTGCCATAGACTGCGAGAAAGACATCCATTATATGCCATGGACTTCCTTAGCCCCCTCCCTGTACCCCATCCATCGTCCCCACCCATTATCCCCACAGTCCCTACTCCCTATTCCCTACTGTACACGTGCTTTGGCATAACTAATGTTTATTTGGACCTGCCAATAAAGATTATATATATATATATATATATATATATATATATATATATATATATATATATATATATATATATATATATATATATATATATATATTATAATATATATTATAACATAATATATATTATACGAATGAAATTGTTGCACATGTGGCGATGTTCAGAAGTCAGCTTTACGTTTGTGCACCATCCTCTATACCGGGGGTGGAGGACCTCAGGCCCTGGGTCCATTTACATCCCTCTATGACCATTTATCAGGTCCCCCCCCCCCCCGAACATATTCTCGGGGACCACATTCTTGTGCAGGGAGGTGTATTTTGATTACAACCAGCTCATTAATTTCTTCCTGCTGTTAGCACACACATGAAGGGCATGCAATGAAAGATTACGTCCTGACACCCGTGCCAGTCAGGGTGCACTTTGTGGGCGGAGTTTGTACGGCCCCCGAAGGATGGTAGAAGTATCCAAATGGCCCTTCCAGAAAAAAAGCTTCCCCACCCCTGCTGTATACTGACACAAAAAAAATCACATCAGCATCCTCTCTCCCAAAATAGCCCCACAGAAAACATTATAGTTGGTAATCAATCAAAATCTGTATAATCCTGATCTTTATGGGTCAAAGGGCATTGTCTGATCTACTGTGCCGCGTTACTTTCTCCACTCTCGCCATCCGCTGCTTGCCTCCCAGTGTGTAGTAACTGTCTGGGAGAATCCTTCCATCACTCATGACTGTTTGCGTATGTAGCTGCTCTCTGGAATCGGTCCAGGATTTTTCAGCATTCCCAGGACAATACTGGTATTTTTCTCAGCTTGGGCTGATTGAAATAATTGTCCACTAATGGAACTTTCTGTAGCTGGGTGACTTTGGTGACTCAATTAGCTGCTGTGAATAATTCTGCTTGGGGTCCGTGTGTTATTTCTGCAGAAGGATCTGTGTGTTCCTGACTGTGTCTCCGGATAGATAGCGGATAGCACATATAAAATATTTAAGACTGAAGGCTATTAGAGGCTTGCAAACCGTTCACTTCATGAAAGCACAAGGTCATCAAACTGGAAGCTGAATTCTCTGTAATTATTGATATTACTGCAATTATCATCCTCGGCTTTCTTCACAATCTAACAGATGTTGGGAGGGATCCAGATAAATCCCCGGACCCAACAGGACTCAGTGCGTCCCTTCCTCATTGACATTAAGAGCAGCCCCTACCTATTTCCTTGCAGCACCCTAAGGAATGACTGCCGCTACCTGTGGTCATACAGATGAGTTAGTGCCCAAGTGATACGTGCCCTGGACTGCCTGAGCGCGGCTTACTGCTCTTATTCCAAAGCCTTAAACCACCTATACACACAAGACTTCAGGCTGGCTGTTACCATCTTTATCATTAACTAGATGGTGGCCCGATTCTAATGCATCGGGTATTCTAGAATATGTATGTAGTTTATTTATGAAGTTTTCAGAATAATGCAATTTATACACAGGATTCGGCCTGCCGCAACCAATTAGCGAAGCGTGGTTCAAATTCTGCGCTAATTCGTGGGTGGACTGCGCCTGTCGCTAAATGATCACGCCTGGCCGCGAACAATCAGGGAAGCCAGGGCCGGCTCCAGGTTTTTGAGGGCCTCGGGCGAAAGAGTCTCAGTGGGCCCCCCTCTTTAACACATACCACGATTCATGATGCACAGATACAGCAGAGAAATATAGCACAGCCCACGTAGTATATAGCGCAGCCCACGTAGTATATAGCAATGTGGGCACCATATACCTGTTAAAAAAAAGAATTAAAATAAGTTATATAACTCGCCCCCCGGATCCAGCCCAGGCATTTACCGATGTTCCTCGCAACGCCCACCTGTTTTAAGGCTGTGCGCCCATGGTGCGTTTTTGTTGCGATTTTTGCAGCATTACCCCCCCCCCCTTGCGAAAATGAATTACAAACACTAGGGAATCCTTACGCAAGCTAATTAATGAGAATCCCGAAGTGCTGTGCGCATGATCAGTAATTTTCTATTGAGTATTTGCAGTGCGTGGTTTTTTTTTTTTTTTTTTTTTTTTTGCAGCTTGTCAATTATTTGCTTTGATTTTTAGCCTTTTTCACCCACTAACCTCAATTGAGTCAGTCAAATCCGCAGCAAAAACGCAGGTGCAAAAATATTTGCAGCGTTTTTACAGACTTCCTATGGTGTTTCCCAATCTGTGACAGCGTGAGAAACACCGACATTTCTGACTGGTGGTAACTTTACCCCCGTCAAATCACTGTGGGGTCACGCTGTCAGATGTGGGCATGACCCCGCAGCTGTGACTGAGGCTCGCAGGTTACTGCAGGTGTCGGCTGATGAGACTACTATTTCCATCAGGCTATGTCTGCTGTCACTGATAAGTGATGGCAGTCGCCGCTGATGGAAGAAAGTCTCTTGACAGCCGGCTCCTGTGCTCAAAGTTTAAAAAAAAAAAAAAAAAAATTGAATAAATACATATTCAAATAAAAATATGTATATAAAAAAAACATACTCACCAAATCCCTGATGCCCTTGTCTGCTCTAAACAATCAAATTAATAAACAACCATATATTTTCTTGTCTGCCATAGTCCACGTAATCCAGAGTGTCCCATGGCCATCTCACTTGTAGACTAGTCACATCGGGAGATGTGACTGTTCTAACTGGCTGCCGGCTTCATACTGACAAGCGAGATCACCAGGGCCCATCAGCTGATGAACTCGTGGGACCACTCTCATGGCAGCTCAGCGCTACACACTGCAGGAGTGATTACCTCCGGTGTCAGTCTGTAGCCGGCTGTCCTTGAGCGCAGTCACATCAAGATAGTTGTGGGACATTATGAATTATTTTATCTGCGGATAGGTGAGGAATATTGTTTATTATTTGAATTCAGTTACAGGAGACCATGGCTTCAGTGGATTGACCAATGACATCAGTATGGTTTAACTTTAGATTTAATAAGTCTGCGTAATTATTTCAAAAAGAGAACCTTCAAATAAAGGCTAAGCAAACACCTGTGAGCGGATATTAATAGCCTGGGAACCTTTATGGATATTGGCTCCCACGCAATTTTTTTTAAAAAAATGTAGTTATCGTGGTGCAGGCTGATTTCTGCCAGTTGCTCTTCGGTTACAGCCTATGAAGGTTCATTCTGTTAACGCTGCTACATAGGCTGGTGACTGTGTGTGTGTGTGTGTGTGTGTGTGTGTGTGTGTTTAACTCTTACTCTTACTTACCGATTTAATAATGAGGGTGTCAGGCTGACACCTCTTCATTACTAAACCTAGGCCTTGGTGTCAGCACCTAGCCCTAATCCTATTTCCCTGATGCCACTGCATCAGTATGAAAAAGCAGGTGTTGAACCAAGAAATTACATCATAAAACATTTTTTATATTTTTTTTTATTTTTAGATCTTTATTTAGCTAATAAAAAAAACCTTTATTGCTGTACAAAACCACACTAAAATGCATGTCAAAACGCGTGTTTTTGCTATCAACAGATGCAGGAACCTTGCAGAAATCTCTGCAAGCAAATGCTCAATTTGCGTACATACCCTTAGGCTAAGTTCACACTAACAGTTTTTGCAGCTTGTTTTTAATGGTATTTTTATGCAAATTTTCTTTTGTGTTTTACCGTACCAGCAAAGTCTGATATTTCAGAAATCTCATGCACACAGCTTTGTTTTTTTTTGTGTGTTTTTTGTCATCAGGGTTTTGCGCTTTCCATGTCTTTTTTTTTTTTGCACAATGGAGCATGACACTTATTTCCGTGTCTTTCACCCATTGCAATGAATGGGTAGTGAAAAAAAAAAACAAAAAAAAAAAAGCTGAAAAAAAAAAAGAGGTTAACACGTAAGGAGCGGATAGAAATTGTGTTGATGTCTGGTGAACGCAGTACCCGGGTCATTGCAGCAGATTTCAATGCAAGACACCCTACGCGAGGAAACTGTCACCATTCCCATGTTACATAGGTGTATCCATATAAATGGCCCACCCAAAAAAGTTTGCCTCATCACTGAACATAATGATCTGTGTAAACTGAGGGTCCTGTTCCAATTTTTGTTTTGCCCATTCTGCAAATTTAACGCGGCGATCTGGCATCAGTCGAACATCCCTTTGGGGGATATTAGCTACTCACAAATGGTACCCTTACAAAATCCAACTGCTGCAGCATCTCAATGAGGATGACCCAGATCGGCGCACTGAATTTGCAGAATGGGCAAAACAAAAATTGGAACAGGACCCTCAGTTTACACAGAACATTATGTTCAGTGATGAGGCAAACTTTTTTGGGTGGGCCATTTATATGGATACACCTAAATAACATGGTAATGGTGACCGTTTTCTTGCGTAGGGTGTCTTGTATTGAAATCTGCTGCAATGACCCGGGTACTGCGTTCACCAGACACCAACACAATTTCTATCTGCTCCTCACATGCTAACCTCTGCGACATGTCAATGGCTGTAAACAAAGAGAAACTTGTAAATAACTCATGAAAGACTAAAGTTATGTTAAAACCAAGCACACCATTGTTTTCTTGTGAAATTCTCAATAAGTTTGTTGTGTCACATGACCCTCTTCCCATTAGAAAAAATAAAGTGGCCAACTTCAAAATGGCCACCATGGTCACCACCCATCTTAAAGTTTTCCCCCTCCCATATACTAATGTGCCACAAACAGGAAGTTGGTATCACCAACCATTCCCATGTTACTTGGGTGTATCCATATACATGGCCCACCCTGTAGATACCGGACACTCTGCCAATGCCTGTAAAGTTCTGCATGTCATGTTATCCTTCTTTGCAATTTTGTATCGAAACCTGAAAGTGTGTAACAAATCACCTGATGAGACACAGAACACCTACAAATAAAAGTTCAGGATGTGCGGAGTGTGTACGTGTCTGTGTACGTCTACATGGACACATCACCTGTTCACCAGGAGTAAATGGATGTTGAGTACTTGGATGTGTCCACTGCTGTTTGGATAATGATGTTCAGGTTGTCACAAGTGTTAATGCAGCATTTGCATGCGTTCCTCCATGTGTTTGATGTGTCTCAGTGGGCGTGTCTAAATCAGTTCCTGGACATGCGCAGTCCGAAGTACGCCAGCGCATCGAGCAGATGTGTACGCAAAGACACGCATACGCATGTGTTCCCATAGACAGTAATGCATTTTTTTTACGCACTCATCCGCATGGCTGCGCATTTTTGACGGAAACTTGCCGCCTCAAAAATTCCAACGAGGTGTGTTAGCTGCTCCCCGCCGCACACCGCGAAAAAACACACGCACCTGCGTCTACAATGTTATAGATAGGAAATCAAGACACATGCGGATGTATGCGTCCGAAACGCTGAAGACACAACCGCAAATGTGAAACCAGCCTAAGAGCGACTCATTTTTGGCAGGCACGTTCTGGCTTTGTATTTGGAATTTCTCGCCCAAGGTTTCCTCTAGCAAAATTGTTTGCTTGAGGGGTGTGGAGCAATTGATATGAAGAGAGCGGGGGGGAAAAAAAAGATTTCTGATGAGACAACCACTTTATATATAAAAAAAGTGGGTGACAGCAAATGGTTCTAGAGTAAGGCAAAAGCTGCCTAGTTGCTTTCTGGGATTCATAACTGGCTGTCCTGGGAGCTCCCTTCTACCTTCTCACTGAACTTCAAGTAAGCAAAGTGAGTGTAAAACATGCAGTGTTTGACTGTTTTGTCATTTATTTTTTTGCATTTCAGGTTTTTTTTGCCATTGTAATTGCATGCTAAAGACCTATACCAGATTGAAATGTAACGATTATGTATTAGGCGACATAAATGGCTTTGCTGTTTTCAGATGACCACCCACTTGGGCACTGTCCACTGATAGTTATATTCAGCCATGTTGGATTCTTTGGTTTATGGCCCTTGCTCCCTCCTGACGAGTGCTGTTTATGGCCCTTGCTCCCTCCTGACGAGTGCTGTTTATGGCCCTTGCTCCCCCCTGACGAGTGCTGTTTATGGCCCTTGCTCCCTACTGACGAGGGCTGTTTATGGCCCTTGCTCCCTCCTGACGAGTGCTGTTTATGGCCCTTGCTCCCTCCTGACGAGTGCTGTTTATGGCCCTTGCTCCCTCCTGACGAGTGCTGTTTATGGCCCTTGCTCCCTCCTGACGAGTGCTGTTTATGGCCCTTGCTCCCTCCTGACGAGTGCTGTTTATGGCCCTTGCGGCCTCCAGACGAGTGCTGTTTATGGCCCTTGCTCCCCCCTGACGAGTGCTGTTTATGGCCCTTGCTCCCCCCTGACGAGTGCTGTTTATGGCCCTTGCTCCCTCCTGACGAGTGCTGTTTATGGCCCTTGCTCCCTCCTGACGAGTGCTGTTTATGGCCCTTGCTCCCCCCTGACGAGTGCTGTTTATGGCCCTTGCTCCCCCCTGACGAGTGCTGTTTATGGCCCTTGCTCCCTCCTGACGAGTGCTGTTTATGGCCCTTGCTCCCTCCTGACGAGTGCTGTTTATGGCCCTTGCTCCCTCCTGACGAGTGCTGCTTATGGCACTTGCTCCCTCCTGACGAGTGCTGTTTGCCTCTATACAATTAGTTGTATTTTTAGCTAGACAGGATGGTGATGTCATGGGCACATCTGAATCCTCTTTTTTGGGCAATTAGATGGAAGCCCACAGGGTAATTGAGAATGGTGTGAATTTTGGTGCTCCGACTGGCTGCAGGCCTTGTGATCTTAACTGTCAGCATCCTATATGTCCGAGGCTTCCTAGCCAGCTCAGGAGACACAAGGCCGGTTCATACCACACAGTCTGAATGTGTGAATCTGCCTTTAGACACAACTAGAGGAAAATAAATAAGTACACAGTTATATATGTGGGTTGTTGGCTTGGCCATGTGCAGTTCCATCTTCCATCACTGCAGACTCCTTACAGCTGAAAGTCTCCGAATGAGGGAAATCCGTAACTTTATTATATAGTGAATGGGTTTTGTAACAATCGCCATTCACTTAAGCGGTGGCTGACCGATAAAGGCAGACTGTTTTTTACTTTGCCATTGTCAGTTCTTGGCAAACCTCTTAAATAAAAGGCATTGGTTGGGGCCTGATTGATGTATGTGGACTTTGGATTCTGGCTCATTGCTCACTTGTTTCTCAATGCTTTGCTATAAACCTAGTCCTGGCAACCTCTGACATTCTTGTTTTCTGTTCTTCTCTTCAAGGGAAAAATCTGTACACAAATGAGTATGTGGCAATTAAACTGGTAAGTTTTTAATTAATCTTTTATATCATATACTTGCATTATCCTGTGATGCCAATGTGTACGATTAATATTTGTATGTTACATGTGTGGCATTAAAAAGTCTGAATTTTTTTTTTTTTTTTTCTTTTCAAACTGTAGTTGTACAAAAATGTTATCCTTCTTTGTGTTGCCCATTACACTTTAAAATGAAAAGGGTCATAGTTTTTTTTTACTATTATTTACGTTAGCAACATAATGACATGCATCTGCGCCCCCTCGTAGCTTGTACATTTGTGTCCTCTGGTACATGGGCTGCCCAAAATGTGGCAAACCTTTTAAACAGGGTTGGCACTTAGTAGATGCATTTTAACCAGCACACTTGTAATGAAAGTGAACCCGTCAGCAGTTTTGGCCGATATAAAGTTATATCCGATGCCTGAGCACGCCATGTGCCTTGTGGGACCCCGGTCTTTGGCCTCGGATGTCTGAATTTTGCCCTGTGAAGCGGTGGTGCATACGGTTGGTTACGTGGTACCCTCGGTATAATCCCACGTGGCAGAAGCGTGCATATAAGAGTAACCACCATATTCACATGTAGGGGAGTGTCCACCGCTTTCTCCTACAAACCTGCCACGTGACTGTACTGTTGGTGGCGCCGTAGAGCTTTCTTTTCGCCACTGGCATTGTTGGGTAAAGGGGCATGTGCTACTAGTAGAGTCCTTTAATGTGGCCCGAGTCTCCGTTTTTAATCTTTAGTCTGTTTATTCCTCACCAGGAACCCATGAAATCTCGGGCGCCACAGCTGCACTTGGAATACCGATTCTACAAGCAGTTGGGGTCTGTTGGTAAGTCGTCGTTGATTTTCCGAGATTCTGCACTTTTGTTCAAGGTGAAAAGTGGCATTTAGCAAACGATAAAGCAGTGTATTGTGTGCGTCCTCACAAAGGCGGTGCAGGCAGTGTGCGTTATTGTGCTGTTCCCTGGAGCACGGTAGCTATGGTTTCTGTGTTCTACACGTCGCCATGGATACCACTGTCAAGGCTTTAAGAACTGAGATTGTTGCATGTGTCTGATTATGGTTGGGCTGTGTGTGAGAACATAACCTGTTTTCACTGGAAAACCCCTTTAAAATCCAACTAATGGATTGAATTATTGGTAGTCTCTTGCCTGTTTCTTTGGCTGTGGTGTGTTGCTTTCCTATCCTGCTGTGCTGTCCAATGGGGATGAAGAGTCTGATTGCCGGAGACAACAGGTTGCAGATATTCTAATCCAGAAAACATCAGAAAAGTTTTTGAAAGAAAAAAACCCTTACCTGCTGCTGTTTGGAGGGAGGAAAAAGTCTAAAAAAGATTTTTTTTTTTTTTTTTTTTTTTAAAGTGCTGGGTGTAATTATGACTCCATTTTGCTACTTTAAAACCAAATCTATTTTGTATCCACTAGAAACAGTAGTAGGTGCAGTCATTACTTTTTTTTCTTGATTTTTCTGTAATTACACTGGAAGAATTAAAGGATCAATAAATGCAGAAAATGTCTGCTAACATTGCCGAGTCCTGCTGCTTGGCCAAGAGGGGCGCATTAGAGGGGGTTCTCTTACTATAACAGTTAATCCTGAAGGGCCTAGGAAGGTGCATGGCAAGAAGCAGGCTGTGCCTGGCTGCCTGTCCGGACCGCTCCTCCACTCTGTACTGTTACCCGCCTTTCTCCAGCCGTGAGCATCCGGTAGGGACCGTCAGGTGACTGCTGCAGTGTTGACCTACCAGCCGCACAGGGCGAAATGCAGGCAATCAGTGAAAACTGCAACTGATGAGGAGCACAGGAACCCATTTGTTCGCTGCAGGATTTCTAGAAAATTCACTGTTTCAGGATCGTATAGAAAATGACAGTTGTAATGTTACGTTTGACAGTGACAGTCGGCATCATCGGTCAGCCGGAAATAAAGGGATCCAACATTGCCACTCACATCCGCTGCACCTATTTTGTGTTTAATATGGTCTGTGAATAAAATGTTAATAAAATGAAATATATTCATCATTAAAGGTGATTTCTGGTTTAAAATAAAAATGACTGCAGACTTTTATGAATTCTCCCCCCCCCCCCCTAGTACATGCACTGCGAGGATTTGCTAGTTTCTGAGCTGTGAAAGGCGGTGATGTATGCAATATGCATACTCCCCGGGCAGAGCCTGTCTAGTAGGGGTGGCCTTGCTCCATACACATGTATGCAGCCCACTAGATGGCCTTGCCCCCCTCTCCATACACTTGTATAGATCGAGGCTGTGCCCACTATATGGCATTGTCCCCCTCTCCATACACTTGTATAGAGCGAGGCTGTGCCCACTAGATGGCATTGTCCCCCTCTCCATACACTTGTATAGAGCGAGGCTGTGCCCACTAGATGGCCTCGTCCCCCTTTCCATACACTTGTATAGAGCAAGGCTGTGCCCACTAGATGGCCTCACCCCTCTTTCCATACACTTGTATAGAGCCAGGCTGCGCCCACTAGATGGCCTCGTCCCCCTCTCCATACACTTGTATAGAGCCAGGCTGCGCCCACTAGATGGCCTCGTCCCCCTCTCCATACACTTTTGTATAGAGCGAGGCTGTGCCCACTATATGGCATTGTCCCCCTCTCCATACACTTGTATAGAGCGAGGCTGCGCCCACTACATGGCCTCGTCCCCCTCTCCATACACTTGTATAGAGCGAGGCTGCGCCCACTAGACAGGCTCTACCCCGGGAGTATGCATATCACATCTATCACTACCGTTCCCGGTTCAGAAACTATCAAATCCTCTTAGCACACTGTGCGTGCGCTGGGGGGAGATTTTGAAGTCTGCAAATTCTTCATTTTAGACCAGACAACCCCTTTTAGAGGATTTTCTCACAAATGATGGGTAAGAAATGTCTGATCTCTGCGTGCCTCAATGTTGGGACCTCCACTGATTAATCAAATGGGAAGCTGAGCCCTCATTACTTCCTGGCATTGTATGACATGGCGTTACTTACTCAGCGCGCCGCATCCTCATTCTTGGTCTATGGAACTGGTTGAGACCGCAGAATACGGCAGTTGGCTGTCACTGTCAGTCAATCGATAAGTAGCAGTCATTTCTAAAAAGTGTTTCATTCACTCCTGACTAGAGTTGAGCGAATTTGTTCGCAATTGGTCGCCGAATCTGAATGTGCCAAATCTTCATGTCATATTCGGCACCGTGGCTCAGTAGTTAGCACTGCAGCCTTGCAACACTGGGGTCCTGGGTTCAAATCTCACCAAGGACAACATCTGCAAGGAGTTTGTATGTTCTCCCCGTGTTTGCGTGGGTTTCCTCCGGGTTCTCTCCTTTCCTCCCACATTCCAAAGACATACTGTTGGGGAATTTAGATTTTGAGCCCCATTGGGGACAGTAATGATAATGTGTGCAAAACTGTAAAGCGCTGCGGAATATGCTAGCGCTATATAAAAATAAAGATTATTATATTTGGACCCTATTCTTACCAAATGTATGTTTGATGTTCTGATCCGAACATATTCGGTATTTTTCTACTCCCATTGACTAATGATGTTCGGCTGTGTTCAAGGAATATTACAACAAAACCAGTATTCGCTGCCGATCGTATTCGGAACTGAATCCGAACAAATTTGCTCAACTCTACTCTTGACCAGGGAAGCGGGACCACCCATTCTAGTGATTAGTAGGGCCCCAACAATCAGATATTTATCATCAAAATGATAAATATTTGGAGAGAAATAAATACTAAACCATTTTTTCCTTCTTATCCCTTGGTCTGACTGTCCTTCCAGTCTTTGCTGCAACCACTTGTAAACAATCGGTGGCCTTAGTGGTCATGGGCAGCACTGCTGAGGACATGGCTGCCATCGGGGTGATACCAGTGATTTGTGATTGCTGAGGCTACTGGGGGCAGCAGTCCAAAACTATACATGAAAACATGGAGCATTGCCAGTCTTGATAAAATTTCACCCCACCCCCCTTATGAGAACAGCCCCTTATAACCTCAGATCTTCCGTTCCACCATAGTTTAAGCATACTTGTCATCTTATGAAGGAAGACCTCCTCACTGGTATCCCTACTTGCAATGCAATTTAGATAATATACACAACATTGAATCACTTTAGATTTTCCCTTTTTATATGTGAATTGTGTATTTTGGGGTTATTGGTAACTGTACTTTGTCAGATTACTGGCTGGGATATGGTATAAGATACTGGCTTCGTTCTAGATTGGAGTTACTGCTTAATTTTGATCTTTGTACAAGTAGAGCTGAACATGTGGCAGTGCTTCAATGTAAATTGCTGGCTTGGCTATATAATGCACGGTTTTACCAGTGTGTCTTAAATGACACGTGGCGTGATGAAGTGTTGTGGACCAGTAAAGTGCGGAGTGTCCGGGTTAGTAGGATCAGTGCGAAAACTTCAGTGGGGATTTCCAGGAATTGAAATGTTTTTCAAGTGGTAGCAATGTGGGGAATCAAAATGTCTGCAATTTACCGTGATTACAAGTTGAGCTGGATTGGACTACTCTTTTCTTGTTTCCTTCAACACTTTTTAAGTTCTAAAGTACTCATCTCTGAACGCTGAGGAAACTGATCCCTGGTGGAGATGTCTGTCACCACGTGGCTCAGTATGTCAGGCCTCTCTGCTACAAGCCACAGCTCATTGGTCGAGTTTCCCTAGCATCGGCGGGCTCAGACTCTTCAACAGCATGGCTAATGCCACCCTCCTAGCTCTCCACCCCACATCCTGGCTCCATAACAGGTGGGCGCAAATGTTGTACCCCCGAGGCCCCGTAACCTTGGTGCTTGAGTGGTTATGGCTATTGCCAGGATGGATAGATATGTATGTATGTATGTATGTATGTACGTACGTACGTACATACATACATACATACATACATACATACATACATACATATATATGTGTATGTATGTATCTATATACACATACATATATATGTATGTGTGTGTATATGTGTGTGTGTGTATATGTATGTGTGTGTGTATGTGTATATATATATATATATATGTATATATATATATATATATATATATATATATATATATATATATATATATATATATATATATATATATATATATATATATATATATATATATATATATATATTTTATTATATACTTTATTATATACGCACCCACATGCGTTGTTGCTTTTCGGATGCGATTTAACTTATACCCTCAGGTACATTATCAAGATATTGCACAGCATATCCACTTTACTGACAAGGACAGAAAGCCAGTAGCACTAAAAATATCTTTACAGGAAGATGCAGACTAGGAAATATATATTCCACCTCCTCCCATTACTGCGGCTGCCTCTCGTATTGTCAGTTCATGTAAGTGGGGAAGAGGTTTTCCAGGACGCCTCTGACGTTTGTTCGGGATTTAGCATTGATGACAGATGAGTATTGTCGCCTTTCCTTTGTTGATGGGCGCGGTTATACACATGGCAGATATTATGACATATACCAGCTTTTGCACTGAGGCGTACGTTGTGGGTGAGGTCTGCAGCCATCCTATTGTCATCTCAGGACAGGATTACAGTCATGCCTAATGCCTCTATTATAAAGCTGGAGCAGACGCCACGGTCACCTGCGGACAGTAGGTGGCGCTCACAGCTTGGCTCTTCTTCTTTTGTTTACTATTACTATCCAATCAGAATGGTAGATTCTTCACTATCCTCCTTACTCCTATGATGGCGTCTTTCTCCGTTTCTGCCTTTATATGCCATGATCCTGGCTGCTTGTGTTCTCTTCTGTCATACTCACCTTTTCCCCTGAGGGTCTCGGAAGATCGAGCTTTCCACAAGCATTTTCATTTTTTCTCCCTACAAGAAGTACATTACTGTTGTATCAACAGGCAGCTACTGAAACATTTCATTCCCAGGAGTACATGCAAAAATAACAAGATGTCTGGCGCGTACAACTAGCAGCCTATCGACATTCCGCATTTGAGAGTAGCATGTGAGGGGTTAAACAACCAAGGTTGTAATTCTGATCCTCGATTATACTGAAGTATCAGCTATATTATAATGCTGGCAGACCCTGTGCTGGCCCTATTACATTAACCTCATATTGCCAACGTTGTAAATGTGTGACTCTGTGCCAGTCTTTATTTCGGTGAAGTTGGACATTTTGGTTCTCATTCACTTTTGTTCGACTTCAAGAACGATTAGTCATCACCCTCGTTAAATTTTTGTACTGAAGCCTCTGGCAATACACAGTGGAAATTCTGCACCAAGTTGAGCATTTTTTTTTTTTTTAATAGAAAACAGCAAATCGTTGGAGTAATCTGCATAAGACGTAGACCACTCGATAATTTGGATTTGGTCTTTACATAATTTAAAGTTAAAAATTGAACTCTACCCTTCCATTGAGCAGTCGTAGGTTTGTGCTAGAATGTGAACCTCCTTTTTAAGGCTTCAGACCAAATAAATCTGTCTATGGTTCACACCTCTGCTGGTGAACCAACTGTAGTTTTTCAGCTTTTGGCAAGCACTTTATAAGAAGTAAAACATTTTGTCCAGTTTGCACAAATTCCAATTTTCTAAGGCTCACTTTATGCCAAAAACGGTTGTTTTTACTTTCCGGACTTTAGCATTTTGAGAGAAGAAAAATAGTAGGTAATCCTCAGAAATATCTGCAATAATTAAGGATTGATTGTGGATTTTGGCTTCCCACTTGAACACACAACCTTTGACCATTTCACAAAGCAAGTTTAATGTTTGTGTCCGCTTACCCTAAGATCATTTTCTGAATTGTGGATAAGGTTTGGTACTTTTTATTTTTGTGGCAAATCTAGAGAGAGAACCTGCAGCGCTTCCTCCTCCAAGGCTGAATGTTGCAGAAGAATCAGGCCAGTCCTTAGCATATTCACTTCTAAATAAAAATTTACCGAAAACCTGCTCAACATGGCATTATTAAGGTCAGATGTCAAAAGACGAGAGTAAGGGCAAACCTATGATAAAACCAGAGTCGGAGCCCATTTTGGTGGAGTCGGTGTCATGGAATTTGAGGAGCTGGAGTCGGAGGTTTGGCTTACCGACTCCACAGCCCTGGATTAAACTCGAATCGATGCTTATTTGAGGCCTTTCTACGTGGGGCGTTGCAAACCACATAGGTGTAAGCAATCCTTAATACGATGAGCTGATTTTTAGGCCAACAAAAGATGTGATCAGATGACAAATAAGCTTTGTTTTGTCTGATCACTACATTGTTCACGTGACGCAAGAATCCAAAGCATGTTAGACTGTCGTCTGTTATACGCATGTTCTGTGTACAGGAGACCTGATTTATTGTGGGGGCAAATATCGGTACAGCATGTCCGATTTTTGGCTGATGATATTGTCTCTTGGAGAGGAGACTGTCGAGTAGCGGCTGTCTCATGGAGAACACAGGAGCGCTGAACCTTGATTCTCCTGTGTATGGGAGAGCCGGCCATGGGGACTGCCAGCCGACCACCATCTAATGTGTATGGCGGACCTACGGCACTATTGGGCATGTTTATGGTGGGGGTCGAGAGAGCACTTTTTCTAACCACTACTTTCATGGATCTGGCGAGCTTCCTTATCCCACGTTCTGTTAAACAATAACTTCTCCAGTCTCCACATTCACATTACAGTATTTATGTGGGGATTCTGCATTTTCTTTTTTTCTGCATAGAATCTAAGGAAATTTGCATGGAAATGATCAGTAATGTAGAAAGGTGCAAATAGTTGTTTTCATTGTGTCAACCGGAGCTTCACAAGGACATCAGTGTAGGTGCCACAATCCTCTGACTGCAGTATTGTTACCGCTTCCTTTTACATATAGTACAGCTGGAACCAGCAGCTCTTTATTTCTACCGCGTATTACCGCCCATGTAGCAATAGAAAGTGAGACCACGGTCAATATGATCACCATCTCAGACTGTGGGAAATTCTCTAAGAAAACTTCTCTGGATCGTTACACTGCCCTGATCCCAGTCCTTTGTCACAATAAGTATTTTGGGGATTTTTTGATGTTGCAGCATTTCTGCACCAATTAAGTAAGGTAGGATGCTTGCATTTTTTTTTCTTTTTAAATATGCAGCGTAAAAACAAAAACAAACTTCTACGGAACGTAGACTAAATAATAAAATGGTTAGGTGCAGATTGGTATATTTGTATGAGTATCTAATAAGGCAACTGATCATTTATTGCTAAAAAAGAAAAAAACAAAAACCCAAACATAAAAATAGAAAAATATATGTACCCTTCAGGTCCAGAAATATTTGGACAGTGGCCGAGTCTTTGTGATTTGGGCATTACATACCACTATTTTTAATTTAAAATGAAACAACTGAGTGGCAACTGAAGTGCAGACTTTCAGGTTTAATTTAAGGGGTTCAACAGAAATATCCTGTGAAACATTTAGGAATTGCAACCATTTGCCTTCAAAGCCTCCTAATTTTTGGGGTTCAAAAGTAATTGGACAAATTAACTTTACCATAAAATGTCCATTTTTAATAAGTTGTAGAGAATCCTTTGGAGGCAATGACTTCCTGAAGTCTGGAAGACATGGACATCATCAAGTGCTGGGTTTCCTGCTTTGTGATGTCTGCCAGGCCTTTACTGCAGATAACTTCAGTTGTTGTTTGTGTGTCTTTCTGCCTTAACAGCGTTTCTTTTTCTGGCGACAGGTTCCCTTTTAGTAGTGTTATTAACCCACTTGTCGTCCACACTTGGCCATACGCTGCTGGGAGAAAATGAACTTTACTCTCCCCGCAGCGTTCTGGTTTCAGTCACAAGGGCGCGCCAGTTCAATCACCGGTCTGTATATCGGCAGCTATTACCGCTCCCCTGGCCCTGACAGACAGCTGACCCTAATGCAAAGCAAGTGTCTGTCAGGGCAGGAAGTGCGGATACAGCCGCCACTCTATACACAGAGTAGTGACTGGACCATCACCGCCCCCGTGACTGAACCGGAAGGGGTTGTCTGGTCTAAAACGAGAAGTCTAGAGTGACTTTGTGACTGCAGATTTGTGAATCCGCCCGCACATGTACTGTGTGCTGCAAGAATTTGTCAGTTTTCCCCTGGGACTGACGATCAAGTACGCAATATGCATAGTCCCGGGCAGAACCGGTCTACTGGGCGCCACCTCCCTCATGTTGATCCAAAGATGACAACTCCTATTAAGGTGGTCTGGTTAACCTTTTTTAATAAATACTTTACTTCTGAAGTGCTGATCTCCTGCCTTTTAATCAGGAAAGATTTGCAGATCACACCCTCGTGGCGCACAGACTAAAAGGAGACTGAGTAGTGCAGATGTGTATTGTGGGCGCACGTCGTAGGGCTTGAAGGAACCAAGTTCATCTGCTCTGGAGTTCCTCCTTCCATCTCAGAATAGAATGAGCAGGAATCCTCCCGGCTTATACACAAGTCATCTATTCACGGTATAAGTACAGTGCTGAAATACATGAAAGGCCACAGGATTCTCTTCTTTGTCACAGTCATGTTGCTGAACTGGTTTCTAATGTTTAATGTTTTTTATCTTTAACTTTGTTCTGCATAAGAAAGACCTGACATGCTGAGAGTATAAAATGCTGGGCAACAACGCTTTTATCAGGCTGCAATAAAATAGTTTAATGGTCTAGCGAATCGCCACAAGTAAAGTTGCTAGGGACCTGTGTGGGATTGTAAAGGATTCTGGAAATGTTGGCATGGAGGGCGTTCTCTTTTTGGATTGGTACTGTAATGAAACGTTCTACAACTTAAGTGATCTTTTTGAAGGACTCAAAATTTTTAGTAAATGTGATGAAATTTTAAAAAATCAAAGCCGTGCGAATTCTTTCTGCTCACAGTCCGACTTTGTGGAAGACCACTTTGGTCCATGATGAGAGATGGAGATATATCTATTTTAAAATGGGAAGAAAAGTTAAATGTTTTTGCAGAACAAATTGATTTTCGAGAGAAGCGAAATTGATTGCAGCCTCGTTCCCCCTGAAGATGCCACTAATGGTGAAACTTAATGGGGAGGCAGCTGGTTATATGGTATAAATAGCAAGGAGTTGTATCTGTCCTAACAGGCAGCGAGTGGTGGTCCATGGCCACATAGTGAAGCAGATATAAGAATGAATCTATAGGATTGAGAGTTATAGCAGCGCAAAATCAATTTAAAGGAGGGGATATCAGATCAGTAATTCCACACTAACGAATCCTAAACATACTGTTGAGAAAAAGATTAACAATAATGTATTAAATTAATTGAGAATTTCCACTAACATCACACTAAAAAGTGCATATAATTAAATTAGATACATCTAGCAGTTGTGGATCTTGAATCCCAGATTTTGGTGTACAAAAACATCTATAGATCCATAAAATGATCGGGCCCAACACACAGGCTCTCCATGCACGTGCTGTGACAGGGACACGGCCGGCGAGACATGCAGCTGATCGGCGCTCCAGGTATCCGGGTTCCCTCTGCAGCTTATTCGGCAAGTGCTATAGCTTGCTGAATAAGTGGGGAGCCGAAGAAATTTGCTCATCTCTACCAGTGACTTGTCTCCTACAGGAAACTCAAGGAACCAAGATTTAGGACAATAAATTAGAAGTTATGCTGAATCTTTCCCCACAAAACAATATATCTACCTTCCTGCTCTATAACATGACGCCTGCAGAATCTACTGCATTTTCATTGTGACAGGTTCCCATAGAATTGGCACGGTGGGTGCAGTATTTGCCGTTTTGAAGGACGTCCTGGCACTAGTGATCCTATTACCACTAGAGAACTAGAGGTGGTCTTCCTGGATGGCTCGGCTCCTGATTAATCACCTTTGTGTAGTGTTGGAAGTGACTGTAACAGATCTGCTGTTTCCTGCTGCCGAGCATTTCAGACATGGTTAACTAAAAGGGAGCGTTGTTTCTACATTTTGACTTGCTTAAATTACAGGACTTGCATGTGGTGTCTCAATAACATATGCCATGGCTCAAGCATTTGAACTATTTGGCCCATTGCCATCTTTATACCAAACTACCTTTCTATTTTCCCCTAAACTCTTTTGCTCTTATTTTCCTTCTTTCTATGTTTTGCTCCAAGGAACAAACATTCTCATTTTCTGTTTTTCAGACTTCTGCCGTACAGGCGAGAACAGCAGCTGTTCTGTGCCGTCATCTTTCTCTGGTTTACGGTTATCAGTCTTTTACTAATTTGCAAAGGGTGGTCTTAACTCCTGCTATCACATTTGTACATATGATGTCTGCTGTGGTTTTTATGGGATATTACAGTGAGGGCTGAAAAGGTGTGATGAAATGATCCTTGTATACGCTCATGGTACAGCTGCTAGCCAGCATAAGTACATGTGGGGGTTGCCTGGTAGCTAGGGAATCCCCACATGTACTTATGCTGGCTAGTAGCTGTAAATCATTCAGCTGCGGCGATGAAAACTAAATCTCCGAGCACTAACAAATACTCTGAGGACCCCCGAGCGTGCTCGGGAAATCTCGCGTAACGAGTACACTCGCTCATCACTAGCTAGGTTTCCAAAAAGGGAGACTATTTCTCGTCCACAGTAGATCCCTGATTTGGGAAGTAATCACATTTTATTGGACAAACCTCCCAATGATAACAGGATTTCTTTAAAGCTAAAATAACTCAATGCTCTGTTCCAAATTTTTATGCACAATTGTTTTCAAACATTTTATAGGTAATAAAGAACTGAGACTAATCATTTTGTTGAATTTTGTGCATTAACCAATTCACGACCAGAGGTATTTTTGGTTTTGCGTTTTTGTGTTTTACCCTCTTTCTTCCCAGAGCCATAACTTTTTTTATTTTTCCGTCAATATGGCCGTGTGAGGGTTTGGTTTTTGCAGGACGAGTTGTACTTTTGAACGACGCCATTGGTTTTAACATATCGTGTCCTGGAAAACAGGGAAAAATATTCCAAGATGAAATTGATCAAATTGCGAAAAAAAGTGCAATCCCACAGTTGTTTTTGTTTTGCTTTTCTACTGTGTTCACTAAATGTTAACTGTCCTGCAATTATGATTCTACAGGTCATTACGAATTCATAGACACCAAACATGTCTAGGTTCTTTTTTTTTTTTATCTAAGTGGTGAGACAAAAGAAATACCAAACTCTGTTTAAAAAAAAAAAAAAAAATTGTGCCATTTTCCTATACCTGTAGCATCTCCATTTTTTTGTGATCTCTGGTTGGGTGAGGGCTTGTGTCTTGCGCGCCAAGCTCACATTTTTAATGATACCATTTTGGTGCAGATACGATCCGTTATTGCATTTTAATGCAGTGTCGCGGCAACAAAAAACCCCCATAATTCTGGCTTTCAAAACAGCTGACGTGATGGGAAAGATGTGGGCTCACAGCTGGAGCCCACATCAAAGGCAGGGAGTCCGACGTGGGCGTAATATTATGCCCAACGTCGGAAAAAGGGCTAAGAGGTCACATTTACTGAAATCGAAAGATTTTTCAATCAAATACATCTTAACAGGCCAAATTATGTTATCGTAGTACCCCTCTTTGATATCGTCATAATTCCTGCATCCACTGAACTTGAGTTTTTGGATAGTCTGCTTGATTTTTTTTTTTTTTTTTTTTGCATCTCCTGGCAGAAAATGCAGGTGCAGATTTGCCGAGGATTTTATGCAGATTTTGTGCATTTTTGTTGCGGAATTGATGCGGATTTTCTGAATTTTTTACCCCTGCGGATTTCTATCATGGAAGGGGTCAGAAACGCTGCAGTTCCGCACAAAAGTAGCATGCTACTTCTTTTGATCCGCAGCGTTTTTCATGCAGATTTTTCCGCACCATTAGCACAGCATTTTTTTTTTTTTTAGCCATTGATTTACATTGTACTGTAAATCACTTTGCCGAACTGCAGCGTTTATGTGCAGAAAAATCCGCTGCGGATCCGCACTAATTCCGCATCGTGTGCACACAGCCTTAAGGTTCTCAATAGGATTGAGGGGAGGATGGAGGCCACACAATTAGTTTCTCTCCTTTTATGCTCATAGCAGCTGAAGCATGAAGATCCATTTCACACCTTTAGCCTACTGGCTCTCCCCATGGTTGTGGCCAAAAAATGACTGTCCTCTACTTGCTGATCATGGTGATCCACTAACTGTCCACTACAACATCCATCTGGACCATCCAGGGTTGCACGGCACTCACCAGTAAACAAGACTGTTTTTTAAAATTAGTCTTCATGTTTGTCTGGGCCCACTGTAACTGTTTCAAGTTGTGAGCACTGTTTTGTGGTGGCCAAATAGTAACATAGTTAGTAAGTAAGGCCGAAAAAAGACATTTGTCCATCCAGTTCAGCCCATATTCCATCATAATAAATCCCCAGATCTACGTCCTTCTACAGAACCTAATTGTATGATACAATATTGTTCTGCTCCAGGAAGACATCCAGGCCTCTCTTGAACCCCTTGACTGAGTTTGCCATCACCACCTCCTCAGGCAAGCAATTCCAGATTCTCACTGCCCTAACAGTAAAGAATCCTCTTCTATGTTGGTGGAAAAACCTTCTCTCCTCCAGACGCAAAGAATGCCCCCTTGTGCCCGTCACCTTCCTTGGTATAAACAGATCCTCAGCGAGATATTTGTATTGTCCCCTTATATACTTATACATGGTTATTAGATCGCCCCTCAGTCGTCTTTTTTCTAGACTAAATAATCCTAATTTCGCTAATCTATCTGGGTATTGTAGTTCTCCCATCCCCTTTATTAATTTTGTTGCCCTCCTTTGTACTCTCTCTAGTTCCATTATATCCTTCCTGAGCACCGGTGCCCAAAACTGGACACAGTACTCCATGTGCGGTCTAACTAGGGATTTGTACAGAGGCAGTATAATGCTCTCATCATGTGTATCCAGACCTCTATCCTGTTTGCCTTGGCAGCTGCTGCCTGGCACTGGCTGCTCCAGGTAAGTTTATCATTAACTAGGATCCCCAAGTCCTTCTCCCTGTAAGATTTACCCAGTGGTTTCCCGTTCAGTGTGTAATGGTGATATTGATTCCTTCTTCCCATGTGTATAACCTTACATTTATCATTGTTAAACCTCATCTGCCACCTTTCAGCCCAAGTTTCCAACTTATCCAGATCCATCTGTAGCAGAATACTATCTTCTCTTGTATTAACTGCTTTACATAGTTTTGTATCATCTGCAAATATCAATATTTTACTGTGTAAACCTTCTACCAGATCATTAATGAATATGTTGAAGAGAACAGGTCCCAATACCGACCCCTGCGGTACCCCACTGGTCACATTGACCCAGTTAGAGACTATACCATTTATAACCACCCTCTGCTTTCTATCACTAAGCCAGTTACTAACCCATTTACACACATTTTCCCCCAGACCAAGCATTCTCATTTTGTGTACCAACCTCCTGTGCGGCACGGTATCAAACGCTTTGGAAAAATCGAGATATACCACGTCCAATGACTCACCGTGGTCTAGCCTATAGCTTACCTCTTCATAAAAACTGATTAGATTGGTTTGACAGGAGCGATTTCTCATAAACCCATGCTGATATGGAGTTAAACAGTTATTCTCATTGAGATAATCCAGAATAACATCCTTCAGAAACCCTTCAAATATTTTACTAACAGTAGAGGTTAGACTTACTGGCCTATAATTTCCAGGTTCACTTTTAGAGCCCTTTTTGAATATTGGCACCACATTTGCTATGCGCCAGTCCTGCGGAACAGACCCCGTCGCTATAGAGTCCCTAAAAATAAGAAATAATGGTTTATCTATTACATTACTTAGTTCTCTTAGTACTCGTGGGTGTATGCCATCCGGACCCGGAGATTTATCTATTTTAATCTTATTTAGCCGGTTTCGCACCTCTTCCTGGGTTAGATTGGTGACCCTTAATATAGGGTTTTCATTGTTTCTTGGGATTTCACCTAGCATTTCATTTTCCACCGTGAATACCGTGGAGAAGAAGGTGTTTAATATGTTAGCCTTTTCCTCGTCATCTACAACCATTCTTTCCTCACTATTTTTTAAGGGGCCTACATTTTCAGTTTTTATTCTTTTACTATTGATATAGTTGAAGAACAGTTTGGGATTAGTTTTACTCTCCTTAGCAATGTGCTTCTCTTTTTCCTTTTTGGCAGCGTTAGTTAGTTTTTTAGATAAAGTATTTTTCTCCCTATAGTTTTTTAGAGCTTCAATGGTGCCATCCTGCTTTAGTAGTGCAAATGCTTTCTTTTTACTGTTAATTGCCTGTCTTACTTCTTTGTTTAGCCACATTGGGTTTTTCCTATTTCTAGTCCTTTTATTCCCACAAGGTATAAACCGCTTACAGTGCCTATTTAGGATGTTCTTAAACATTTTCCATTTATTATCTGTATTCTTATTTCTGAGGATATTGTCCCAGTATACCAGATTAAGGGCATCTCTAATTTTGTCAAACTTTGCCTTCCTAAAGTTCAGTGTTTTTGTGACTCCCTGACAAGTCCCCCTAGTGAAAGACAGATGAAACTGTACAATATTGTGGTCGCTATTTCCTAGATGCCCGACCACCTGCAGATTTGTTATTCTGTCAGGTCTATTAGATAGTATTAGGTCTAAAAGTGCTGCTCCTCTGGTTGGATTCTGCACCAATTGTGAAAGATAATTTTTCTTGGATATTAGCAGAAACCTGTTGCCTTTATGGGTTTCACAGGTTTCTGTTTCCCAGTTAATATCCGGGTAGTTAAAGTCCCCCATAAGCAGGACCTCATTATGGGTTGCAGCTTCATCTATCTGCTTTAGAAGTAGACTTTCCATGATTTCTGTTATATTTGGGGGTTTGTAACAGACCCCAATGAGGATTTTGTTACCATTTTTCCCTCCATGAATTTCGACCCATATGGACTCGACATCCTCATTCCCTTCGCTAATATCCTCCCTTAATTAAAGTGGACTTTAGACAAGACTTTACATAGAGACAAACCCCTCCTCCTCTCCGATTTTTACGATCCTTTCTAAACAGACACTAACCCTGTAAGTTAACTGCCCAGTCATAGCTTTCATCTAACCATGTCTCGGTTATTCCCACTATGTCAAAGTTACCTGTAGATATTTCTGCTTCTAGTTCTTCCATCTTGTTTGTCAGGCTTCTGGCGTTTGCGAGCATGCAGTTTAGAGGATTTTGTTTTGTTCCAATCTCCTCGCTGTGGATTGTTTTAGAAATGTTCTTACCTCCCTTCTGAGTATGTTTTCCTGGGTCTTCTTTGTTCGAGTCTAATGTTTTATGCACAGCTGCAAGACTGTGGAGGATCCTACATATTGTTGTTCAGAGACCAGCCGTTTCAAATACCTGTTTGCTGCTTTGTAATGGTATTTTAGCAGCTGCTCTACTGATCCAGTGAATTTGTCAGAAACCTTTCTCGTTATGCCTTTATCTGCACGAATCCGTGTGTGCTCTGTAACAGCCACACGTGTCTTAACCGAATGATGATCATGGTTAAGTTTTTGTGAAATATCTTATATATTCATACTTTTTCCAAGGCATTGCACAATTTGATGCTTTTTAGCAGCAACAGATCCTTTTTTTTCCCATTCTGCTTGAATCATGTGGCCTGCAGCCTGCTTAATGATGTGGAATGTCATTGTTTCTTATTTTTCCGTTAATTGGCTCACCTGGCAAACTAATTATCACAAGTGTTTGAGATTCGTTTCAGTGATCCAAAGAGCCTGAGACCATCCATGAGCTTATTTGAAAAGCAATAATTACATATTTATGACACTTAAATCCAATTTATATAATTGGAAACTTGATGTAGACAGATTTTTATTTTTTACACTGTTAAGCAATAGGGAGCTTAAATAGATAATAGATGAGAATCCTGAAAAGTTACCGATAAAGCCCTATTCACACTGCAGCTATATTGCCTATTTGGCGTATGACGCGGGAAGGCTCCCCAAGCATCCTCTGAACAGGTATCGGTCAGGTCTGCATACTCTTTATTCAGTTACAGTAGGTGGCTCATCGTTGTAAGTAGACTGCAGTATTTTAATTAATTTAGAATGATCACGTGAGCCGCTGTCTAATATGCCACGATGTGTCTCCTGTGGCGTACGTTGGAGGCTTTCTGGGGTATTTCATGCTTTTTACTTTTTTGGGCGCTGCAGAAGCTGCATGAATGAATGGAACCTTTTGTGTGTGCACCACTCGGCTCCAGGTTGTCCAGCCCTAAACTAATGTTGTGAAGAAATTTAGTACATGAAAAATGTCACTATCCTACTCTATGGTGTGCTACCTGGTGTTATTTATTTTTTGAAGCATTTTCAGACTTTTAGATTCATTAATAATAATAATTTTTTTAAGCTGAAAAGCTAGTCATAGGTGTTTGCCCTCACTAGCCATCTCTGCCGACTGCCCTATACACTCACGACTTCTCACGCCAGCAGTTTTTTTTTTTTTCAATCGTGAGAAATCTGTAGCTTATTACCTGGAGGAGAAAAGGGTCGGGGGTCTAAGTTAAGACTCCCCAAACCTTCTCTCCCCATACGGATTATGGCAGGGACGATAACTGTGGGGCAGATGGAATTGGCAGTTCTTCCTTCCATATTCGATAGTAATATTTGCAGACTTGGATGATATAATTTTCCTTCACTGCTCCTATACTGATGTGATCCTGGTGCTTAAGCTCATCTCTGTTGACCGAGGTCTCATGATGTGTTGCATCGACACGCAATTGCTACAGTCTGTATCTGCAAAAAAGCCAAATATATATGGTGATGAACGACCATGCTCGGATAAGGTGTTATCTGAGCATGCTCGTGTGCTAACCGAGTGACGTTGCGATACAGCCATGGTGACTCATATATTTTTCATGCATGCCGAAGTCACTTGGTCAGCACACGAGCGTGCTCAGGCAACTCTTTATCCGAATATTTTTGCTCCTCCCTAAATACAATATTTTATATTGTAACAATGCACACATATATTTCAGAATTGTCCATGTGTTGTCTGGAATTGTATAAGCAGACTATGGACTCTTGCGCTGTGGACAGTTTTCCACTAATCAGGGTGTCGGGGAGATGATGGGATTGACAAATCTTTCAGATCGGTTATTCTTTGGTCCTAGTGCCACTGAAATAAGAGAAATCTTTACTGTTCCTGAATCTCTATTGAGGCTATGCTAAATCTTTTTTTTTTTTTTTTAATGTGTTGTCATGTGGTACTGATCTGTTCTGACCATGGCCTTAAATTCTCCAGGTCTAAAGTAGTAGTTTTACAGTTTCTATATAATTTTTTTTGAAGCAAATGTATTGGACATAACAATCAATCCATCGTAATTGTAGGTGAATGTTGTCCTATCCCGCCCTAGTAGTGCGGCTTTAAAAAGCTCTTCTCAGTAAATGGTACAGTCAGTCCTATCAGCAAGCATGAAACCTTTCTAATCTGTGCGCTCCAATGCCAAATTGTGTCTTGGGAATGGACAAGCAAATTGATTCTAGATGGAATTAGCGGTGATATTGTATGTATTGTATATAATGTGTATGAAGAAGGTCCAGCATTAGGTCTACCGCTCTTCCATTTCTGTAATATTACACCAGCACGCCGCCTCCTCTGTCGCACTAATCATATCGGTCAGATCACTTAAGATGCGTCTTGTTGTGACCAAGAAAAATCTTTTTCTAGTATTGATCTTTTGTTTGTCTCCTTTAATGTTGTCGGCATGTATCATGGAAAAGTGTCATCTGGTGAGGAATAAGAACACTTATAATAATTCCCCCGAGGGCGTCTGATCTCCTAATAAACAATGCTGTAAGGAAGCGATCAGCCTTTCCAAGAAGGTGTCAAATCTGGAAATGTGCTTTTTCATTACATTTGTTGAGGACGTTCAGTCACCGACCTCATTAAAAGTAAAAATATCATAGGACAAAAAATTAAAGTTACCGCTGGGAATAAATTAAACTCTAAGGATCATGTATTCGGATCAGTGCAGTTCCCTCATCTGGACTGGAAAACCAGTGGAATACTGTAGCAATGGAAAATCGTGCACTGCCTAGTTGTAAATCGTGTCAATTCTTGAGAATTTCCCCCATCATTATCTTCAATTCAATAACAAACCCAAAACTTCAAATACTTCTTTATATACACTGCTCAAAAAAAATTAAGGGAACACTAAAATCCCACATCCTACATCTCACTGAACGAAATATTCCAATTGCAAATCTTTATTCATTACTAGTGAAATGCACTGAGAACAATTTATATATATATTTGTCTAAGGGGTACTTCCATCTTTCTGTCGGCAACTTCCGTCACGGAAATCCCGCGTCGCTGATTGGTCTCGCCAGCTGCCTGTCATGGCTGCCGCGACCAATCAGCTACGGGCACAGTCCGATTAGTCCCTCCCTACTCCCCTGCAGTCAGTGCCCGGCGCCCGCTCCATACTCCCCTCCAGTCACCGCTTACAGGGTTAACGCCAGCGGTAACGGACCGCGTTATGCCGCGGGTAACGCACTGTTATCGCTGCTATTAGCCCTGTGTGTCCCCAACTTTTTACTATTGATGCTGCCTATGCAGCATCAATAGTAAAAAGATGTAATGTTAAAAATAATTTAAAAAAAAACAACAAAAAACCTGCTATTCTCACCCTCCGTAGTCCGCCGAGCCGCACGCGGCTGCCGCCATCTTCCGTTTCCAGAGATGCATTGCAAAATTACCCAGAAGACTTAGCGGTCTCGCGAGACTGCTAAGTCATGTGGGTAATGTCGCAATGCAACCTGGGAACGGAAGATGGCGGCAGCCACGCGCGCATCGCGAGATCTTCACTGGATCTCGGCGGGTGAGTATATAACTATTTTTTATTTTAATTTTTTTAAACAGGGATATGGTGCCCACACTGCTGTATACTACTTGGGCTGTGTTATATACTGCGTGGGCTGTACTATATACTACGTGGCCAGTGTTAGATACTATGTGGGCTGTGCTCTATATTACGTGGCCAGTGTTATATACTGCGTGGCTAATATATATATATATATATATATATATATATATATATATATATATATATATATATATATATATATATATATATATATATATATATATATATATATATACATACATACTTATATAGTGCATGGGCCGTGTTATATAGTGCGTGGGCTGTGTTATATAGTGCGTAGCCACTGCTATATATTGCGTGGCCTGTATTAACGCATCGGGTATTCTACAGTATGTATGTATGTATATAGCAGCCACATAGTACGTGGCCTGTGCTATATACTATTTGTCTGCTATATACTACATGGCTCCTATATACTACGTGGCCTGTGCTATATACTATGTGGCTGATACATACATACATACATACGTACATACATACATACATACATACATACATACATACATACATACATACATACATACATACATACTCTAGAATACCCGATGCGTTAGAATCGGGCCACCATCTAGTAAAACATAGAAATGATCAATGTAACTCAAAATTAATTGTCTTTGGAATGATACACAAAAGCAAAGTGGAAAATCAAATTACAGGCTGATTCAACTTCAGTGGAAATGTTTCAAGACATGGAAATGATGCTCAGTAGTGTGTGTGGCCTCCACGTGCCTGTATGACCTCCCTACAACGCCTGGGCATGGTGCTGATGAGGCGGTGGATGGTCTCCTGAGGGATCTCCTTCCAGACCTGGATTAAAGCATCAGTCAACTCCTGGACAGTCTGTGGTGCAATGTAAGAAAATTAAATCACTGCACTCATCTTAGTTCAAGTCAATTTTGCTGGGGTGAATATATTTATTGAGGTAAGGTAGAGTCAATAAGGCAAAAAAAGGCAAAAAAAATTATATATAACGTTTCGGCCACACCGTGGCCTTGTTCACAAATGATGCTGTAAAAATAGAAAAAACAGTGTATAAACATATCATATATACAGTGGTTAAATGTACAATATATACAAGATATACAAAGAGCTGTCCATAGAACTATGGACAAAACGGACAACATGTCAAGAACCCCCTATTGGTAGCCAAAGACAAATGTTTCTTCCACAGGTAAAAACGACCTATATTCCAGAGCAAAGACATACAAGCAAAGAATGGGTTTATAGAGGACAGTACACGCACATATATAACATCAGAGGAGGGGTATTGCGGTAAGTGAAGGCTGAGATGACGTACCCTTGGTGGTTTGTTCATATAGCGCCTTTATTATAGTGGGATGGTATACTCAAAGTTTAGAAGTGGCCCAGATTTCTCCTGTTTGGAGGCAATAGGAGAACATGATGTAGTAAAGAAACATATGGTCTCATATTGATGTGCATATCCAAGCGGTTATCCTATACAGGTGCATATAGACACATGTGGTGTGTGAAATTATTGTGGAGGTCTGTACAGGTGGAATAAAACACATGGAGCGGTATTTACCCAGATAGTGGAGAAAAAGGCCCTCACTTTAAATGGTGACTGTCCAGGACAGTATGTCTATAATTCTGAGACATCTGTTATACGATGGACTGGCTGAAAATATAGATAAACATATGTAGGGTGAGTATAGCACTAGAGTTGTTCATACGGCCACCTGTTAGGTATGTCAGGGGTATTTATACCTTAATCTTTACATGTACCATATAATACCGCAGGACCCGGACGTGGACAGTGGGAGCAAAAATTTCCACCCCGGATTAATTAATCAGTACGGGGTAGGCGTGCCTGTAAAGAGCCATGAATGGGATATATTATAAAGACGTATTATTATAGTACTGTAGTACTTATCTTGTAATGCGTCAGTATTCTCACTAAGATTGGTAGCACAGTGTGCGCGCAATCCGGGGTCGAGGAGTCCGTATGGCAGGTCCGATGGGAAGCGCCGACACAAGCTGTGTCCTGGCGGTGGGAGCGGCATTACCAAGTCAGGGGAAGCCCCGTTATAAATAGAGCGCTAATCGGTCCTTGGACCGGAACTCCGTGCAGACGCCGGCGCCTGCGCAGTACCCAGAGGCAGCGTGTGTTGCCGGCGCCTGCGCATTATGGAGAAGACCGGCGCATGCGCTGTGTAGAATTGGAGAGAGCGGAGCCGGCTAGTGTAATGGGTGGCCAGTATGCACGGTACTTGCGTAAAAGGGACGCAGTTAGCGTAGGTACTGTAAAAGCGATCCGGCTGGGATTGTCTGATTGTTGAAAATAGGTATCATGATATCGTGACTTACTGGGGCTCACTGTATAGCACGACAGTACATGGTGGGTACTAGATAGTGTGTCAAAGTTGTAGCTTACTTGGAGATACTGGACAGTTGACAGGCAGATTGAAAAAAAGGATATACATTTATCAATATACCACAATGCCCCTACTTCATGCTGGGGGGGAAATTCTATAATATCTAAAGCAAGACATACTAATAATATAGTAGGAGTCCAAACTGTAGCTGATTATTCGCAGTAATGGAGGCACCTTGAGTTGAATGGGTAAAAGGAAGACCATATAGTACCATACCAAATGAAATAAATATCATGTTAGTAGATGAAAGAATGAAATAAATAAACAAAGGAAGGAATGAAAGAAAAGAAGGAGAAATGAAAAAATGAAAAAAATAAAAAAATAAAGAATAAAGAATAAAAAATGAAGAATAAAAAATAAAATAAACAATGAAAAAATAAATGGGGTAAAAATGGGAAAAAAAAAAAAAAAAGGGGAAAAAAAAGGATAAAAGGGGGGGAAAAATAAAAATAAAAATAATAAAAATGATAATGAAAATATAAAAAAGTAAAATAAAAATAAAATAATAAAATAAAAAAAATAAAAAAATAAAATAAAAATAAAAATGAAAATGAAAATAATAAAAATAATAAAAATATAAATATAAATATAAATAATAAAAATAAAATAAATAAAAATAAAAATAAAAAAATAGTAAGAGTATACGTCTTACCATCCTGTAGAAGTGCGATATGGTTACCACCAGAGCAGTGGATTAGTTCGCCTAAGGAAAAATAAAAAACGTGTTAAGTTAGCCACTCAATTTCCCTGTTGAGTCCTCTCGGGTGAAGTGTATCTAGCGTGTAGATCCAGAATGTTTCTCTTTGTTTAAGCATCTGAATATGGTTACCCCCCCTCCTAGGACGAGGGACTTTCTCGATAACCTGGAAACGTAGTTGAGCCACTGTGTTGCGCTTCTTTGAAGTGGAGGGGTAGTGGCAGCCAGGTTTTACCACATCTTATAGTCGATTTGTGGCTTGAAATTCTATTCCTGATTGCTTGGGTGGTCTCACCCACATAGAGTAAGCCACAAGGGCACTTGATAATATATACCACAAAGTTCGATTCACACGTGTGATACTCTTTAATGGGAAAAGATTTTCCAGTGCGGGGATGTAGGACTTCATTGCCCTTTATTATATTTGAGCAACACATGCAATTAAGGCAAGGGAATGTACCAGTTCTTCTCTGGCCTGTGAGTGTCCTAGGTAGTGGTGTTCTGGATGTACCCAAATGGGTGCAATGTGGCATTGGTGGATTGAACGAGACTTGATGTTCCAGATGTGCTCGATTAGATTCAGGTCTGAGGAACGGGCGGGCCAGTCCATAACATCAATGTTTTTAGCATGCAGTAACTAGTGACACACTTCAGCCACATGAGGCCTAGAATTGTCATGCATCAGAATAAGCACAGTTCGCTTGTAAATGGTCTCACAATGAGTCTGAGGATCACATCCTGGTACCTAATGCAGTCAGGCTACCTCTGGCGAGCACATGGAGGGCTGTGCGTGGTCCTCCAAAGAAATGCTTCTCCATACCATTACTGACCCATTGCTAAACTGGTCATGCATTCTCCACAGCATCTCCAGACTCTCACGTCTGTCACATGTGCTCAGTGTGAACCTGCTCTGATCCGTAAAGATGACAGGGCACCAATGTCTAATCTGCCTATCTTTGTGTTCTCTGGCAAATGTCAGTTGCCCTGCACACCGTTGGGTTGTAAGCTCAACACCCACTTGTTGACTTAGGGCCTTCTTAACACCCTCATTGAGTAGGTTTCTGACAGTTTGAGCAGACACATGAATGTTAGTGGCCTGCTGTGGGTCATTTTACAGGGCTTTAGCACTGCTCCTGTTCCTCCTTGCGCAAAGGAAAAGGTAGCGGTCATACTGATGGATTGATTTCATCCTATGGCATCCTCCTCATCTCCTGGTGTACTGGCCTGTTTGCTGGTATATGATCCAAGCTCTGGGTACTGCTGACACACAGCTACCCTTCTTGCCGCAACTCACATTGATGTGCCATCCTGGGTGAGCTGCACGATTTGAGCAACTTAAGTGGGTTGTACTGTAGACACCGCCTCATGCTACTGTACCTCTAGGAGTGAGAGCAATTACCATGCAAAAGTGACCAAAACAGCCGAAAAGGATGAGAACAGGGAAATGGTCTGTGGTCACCACCTGCAGAAACACTCCTTTATAGGATTGTCTTTCTAATTGCCTATCCTTTCTACCTCGTCTGTTCCATTTGCACAGCAGCAGGAGAAATTGACTCAAAATCAGTGCTGCTTCATAACTGCAAAGACTGATTTGACAGAAGTGTGATTGACTTTTTTTGTGTGTGTTTACATACACAAATGTGTGGTGACCATGGAATTCTTGTTTTATATGGTCAGCGGGTTTCCACATAATTTTGCTACTGGTGATGTTTTCTGAATTGTTGCTGATTCTCCTCCTCCCCTACCCAGGCATCACACGTGCAGTTTTTGTTGAAGGATTTAATGCAATTTTATTTGTAGCCGGATTCTTGAATGCATACAAATGGGAGGGGACGGATCGAGGTTTCCCTTTTATGCTTTTCATGGTTAATGGATACCCTCCTAGCTTTGGCTCCAAGGCTTTGTACACCTTTTTGACAACCAATTATTTTATTGCTGTCACTGGTTACCTACATTTGGTATATTGGTGTGAGTTAGGGACAGACCAAGTGACATTCTGATCTGCATAGGAGATGTAGACAAAGGAAAAGAGAACCTAAATTTAAAGGGAACCTGTCACCTGAATTTGGCGGGACCAGTTTTGGGTCATATGGGCGGGGTTTTCGGGTGTTTGATTCACCCTTTCCTTACCCGCTGGCTGCATGCTTGCCGCAATATTGGATTGAAGTTCATTCCCTGTCCTCCGGAGTAGACACCCGCGTAAGGCAATCTTGCCTTGCGCTGGCGTGTACTCCGGAGGACAGAGAATTAACTTCAATCCAATATTGCGGCCAGCATGCAGCCAGCAGGTAAGGAAAGGGTGAATCAAACACCCGAAAACCCCGCCCATATGACCCAAAACTGGTCCCGCCAAATTCAGGTGACAGGTTCCCTTTAAGAAGTACTTTTAAAATCAAAGGTTTCTTTTTAATTTTATTTCTGCATTATTATATGAAGACCCCTATCGTCACAGAATATTAACATTTATAGTCTTCAAGGTTCAGCAGCTTTTCTTCGCTTTCCTTGCAAAGTTGCACCCTCTGTTACAGAAATGGCACTCCATTCTTTCTGTGCGTGTCCCAGCAGCCGGACCCCCTCTACCTACCATAACATTAGAATACAGAAAGCAAGAGATTGGTTTTTAGATTTTATAATACAGATATTAGAATGGTTAAGAAGGACTTTTTGATTTACCCTTGGGATCACAGTGATAAACCAATCTAAGCAGATTTGTTGACATCTGCTGAACCCAGCTGCACGGTTGGCTGCGCCGCTGCACTACTGCTCCTTTTAGGAAGAGATTTGTGTTTTTGGGACTGACAGGGTATTGGTATAATTTACTGCATGTATGTGGGCGAGGTTATACGGCTGTGCACACAAAGTATAAAAGTATTATTTGTGCTGTTCACCTTTTGGAAGAAGGTACTGTAGAATGTTATTTATTGCATTTTTTTATCCCTTCTTTTTAGACAATTTTTACACGCATTTGCCTACGCTGGTTTGGCTATTTACACCTTCTGGCTGATGAGATTGTTTGTTTTTTTGGAAAGAATCTGTCACCATGTTTTTGATGGCAGCCAAATGTAGGTGCAGAGACCCTGATTGTAACGATAAAAAGCTGCTCATCTGCTGCAGCTCTTCAGGAGTTCCTCATATATAATATTTGCGATTCATTAGACCTTGCTATCGCCACCCATGCCCTGCAGCTGTCACCAAACGCTGTGATTATATGGAGCTTCTCATTGAGAGTACTAGCAGAGCTGCACCATAGAATACAGTGATTTTATCAAAACTACAGCAAGAAACCCAGTATGTGACACATTGCTGATATTTGGGTCCTGGTGTTTCAATTTTAGGCTGTTGTCAGATTGGGAAGATTTTAACCTGGTGACTGATTCTCTCTTTAAATATTAACTTATTTTCAATTGAATGAGTTGTGAACTTGTGATATGTTTTTGGCTTCATAAATTCCTCAGGCCTGATTTTAATAATGCATTCCTGGCTACTCACTCCTTACAAAAGCAGTTCTATGGTAGTATTTGCTCCTTGTTAGCACCCTCCAGTTCCCTGGATTACCAACATTTATTATCAGTTTATCATCTATCAATGTGTAAAAAATAAATAAATAAATAAAAAAATACCACTGCAACAATTACCGTTTTTAAAGGCCTTAACAAAGCCAATGGGAGACTTGATCCACAGCCTGGTTGTTTTTTTGTGTGTATTTACAAAACACACACACACACACACACACACACACACACACACACACACACACACACACACACACACACACACACACACACACACACGTGGCCCGATTCTAACGCATCAGGTATTCTAGAATATTCTGACTGACAGAACGTGTTCAGTAAACGTGAGTGAATTATGTCGCACTGTGACTGACAGAACGTGTTCAGTAAACGTGACTGAACTATGTGGCGACCAATCAGCGACGCGGGATTTCCGTTACAGACAGACAGAATTATATATATATATATATATATATATATATATATATATATATATATATATATATATATATATATATATATATATATATATATATAATATATTATAATTTTTTTTGGTTTCTTTATAGGTTTGTTTTTGTCTTCTACAAAACAGAGAAAAGAAATGTTTGGGGAGCTATGAATGCTCATTGTACCATGAGTTTATCTGAAATTTAGCACATTTCATGTGTATGTATTTGTGTGTGATAATATTTTGGTGTTTTCTCTTCAAAAACCTAACCGAATAAAAAACTGTTCTCCAGCCTGACCAAAGACCATTTCCCGTCCATTGCTGACGGCTCGCATTGTATGAACACCAGGAGCCGTGCACCGCTCGTCTTGTACCGCTCCTATTGGATTGTGATTCTCCGCTCTATTAGGAAATATGTCATAGATAAATCCTTTTTTTGTCCATACTCCATATGCTTAATCCTTCCTAATCTGGTATATTAAACTGTATTCATGAATACATGGCTAAGCCGGTGCTGGATTTGTGTGTACGAGCAAAGATGGAATCTGAACAATTCCTGCAAACTGTGACTTTTGCTGTATCCGTGCGTGTCTTGCGGCAATGTGTACTTATTCTGTCACTAGAAATGATCTGGATGTTAGTAGCGGCCTCCTTTGGATCACTTCCTGCTGCCATTTGTACTTGTGTGATGGAGTGGAAAATGTGTATTGGAGGACACCACCCTCTTGTTTGCATTGTGTTTTCTCTATGTATTTTGTACGTGTCTTTTATAATATCTGAAGTGCACACAATGGTGAATAGTTACAGCAAATACATTGTTTTTTTTTTTTGCTTTGCCTTTTATTTTTTTGATCTACCGGTATTTTTTTATTTTTATTTTTTTAAGATCTTTTTTTGTTGCCACTTCACAGGAATCTTCGTACAAATGGGCGCAATGGTTTTTGGTTATTACAATACCCAGCTTTTAGAACTGTGACTTACCCCTGCACGCCCATCATGTAGTCAGGACACCTTTATACCCGCTGGAAGTAAACTATGAATTTTCCTATGAAGTGGCTGAAAGTTGAGATCTTGAAAGATGTGACAATTTGATTAAAAAAAAACAAAAGGGAAAATGTGCTTCCATTATTGAATTGCCCAGGTTAATCTACAAGGCACTTTCCGAAGGCCCCAATACACATCAGACTGAAGCAGCTGAGCCAGCAGCTGAATGTGTATGGGGGTCTCCTGACTCTCCCCTGACAGAGGATGTCGGGGAGCTAAGGATCTGCCCTGTTTGATTTCAGCTGCTGACCCTTTTCTCATGGGAGATGTGTCGCTGCCAAAGAAATCTATCAGTGTCTCCTTCATAGAATCAGCAACTTGCCTCCCCAGAGAGGAAGAGGACTAGAACTCTAGCGCCACCTATTGGAAGTAGCAATCCTAAAAGTCAATATTGACCCTTTAACGAGCCGTGCCATACAGCGTTGGATAAAAACCAAAACAGAATCTCCATTTGCAGACATTTTTTCGGGGTATTGCCCCTCGTCAGTGCAAAGTGTGAGATCCGATTTGGCTTAGTGAGAGGCATCTTACCGGGATCCAAGGGGTAACGTTTCTCCTTACAGAGAGTGACGCTGTCCTCAAGGAGAAGCGTTACCCCTTGGATTTCTTTCATGGAGTACACAGGAGCACTCTGCAGAGCGTTTCTTTTGTTGGTGTTGTTGGAAGATGGAGCGGTCTGATCGCCTGATGGCAATCTATCATGTCCACTAATCATCCATTAGGACAGATCCAGCAGCAATCCATTGACAAACCATATTGTACAGACACAACTTTTTTTTTTTTTTTTTTTGTCCAGCTATAAAAAAACAGTCAGCTGGATCTGTAATTAAACAATGAATTTTATGGAAATTGGATCCATTAAATAGCCACCAGTTTTCTTCCATTTGAAAAGGATCTGTTTTTTTTTTTTTTTGCTTACAGGGTCAGTTTCCAATGGAAGAAAACGTGACTATTTAACGGATCCATTTTCCATAGAATTCAATGCTAAGGTTTGTTTTTTTTGTTTGTTTTTTACCGGACAAAAGCCTGCATAATTTATTTTTATTTTTTTAGTCCATGCATTGCTGCTTCATCCATTCTAACAAATGATTACTGGACATGAGGTTATGTCCGCCTTTCCAGGTTTCGACTCTAGTGTCATTAATTTGTTTTTTGAAGCGTTGGACAATAAAGAGAAAATGACTTGCACACACTAGCCAGTTAGGACCATATTGGGGGTATTTAGACACACCGTAGCTTGGATTATGCACTGAATCCAGTTGTCTTCCGTGAAATTTCTAATACTGTAAAGCCATTAATTTAAGATTACTATGTATAGAAGAAATTAATTCTTCTGTTTTGTTGATTATGCGGTTGTATTAATATTTCTCTTTTCTCCTCCATTAGATGGTGTACCTCAGGTTTATTACTTTGGTCCTTGCGGTAAATATAACGCCATGGTGCTAGAACTACTGGGGCCAAGTTTGGAAGACTTATTTGACTTGTGTGACAGAACGTTCTCCCTGAAGACAGTCCTTATGATAGCCATACAGCTGGTAAGCTAGCTTTTCTCCCTTTTTACATTAGTGACTGTGTTGTTCATTGTCGATCAGTTTTTACAGTAAAGTTGCTGCTGTTTGCGGTATCATTAATGTCGCATCACATAACCATGCCTCCACAATTAAACTTGTTTCAAAATGTAAGCTTTTTTCAGTGTTTTCTTTTTTTTTCTAAGTAAAACTTAAAGAAACACCGTGGCATTTTTTGTTGCCTATATATTGCAGCATATGCTAATAAAGAAATTTGTAGGGGCTTTATAGTATGTCTTGTGTATGCCAGTTTTAGTTGATGTGAATTTTATGGATTGTCAGTTATCTCTGCTCAGTCTCCTTCCTTTTGATATAATTTCCCTAAATTTCCTTGATGCCTTTTGCTCTTCAAAGGCATAAGGGTGCAGAGTCTTGACACGCTGTACGCGTGCTTTAGTCAAAATACTATCTGAGGGCAGCAGTTGAGAGATTAGTGATAGACTAGCTGCCTCCTGATGTATACTGCAGTGTCTTGTTGTATTTTCTGTACTACAGATTCAGCCTGCTTCCTGCTTATGATGGGTTTCTCCTTGTCAGCCTGCACAAGCAGGAGTCAGGAGAACAGCGTAAAGCTGCATTTTGTAGGAATACACTAGTGTCTGGATTCTGCACATCCGAAATATATAAACAGAATGTGAGTCAAGGGACATCAGCATGTAATCTTTGTATTGGCTACTTTGTTACTGTACTCCTGGTCCCTTTGGTAGGGCAGAAATGATACCTTCAACAGGGCACACTCAGGAATAAGGAAAGCAGAGCTGGTTGGGGAAGGAGCTTATCGATTTTGATGCTATTCTCAAGTACATATGAAATCAGACCGACGTGTCTACTTGGTAGAGAACGTACTAAAGGCCATAGCAACATGTGACCACTGCAGCTAATCCCTGGAAATACTGGTCATATCTTCAGGCAAACAGCCGCAGAAGCATCAACTTTGGGGATTTACTTTATCATTGATGACCTATCCTTAGGATTGGTTATCAATATCTTATTGTTTGAGATCTGACACCAGGCACAAACACCCCCCCCCCCTACCCCCACCCCGATCAGTCCCTGCTGCCTCCACAACCAGAAGCAGCTCCCCAATCGAGCAGTTCCTGCCAACAGATCGGCGGGGGGTGCCTGGTGTCGGACCCAAACTGATCAGACATTGATGACCTATCCCAAGGATAGGTCATCAATGCTAAAGAAGTGGACAACCTCTTTAAATCCCCGAAGTTGATGCCTCTGAAGTTATTTGTCTGAAGGAAAGGTATGATCAGTATTTCCAGCGATTAGCTGCAGCGGTCACATGTTGCTATGGCCTTCAGTACTCTAGGAATGTAAACAAAGGCTGATGGGGACCACCATAGCATCCATGGTGGAGTAATGTATTTTCCTCTTAGGGGATGTGTCCACTTTCAGGATGGCCGGCGGTTTGGACGGAGCGGCAAACCTGCTCCGCCCCCTTCTGTGACGCGATGATGCCGGATGTGTTCACTGCACACATCCGGGATCATCGCACCCCACACATAGGGCCCTGTGATATACCTTGCGGCGGCGCAGGCGGCGCCGCCAGGTAAACGGACATGCTGCGATCTAAAAAGATGCGCAGCATGTCTGGAATCGCAGGGCCGCCGGGTGCGTGTTACCACGCATAGTGGAGACGGGATTTCATAAAATCCCCTCCACTATGCTGTAACATCTGGACGCTGCGTGTTTGACGCTGCAGCTCTGCGCAGCGTCAAACACGCAGCGTTTCCTGCACGTGGAAACATTCCCTTACATTTCCTTCGTCTACTTTAATGTGTTCAGCTCTCAGACAACCACTATAAAGGAATTTTCTGAGCCGCCCTCTTAATGTAAACATTTCCCTCCATGCTCAATGAACTCTGCAGTATTTCTCTGCCGTTCTGTAAGGCTCGGTTGGACTTGACCCAAGGAATGGTAATACAGGTCTAAAAAGAGAAACCTGATTCATTCCTGTAGACATGTTAGGAACAAGCTTCTGCATTGGAAGTTTGGCGTAAATGCATTGTGCTGCTGGGTGTAAAGGCCAATTCTGGCTCCTCACATGTTATGCCCTGGGTGCTCCTAATGTTAGAGAGGAGAACTTTCCTATGACGTAGGGTGGAAAGCTGATTTCTCGGAACACTACTGCTTGGTACCCCAATGATCACTGCTTGTGGGGGGGGCAGAAACGCATCAAATTGACAAAGGTCATATCATGGTTGTGAACTTTCTAGATAACCCAACTTAAAGGAGACCTCTCATGTTGCACATTCAGTCTGATCTCTGGACAGCTTGGTACAGAGAAGGCGAAGCTGAACAAAATAATCAATAGGCTTGTTGGAGAAGATTCAGTAACGCTTCTGTCTTAATTGAAATCCCTGGTCTTTGTATGTGTATAACGGTCCAGTGGGCGGTCCTAACCAATGATTGACAGTCTTCCCTCTGTGCATTTAGAGAGAGCTGTCAATCAACGTTGGGATCACCCACTGGACTCATATACGTACAATCAGTGATTAACAGCTATCAATGCATGCACAATTAGAAGGAAGGCTGTCAGTCACTGAGTAGCACCGCCCACTGGACTCTTATACATCCGAGCACCAGGGATTTCAATGAATGAAATGCAATGTATACCGAGACTTTTTCCCACAAAAAAATGTACGTCAGTCTAAATGGCTCCTCCTGCTTTACAGCGTCCTCCCTGCAGATCAGATGCCGGTTTCAATATGACAGGTTCCCCGTAACGACGTTGTGACCATTGTGAACATACAACCGTAATAAATAATATTCTTACCAATTTGCTTCAGATTATTAATGCCTGTACGTTTATTTCTTACAGATTTCCCGCATGGAATATGTTCACTCCAAGAACTTGATATATAGGGATGTAAAGCCTGAAAATTTTTTGATAGGTCGTCCAGGAAACAAGAACCAGCAAATAATTCACATAATAGATTTCGGCTTGGCAAAAGAGTACATTGACCCAGAAACAAAGAAGCACATACCCTACAGAGAACACAAAAGCCTTACAGGAACAGCGAGATACATGAGTATAAACACACATTTAGGAAAAGGTAGGTGTGACCCGGCCCGGGGGGTCTCTAAATGTTAAAGGATTGTTCTCTGGATTGTACGTCGTCACCTTTCCATGAGTGAGGAGATTTCTGGGGTCTGACTGTTGCTGGTCAGCCATCTCAAGAACTGGGTTTTGGAACCCAGGGACCGGGCTCTGCAGAGCATCACTTTAATTAAAGCGGAGGAGTGCATACTCTAACTCCGCTGCCCTAGACTTTGTCCATGGGACCGCCCAAAATAAAAGTTACTATATTGCTAACCTCCCTTTTAATAAACACGACCTGGGCATCATTCTGGTGTATTATGAAGCAGTTAACATCCAATAAAGGTGCAGCCAGGGCGCTTTCATAGATTTCCGTTCCTCTTCCATCTGGCATTCTTGTACTGCTCTGGAGGGCAGCTGTTGACAAAGCTGATCCTATAGTTTCCGCTGGTGTCGGGTTTATGTCAATCACTTGTGCTAGATGTTTTATTGAGTCAGTAGCATGCACTAGACAGGTGCTCAAGCTCAAAACAACTGGCCACACACAACTGATATGTGAGTGCAGCTTCAGCAGATAATGTCACTTCTGTGTGGCGTCACTCATCATGAGAACATCAATTACATTGGCATCTTAGGCTGCAGGGGGGCTCTGTGGAGCAATCTATTTTTTTTGTACGCTATGAATAGTTACGTTTTTTTTAGATTTAATTTTAACCTTTTAACGGTGGCAGTTAAGGGTACTTATTCCTCAGCAGTGCTGAGAAATAAGGTTATAGCACCCCCCCAGTGTCTGAAATTTTCCGGGTTCTCGGCTTTCAGGGGTAGCTGAGACCCCGGAGATCGCGATTCATGTCAGTTTTTATCGACCCCCCAGTGTTGCGATCTGCTATTCACAAAGAAGGTCCTATTTCCTATTTATTTCTCTGTCTTCTGATATTATCTATCACATCAGAGGAGAGAGAAATGGGGCTAGGGTTAGGTTTGTGGCTAGGCTTACAGCTAGGGTTAGGGTTGGGGCTAGGCTTACAGCTAGGGTTGGGGCTAGGCTTACAGCTAGGGTTAGGGTTGGGGCTAGGCTTACAGCTAGGGTTAGGGTTGGGCTAGGGTTAGGGTTGGGATTAGGGTTAGAGGTCTGGAGTAAGAATTGGGGAGTTTTCACTGCTTAGGTACATCTGGGGGTCTCCAAATGTGACATGGCGCCCGCCATTGATTCCAGCTAATTTTGCGTTCAAAAAGTCAAACGGTGCTCCCTCCCGACTGAGCCCTGCCAGGCGCCCAAACAGTGGATTTCCCCCACATACTGGGTATCGGCGTACCCTGGGGAAATTGCACAAATTTTGTGGTCCATTTTCTCCTGATGCCCTTGTGAACATAAAGTTTGGTTCCAAAGTAAATTTTTTTGTGAAAAAAGAAAAAATGTAAATTTTTCTCTTCCACATTGCTTTAGTTCTTGTGAAGCACCTGAAGGGTTAATAAACTTTTTGAATGTGGTTTTGGGCACCTTGAGGGGTGCAGTTTTTAGAATGTTGTCACTTTTGGGTATTTTCTGCTATATTGACCTTCCCCCCCCCCCCCCCCCCAACTCCAAATGTGAGATGGTCGCTAAAAAAAAAAAAAAATGCAAATGAAAAATGTCCTGCTCCACCGAATCCGTGAAGATAAAATTTCTTTATTCACAAACTTGTAACATAGAGGGTACAAACTTCAGCACAAACCATATGGGTGTGAACCTCAACGCGTTTCTGGAGTCTACGCTCCCTTAATCATGACTAAGGGAGCTTAGTCTCCAGAAACGCATTGAGGTTCACACCCACATGGTTTGTGCTTAAGTTTGTACCCTCAATGTTAAAATTTCTTTATTCACAAACTTTTATCTTCACGGCTTCGGTGGAGTTGGATATTTTTCTTCTTTTGGACTTTACACGTTTGGACACAGCGGGACCATGCTCCCGAAGTTAAACTAATGTATCACGGGTGAGCTGGTTTATTTTTCTTTGCTAAAAAAAATGGTTTTGCTGGAGAAATGAGAAATCGCTGGTCAACTTTTAACCCTTATAACATCCTAACAAAAAAAAGTTGTTTACATCAGCACAATTTTGGAAAGTAGACATGTGGGAAACCACCACTCTCTGATTTAAGGGCACACAAATTAAAAGTTTGAAAATTATAAAATTTTCAAAATTTTTGTCAAATTTTTGTTTTTTTTCATAAATAAACGCAAGTCATAAATAAGACATTTTACCATAACATGAAGTACAATATGTCACGAAAAAACAGTCTCAGAATCAATGGGATCCGTTCAAGAGCTATAACCTCATAAAGTGACAGTGGTCAGAATTGTAAAAATTGGCCTGGTCATTAAGTACAAAATTGGCGGTGTTGCTAAGGGGTTAAAGGGCACATGTCACCTCGTTTTTTCAGTATGAGATAAAAATACTGTTAAATAGGGCCTGAGCTGTGCATTACAACAGAGATGCGAACTCTGCTTCAGGAAAATGGCCGCCGCGATATCCATCTGCGCACGCGTGGCATCCCGCCAGCAGAGCGCCGCTTCTGCGCACGCGCGGCCAAAGGAAGATGGCCGCCCCCACCGAGCACCAATGAAATAGTGCACATCGCCCTCTTTTAACTCCCCTGTGCAGTGGATTCGGGACCTTGGGCATGCGCAAACCACTACGCCACCAACGGAAAACTAAGCAAGATCTGGGGGAAGACACCACGCCCTTTTGACCAGACCAGCCTGATTGACAGGCGAAAACGGCTACTTTGGTAACGTATTTTGGCAGCATAGGTGGGGAATCGGGGTCCACAAAATACACTGTTGTAATGCACAGCTCAGGCCCTATTTAACAGTATTTTTATCTCATACTGAAAAAACGAGGTGACAGGTGCCCTTTAAGAGATTTAGAGAAGCTCTCCAATACCTAAAATGTCATTTTTACATATATATTTTTACATCCTAATCACTTTCCAAATTTGCTTTATTACACGGCTCCCCATCCAGCTAATCTCTAAATGTGATTTTTTTTTATTTTTTTACATCACTTCCTGGAACTTTCATAGGAGATTGAAACTGGACGTCACAGGAGGCTTAGGCTGCACTCGCAGCATTTATCATCCTTCCTTGGAACGTGATGTCATCAAGGGGTGGCGCTGTAGTTACTGTCTACAGTTTTTAGTTTTACATCGTGGCTCAGTGAATGTCCTGGTTCCTTGGTGCTGATAGAATCTGTGGGAGAGGTGAGCACAGTGCCAGCACTCTGCTTCTGTCTTCGACGGCTACAGCCGCCTTTTATTGTGAAACAACATGTCGTTAGGGGGTGGAGATGATTTTAAAAAAAAAAATGTGCGAGTGACGCCAGCACAGTCCCACAGCTTCTATCGTTGTCCTCAAATGAATTGTCATCAGTGGGCAGCCCTGATGTCACTCGCCCTGCTTCTGTCATTTTACCCTTATGACAAGTGGCATCAAGCTCTGGTGTCACTCACTGTTATTTTTACCTCCAACCCCTGGCGACCTCTTATTTCACAGTAAGAGTCCGCTAACAGCGATAAAAGCAGAGAGCCGGTGCTGCGCTCACCCCTCCCACCGCATCGATCACCATTATGGAACCAGGATATCTTCACAGGGCGGAAATGGAAATAACTGTAGTATGTAACCTGCATGTGTCACACCCTGATTATGTCCTGTACTTGGAGGGGAAAGCGAGTGCAGCTCCAGCCTTCTGAGACATCTTGTTTCTGACTCCGCTTGATCGAAGTGTCACAGGAAGTGAAGTTTAAGATAAAAAATAAAATGCATATTTAGGGATTAGCAGAATATGGAGAATTGCAGCCTATTTTATGATAAAGGTAATTACAAAAGTGATCAAGGTGTAAAAATAAATATTTATAAAATACATTTTAGTTACCTGACCACCCCTTTCATTTTAGTATAGCCAAATATTAAAAATAGAACAAATAAACTTACCTGAACAATGCATTTTTGGCATCCCCAATACTGGCCTGTTTCAGATCATTCCTGTGAATAGTTTGTGTGTGCTGATGGTCTGAGCCATGGTTGTTTACAGATAAGGAGGAAAAGGTGCAGAGACTGGCTGGTTTTGGAGTTGCAGGACAGTAAAAATTGCTAAAGTTAGACTTCTTTTTCCGTATTTGTTCAATAACCAGTGGGAACTAGCTGTAGCCTGTAATATATACAGAGAACCTTCTGCTGCAGTAGCTGGGATCCGAGATATTGCTTATCACAGCCATTTAGTGGTCAATAGTCACTGCGATATCTGAGCAGTTTGACACCGATCATGTTTCTGTTTTCATGTTCAATTGCACACGATACCGTATATAATGGTGTCTGCGGAGTGGAATAAAACATGTTTTGGGTTTTTTTTTTTTCTCCTGTGTTGCAGAGATATTTGCAAAGTCTTTGGCACTTAATGAGTTAAATGGATTAACACCCACCTTAAACTTAAAGGGAACCTGTCACCCCCAAAATCGAAGGTGAGCTAAGCCCACCGGCATCAGGGGCTTATCTACAGCATTCCAGAATGCTGTAGATAAGCCCCTGATGCTGGTGGGCTTAGCTCACCTTCGATTTTGGGGGTGACAGGTTCCCCTTTAACAAAAGTTGAGAGAGTTTTCATTGGGGGCTTGTACTTCTTCCTGTATGATGCTAACCAACCATATGCAAGCAGTAACACACTGGAGAGAGAACACTCCCCCACCATAGCTTAGCGCCGGTCTCTCCATATTATAGATGTAATCACACTAATCTCTGCTGTGCTCAAGCAATTTGTCATTGCTTTACAGTGAGATCAGTGCGGTCTGGACTCCTGTGTGAGAAGTTATGAGCCTGCTCTGGTCTCACTGCAGACCGATGACAAGTTGAGCACAAGTGACTTAACTGCAATACTGACACATCTTTGGGGACACGTAGTGTGGGGTGAGGGGCAGCACAGCAGAGGTGACTGTGCAAGGAGTGGAGGAGAGCTGATAAAAGGGACTGTCACACAGATAAATTCTCCTGTACTGCCCCTACCCAACCTAGACCTGATCTGAAATGTGTTATCTAATCATGCAAGAGGTAATACCAGAAAATAATACCACAAACTCTGCCGGCAGCAGGCTCCTAGTCTTTGGGGGAGTTGGGTGCCCATCAGATATTGATGGCCTGCCCCGTGGATAGGTCACAGGTATGGTATGACTCGGCATCCCATTTAACGTACTGATCGGCTGAATGCATTTTAAGAATGACCTTTTTAGACCACAATGAATGCAGCAGGACACAACCACCTCCCCCCAGCCAAATGAAGAAATAAACTGGTGACCAGTTTGTCTGGCTTTTCCTGTAAGGCCTCCTGCAGTGGCCGTAATGCACTATTGTGGACCTTCTCCCTCCTCTGAGACACAAGGCCGCTGTTCTGCAGATGACGCACTCTTTATTTGATCGGTTTACTGTGAGAAAACGAAGGCACTAAAGTCTTTTGTGTTCTGAAGGTCACAAATCCAGAAATAAGTCGCTCCTATCTGAGGGATGGAATCATCCGGCACAAAAGTATCGTTCCCAAGGCCGATGTGTAACACAACAGGTTCTTCCAGAGGGCACATAGAATATTCTAGCATTGTGTGTTTAAGGGTTATGCCCATCGCCAACACTTCCAGAAGATGTGTAGAATATGCCATACATATGTGAAAGGCGACCACTGAGACTCGATGCTCTGGAGAGGACGCTCGCCCGGCCTGGTGATCTGGCTGCCAGCATGGGCGGCAAAATGGATTTCAGATGTGCCCCGGACTTGACTTAAATTTGGCAAAATGGGTCTAAACTCTGCAGCTTCTCGCTCTGATTGAACCTTCCTTTTCTTCTTGTTCTGTGCGCGGTACGTTTCCCCGCACACCACGTGGTGTTCATGTGAACGTACCCTTAGGGCTTCGGTTGCTCAGCTGTGGACTCATTACATCACCTGGCTTATAGTTTCAGCTGTGGGCCTGTCTGCAATGGGACAGCACGTGAAAAGCCCATTCCCATGAAAGTCTTATTCCTCTCCTCAGTGGGTCAGGACCTGGAGACCCCGGCCGTGCTACTAATTGCACTTTTGTTTTTTTTCTCCATGACAAACGTGTCTAAAAATTCACTTGGACCCGATGGCTGCTCTTCCACCCGACAGTATAGGCTGGCGGACGAGTGCTGGGCATGAACAGTGAGCACACACTACAAGGATCAGCATACCTTCACAGGTCACATGTTTAGAGGAATATACGAAAAATCCACCCCACTGTCCCAAAATCCTGTAAAACCTGCAGTTTGTCGGACGATCCTTCAGGATTTTCTAATATGAAAAATGTGACTTTTTCTCTGGGCCACAAGTTAATTGGTAATATTTTCAAGTCATCTGTATGAGATGTATGCCAGCCCTAAGTTACACAACCCGGATCAGGCTGTGGCATCTCCGACTTTTGGCAGCGATCCTGGCACTGGAAGTCAATAAAGAAATTAAAGAATTTCCGGGCCGGACATAAAAATAAATGTGTACAGCTTAAGTAGATCTCCAGTTTGCAAGCGGGGGAGATGGCATTGATCTGTCTGGTCTCTTTTCCTGTTTCTATGATTACCTCTTCAGGATTTCCAGCTTTGTTAATGGATTGCTCGGCATGCTTGGAAATACTAAGCTGCAGCCATTTCGCCGGCTCTTAGCGACCGGTCACTTTACCGAGTATGGAAACTTGCAGAAAGGGAAGAAAAACCATTCTGACCGTATTCTGGAATCTGAGTAGCTTATTGCTGCCACCTGCTGGCGGAGAATCAGAATGTCTCATTAGTTTGGGGAATTTGATGCCGTGAAGTGTAAACAGGACATTTCAGGTGACTGCGTAGCATTACTGGGCCATGAAAACGCCATCTCCTATGTCGCTGGATAACATGGCCCTGAGCAGCCAGATAAAAATAGCCCAAGGCATTTCTCTTTGCCTGTTGAGAAGCGTTAATACTTGAAATTTCTGTCCCCCCTTGCACAGAAATGCTATTGTATTGACACCCACTGAAGATTGCCGAGCGTCCGTGCTGATTTGTGGTCTAGTGACAAAGGGCATTCATGCCATATTTTATATTCCACAGCACTGGACAATGGCTGGCATTGCTCATCGGTTGGGTGCTACATTGTAGATTAAATTTGGCTTTTAGGTATGTGGGAGGAAACGGGAGCACCCGGAGGGATGTCATACAAATGGCATCCTTACTAGACTTTGACCCCAGGAACCCAGCGTTGCAATAGTATCCACTGAGCCACCATGATATGTCGCCCATACCTGCTCAATGACGATTAGACCAATTTCGGAAAGATGATCCTTTTCTTTCTGAGAAATAAGCCACCGCCAACGATGTCTGACAGTGGCTCTCCCATAGAGATCACAGGGCAGTCGGGCGAGATAGCTGCCGGGTGATCCATCTAAAGTGAACATTGGGGCTCTACCATGATAGGTTGGTATCTGGTTGTCTTCTGAACTGTATTATCTGCTGTGATTGTATTGTCTGCTCCTGTGGGTAACATACTCCTTTCTTTCTTTTTAGAGCAAAGTAGAAGAGATGACTTAGAAGCTTTAGGACATATGTTTATGTATTTTCTACGAGGAAGCCTGCCTTGGCAAGGACTTAAGGTAACCGTTCACTATGGGGCAGACCTTAGTAGTGAAGTTCCCAGCAAGGACCATGAAAGAGTAGTCAACTAACACCTTTTGCGAATATTAAAAAAAAGTTCAAAGATCAGAGAAGCCAGCATGCACAAGTAAGATGTTGTCCACTACTTTTACATTGATGGCATGACCTTAGCATAGGTCACCAATGTCTGATCGCCTGGGGTCTGACAACCAGCTGTTATCGGTGGCGGCAGTAGATACTTGCAGAGTTGCTCCGTCTGCTTGTAGTGGCAGGGTATTACACATCTGCCTACTATTGCTTTTAATAGGAGGCGGATGTTCAGTACCAAGCCCTGGCCACCACAAGCAGAAGGAGCAGCTCGGCAGGTGAGCACTTCCGATAGCTGATCGGGCAGGGGGGGGTGGGTGACTGGAGTTGGACCCCGGGCGATCAGAAATTGATGACCTATCCTAAGGACAGACCAATGTAAAAGTAGTGGACAACCTCTTTTAAAGGGCTTTCTCCCAGGGTGAGCTGGCAACTCTGCTTTTTTACTAAAATATGGAAACGTGATGATGGCTAAAGATGTCTTTCCAGCTTTATCTTACTGATCGGATGGTCCTTTATAAACCTCACACCCGTATATAGAATATATTTCAGCATCAAAGCTGCTGCTAAGTGAGGACCGCCAGCAGATTCTGGGCATCATGCATTTGATGTGCCGCTATCAATACAAATAAATAAATCCCACTGAGGTCATTTGCTGGTGAAGTGGTGCAAAGCTTGTATTAGTGGCTCCCTGACCTGACTGCGTCTGATGTTGGTCTCCGTCCTATTCCTGTCGGTGAAGCTGAGCAGCTATAGCTCAAGCACATCCAATAGGCTAATATGGTGATGTTTTGGGGGAAAACACAGAGCCTTAATGAAGCTAGGAGGGTATACGAGCTCCGCTCTACTCCAGCGCATTGTAGTGACCTCGTGGTATGTAAAGCTTCTCTCCGATTTATAGGACTGCAAATGAAAGAAGCAGAAGCAATATCACTCCTAATGCCGCCATTAATGGTTCTTTTGAGTTGTTCTATTTTTCTTCTATTTTCCAGTTACCAAATCCTCTCAATCTTTGTCTTTTCTTCATTGTAGGCAGACACATTAAAAGAAAGGTATCAGAAAATTGGAGATACAAAGCGAGCGACTCCAATTGAAGTACTCTGCGAGAATTTCCCAGGTAACTAGCTGCTGCCAAGTGGCATCATTTCTGTGTGGAGCGGGCTGATGAATGAACAATGCCTACTCTCAATAACCACTACACGCTCCTTGAAGTGCTATTTAGTTTTTATTAAGATGCCTTCCTCATCTGTATGTAAATTGGGGCTTCTCGGAGCAGGCTGAAGACTTGATGACATTTGCCTCCTCCTGCACTGAGCCCATCTTAGTCTGCTGTTATTGTCTTCTAAATTAGACTAAATGGCAGTAAATGTGCTATTTCTCTGCCGTGGATGTGCATTTCTGCCATCCAGAAGATGGCTCAGGAGCTCAGGAAGATTTGTGTGAAAGAAATGTTACTCGGATTCTCTTCTGAGACCTGGTGAAGCTTCATCCATAACATCTTATTCACAAAGTGCACTTTTACCTGTAAACCCTGGAGTGGATCCCAATGATGGATGGATAAATATATTAGATATAGAGAGAGTTGAGCAAAAAGATTAACAAGACTGGTCCAGCAGCCACCTCTCTAGTCTGGCAGTGGATTTAGTTCCCTGTACACCTTCTTTTATTTACCCAACTTCATTGGCATAACACTGTGGGAACTTACTGATAAGGAGTGCTGGAGATGGCTGTGGGTAGGAGGGGGCGTGCTGGAGATGGCGGCAGGTAGAATGGGGCTCTCTGGGTGCTGGAGATGGCAGCAGGTAGGAGGGGGCTCTCTATGTGCTAGAGATGGCTGAGGTTGGAGGAGGCTCTCTGGGTGCTGGAGATGGCAGCAGGTAGGAGGGGGCTCTCTAAGGGTGCTGGAGATGCAGGTAGGAGGAGGCTCTCTATGTGCTGGAAATGGCTGAGGTTGGAGGAGGCTCTCTGGTCGCTGGAGATGCCGACGGGTAGGAGGAGGCTCTCTGGTCGCTGAAAATGCTGACTGGTAGGAGGAGGCTCTCTGAGCGCTGAAGGTGCTGACGGGTAGGAGGAGGCTCTCTGGGTGCTGGAGATGGCGATGGGTAGGAGGAGGCTCTGGGTGCTGGAGATGGCTGAGGTTGGAGGAAGCTCTCTGGTCACTGGAGATGCCGACGGGTAGGAGGAGGCTCTCTGGTCGCTGAAAATGCTGACTGGTAGGAGGAGGCTCTCTGAGCGCTGAAGGTGCTGACGGGTAGGAGGAGGCTCTCTGGGTGCTGGAGATGGGGATGGGTAGGAGGAGGCTCTCTGGGTGCTGGAGATGGGGATGGGTAGGAGGAGGCTCTCTGGTCGCTGAAGATGCTGACGGGTAGGAGGAGGCTCTGGGTGCTGGAGATGGCTGAGGTTGGAGGAAGCTCTCTGGTCACTGGAGATGCCGACGGGTAGGAGGAGGCTCTCTGGTCGCTGAAAATGCTGACTGGTAGGAGGAGGCTCTCTGAGCGCTGAAGGTGCTGACGGGTAGGAGGAGGCTCTCTGGGTGCTGGAGATGGGGATGGGTAGGAGGAGGCTCTCTGGGTGCTGGAGATGGGGATGGGTAGGAGGAGGCTCTCTGGTCGCTGAAGATGCTGACGGGTAGGAGGAGGCTCTGGGTGCTGGAGATGGCTGAGGTTGGAGGAAGCTCTCTGGTCACTGGAGATGCCGACGGGTAGGAGGAGGCTCTCTGGTCGCTGAAAATGCTGACTGGTAGGAGGAGGCTCTCTGAGCGCTGAAGGTGCTGACGGGTAGGAGGAGGCTCTCTGGGTGCTGGAGATGGCGATGGGTAGGAGGAGGCTCTCTGGTCGCTGAAGATGCTGACGGGTAGGAGGAGGCTCTCTGGGTGCTGGAGATGCCTTTGGACAGGAGGAGGCTCTGGGGAGGGCTCTCTGGGTGCTGGAGATGGCGGTTGGATGCAGCTCTCGGGGTGCTGGGGATGAAGGTAGGAGGAAGCTCTCTGGTTGCTGGAGATGACCGCTTGTAGGAGGAGGCTCTCTGGGTGCTGGATATGCCGGCGGGTAGGAGGAGGCTTTTGGGGTGCTGGAGATGGCTGTGGGTAGGAGGAAGCGGTCTCTGCTCCTGTGACCACTGATTGCCAATATGGCATCCGGACCAGGCTCCTCTGACTTTTTGTATGACTAGTGAATTTCTAAGTCCTACATGATGTGGATCCACTCGAGGATAATGTCATTCAATAAGACTAATCCTCATGCTCTCCAGTAGCAAACTACTTTCCACTCTGTCACATGGGAAATTTCCAGTGCATGTGAATGAGGATACAGATCCCCCCCCCCCATTAACAGGTATGGGATGCAGGCGTAAGCACCACATCTACGCCAAATACTTGTGAACATAGCCGAAGATTAATAAGTTTACACAGCCAGAATGTCTTTTAAGTTGATTTTACGTCAGGTGTGTGGCAGAGCTTATTGTAGAGCTGCAAAATAATATCTGATCCGCTCCATTAGTCATGTGACTGGAACAAACTTCCAATAACCTGTAAACTTCTCTACTATCCCCTATGGAAAATCAGCCAAAAATAAGCTGGTATGTGACCCATTATTAGCTTGTCTGCGAGCCACAAACCTAAATCTTTGCGATTTTTCAATTAGATTTATTTTAATTTCTAAAGTAAATTTGTCAGGCTCCAGTTGACTCTGTCGTATGTGAAGTCCCACCAACTTTTTAGGAAAATAAGTTGCGTAAAAATTGAAATATGTCGCACATCTTTGTATAAAAATGACATATGCCAAAATGTGCCCCTTTTCTAAGTCCTAATAGTGGGGTACTGCCATTGCTAAATTCCCCCTGTGTCATCAGAAAATGAATTGTGTTTTTATGCTGACTGTTCTCTTGCCGTAAGATCCCCTGCCTAAGGGTATGTGTCCACGTTCAGGGCCGCAGCGTCCAGATGTTACAGCATAGTGGAGGGGATTTCATGAAATCCCGTCTCCACTATGCAGTAAAAGACGCATGCGGCAGACCCGAGAAAACTCACATGCGGCGCGTCTTTTAAGAACGCAGCATGTCCTTACATTGCTGAAACAACACATGAAGAACGCAGGTGACCTGCCAGTGACCTCAGGTGCAGATTTGGTGCAGATTTTACCTGCATAAAATCCTGAGGCAATCCTGAGGCAATCCTGAACGTGGACACATACCCTAAAAGGTTCACCAGATTCCTTTGCAACGCGAGTTGCTGGGATCTGCTGCTGATGTCTGACTGATGACTGATTCATCGGCTCCGTGGCCTCAGTTGTAAATGGGTTCAGATGTGATGAAGCAATCGCCAGGCATTTCAGTGATCCCCTCTCTTTTATACTCTAATATCGAATTTGTGTTAGATTTTTACAGAAATATTGGAGGCATCTTTTAAAATACTTAAATGCATGTAATTGGTCTTGCAACATTTTTTTTTTTTTTTAATTCGGATTCATTAAAAATGTTGCACCTTTTTTGCTTTTGCAGGCTTTATTTCAGTGCGCATTCACCTTTGAGGTGGTCCATGGTCCTAAATCAGCTGAGAGGAGCTCAGAAAAGGATACATAATGGTTTTAAGCTCCCTCTGAGTCCTAGCAGCTGACTGATGGGTTCTCAGTTAACTCATGCTGCAGCCAGCAATGGAAAGGCTAGTGTCCAACACACAGGCTAGAGTCCAACACACAGGCTAGAGTCCAACACACAGGCTAGAGTCCAACACACAGGCTAGAGTCCAACACACAGGCTAGAGTCCAACACGCAGGCTAGAGTCCAACACGCAGGCTAGAGTCCAACACGCAGGCTAGGGTCCAACACGCAGGCTAGGGTCCAACACGCAGGCTAGGGTCCAACACGCAGGCTAGGGTCCAACACGCAGGCTAGGGTCCAACACGCAGGCTAGGGTCCAACACGCAGGCTAGGGTCCAACACGCAGGCTAGGGTCCAACACGCAGGCTAGGGTCCAACACGCAGGCTAGGGTCCAACACGCAGGCTAGGGTCCAACACGCAGGCTAGGGTCCAACACGCAGGCTAGGGTCCAACACGCAGGCTAGGGTCCAACACGCAGGCTAGGGTCCAACACGCAGGCTAGGGTCCAACACGCAGGCTAGGGTCCAACACGCAGGCTAGGGTCCAACACGCAGGCTAGGGTCCAACACGCAGGCTAGGGTCCAACACGCAGGCTAGGGTCCAACACGCAGGCTAGGGTCCAACACGCAGGCTAGGGTCCAACACGCAGGCTAGGGTCCAACACGCAGGCTAGGGTCCAACACGCAGGCTAGGGTCCAACACGCAGGCTAGGGTCCAACACGCAGGCTAGGGTCCAACACGCAGGCTAGGGTCCAACACGCAGGCTAGGGTCCAACACGCAGGCTAGGGTCCAACACGCAGGCTAGGGTCCAACACGCAGGCTAGGGTCCAACACGCAGGCTAGGGTCCAACACGCAGGCTAGGGTCCAACACGCAGGCTAGGGTCCAACACGCAGGCTAGGGTCCAACACGCAGGCTAGGGTCCAACACGCAGGCTAGGGTCCAACACGCAGGCTAGGGTCCAACACGCAGGCTAGGGTCCAACACGCAGGCTAGGGTCCAACACGCAGGCTAGGGTCCAACACGCAGGCTAGGGTCCAACACGCAGGCTAGGGTCCAACACGCAGGCTAGGGTCCAACACGCAGGCTAGGGTCCAACACGCAGGCTAGGGTCCAACACGCAGGCTAGGGTCCAACACGCAGGCTAGGGTCCAACACGCAGGCTAGGGTCCAACACGCAGGCTAGGGTCCAACACGCAGGCTAGGGTCCAACACGCAGGCTAGGGTCCAACACGCAGGCTAGGGTCCAACACGCAGGCTAGGGTCCAACACGCAGGCTAGGGTCCAACACGCAGGCTAGGGTCCAACACGCAGGCTAGGGTCCAACACGCAGGCTAGGGTCCAACACGCAGGCTAGGGTCCAACACGCAGGCTAGGGTCCAACACGCAGGCTAGGGTCCAACACGCAGGCTAGGGTCCAACACGCAGGCTAGGGTCCAACACGCAGGCTAGGGTCCAACACGCAGGCTAGGGTCCAACACGCAGGCTAGGGTCCAACACGCAGGCTAGGGTCCAACACGCAGGCTAGGGTCCAACACGCAGGCTAGGGTCCAACACGCAGGCTAGGGTCCAACACGCAGGCTAGGGTCCAACACGCAGGCTAGGGTCCAACACGCAGGCTAGGGTCCAACACGCAGGCTAGGGTCCAACACGCAGGCTAGGGTCCAACACGCAGGCTAGGGTCCAACACGCAGGCTAGGGTCCAACACGCAGGCTAGGGTCCAACACGCAGGCTAGGGTCCAACACGCAGGCTAGGGTCCAACACGCAGGCTAGGGTCCAACACGCAGGCTAGGGTCCAACACGCAGGCTAGGGTCCAACACGCAGGCTAGGGTCCAACACGCAGGCTAGGGTCCAACACGCAGGCTAGGGTCCAACACGCAGGCTAGGGTCCAACACGCAGGCTAGGGTCCAACACGCAGGCTAGGGTCCAACACGCAGGCTAGGGTCCAACACGCAGGCTAGGGTCCAACACGCAGGCTAGGGTCCAACACGCAGGCTAGGGTCCAACACGCAGGCTAGGGTCCAACACGCAGGCTAGGGTCCAACACGCAGGCTAGGGTCCAACACGCAGGCTAGGGTCCAACACGCAGGCTAGGGTCCAACACGCAGGCTAGGGTCCAACACGCAGGCTAGGGTCCAACACGCAGGCTAGGGTCCAACACGCAGGCTAGGGTCCAACACGCAGGCTAGGGTCCAACACGCAGGCTAGGGTCCAACACGCAGGCTAGGGTCCAACACGCAGGCTAGGGTCCAACACGCAGGCTAGGGTCCAACACGCAGGCTAGGGTCCAACACGCAGGCTAGGGTCCAACACGCAGGCTAGGGTCCAACACGCAGGCTAGGGTCCAACACGCAGGCTAGGGTCCAACACGCAGGCTAGGGTCCAACACGCAGGCTAGGGTCCAACACGCAGGCTAGGGTCCAACACGCAGGCTAGGGTCCAACACGCAGGCTAGGGTCCAACACGCAGGCTAGGGTCCAACACGCAGGCTAGGGTCCAACACGCAGGCTAGGGTCCAACACGCAGGCTAGGGTCCAACACGCAGGCTAGGGTCCAACACGCAGGCTAGGGTCCAACACGCAGGCTAGGGTCCAACACGCAGGCTAGGGTCCAACACGCAGGCTAGGGTCCAACACGCAGGCTAGGGTCCAACACGCAGGCTAGGGTCCAACACGCAGGCTAGGGTCCAACACGCAGGCTAGGGTCCAACACGCAGGCTAGGGTCCAACACGCAGGCTAGGGTCCAACACGCAGGCTAGGGTCCAACACGCAGGCTAGGGTCCAACACGCAGGCTAGGGTCCAACACGCAGGCTAGGGTCCAACACGCAGGCTAGGGTCCAACACGCAGGCTAGGGTCCAACACGCAGGCTAGGGTCCAACACGCAGGCTAGGGTCCAACACGCAGGCTAGGGTCCAACACGCAGGCTAGGGTCCAACACGCAGGCTAGGGTCCAACACGCAGGCTAGGGTCCAACACGCAGGCTAGGGTCCAACACGCAGGCTAGGGTCCAACACGCAGGCTAGGGTCCAACACGCAGGCTAGGGTCCAACACGCAGGCTAGGGTCCAACACGCAGGCTAGGGTCCAACACGCAGGCTAGGGTCCAACACGCAGGCTAGGGTCCAACACGCAGGCTAGGGTCCAACACGCAGGCTAGGGTCCAACACGCAGGCTAGGGTCCAACACGCAGGCTAGGGTCCAACACGCAGGCTAGGGTCCAACACGCAGGCTAGGGTCCAACACGCAGGCTAGGGTCCAACACGCAGGCTAGGGTCCAACACGCAGGCTAGGGTCCAACACGCAGGCTAGGGTCCAACACGCAGGCTAGGGTCCAACACGCAGGCTAGGGTCCAACACGCAGGCTAGGGTCCAACACGCAGGCTAGGGTCCAACACGCAGGCTAGGGTCCAACACGCAGGCTAGGGTCCAACACGCAGGCTAGGGTCCAACACGCAGGCTAGGGTCCAACACGCAGGCTAGGGTCCAACACGCAGGCTAGGGTCCAACACGCAGGCTAGGGTCCAACACGCAGGCTAGGGTCCAACACGCAGGCTAGGGTCCAACACGCAGGCTAGGGTCCAACACGCAGGCTAGGGTCCAACACGCAGGCTAGGGTCCAACACGCAGGCTAGGGTCCAACACGCAGGCTAGGGTCCAACACGCAGGCTAGGGTCCAACACGCAGGCTAGGGTCCAACACGCAGGCTAGGGTCCAACACGCAGGCTAGGGTCCAACACGCAGGCTAGGGTCCAACACGCAGGCTAGGGTCCAACACGCAGGCTAGGGTCCAACACGCAGGCTAGGGTCCAACACGCAGGCTAGGGTCCAACACGCAGGCTAGGGTCCAACACGCAGGCTAGGGTCCAACACGCAGGCTAGGGTCCAACACGCAGGCTAGGGTCCAACACGCAGGCTAGGGTCCAACACGCAGGCTAGGGTCCAACACGCAGGCTAGGGTCCAACACGCAGGCTAGGGTCCAACACGCAGGCTAGGGTCCAACACGCAGGCTAGGGTCCAACACGCAGGCTAGGGTCCAACACGCAGGCTAGGGTCCAACACGCAGGCTAGGGTCCAACACGCAGGCTAGGGTCCAACACGCAGGCTAGGGTCCAACACGCAGGCTAGGGTCCAACACGCAGGCTAGGGTCCAACACGCAGGCTAGGGTCCAACACGCAGGCTAGGGTCCAACACGCAGGCTAGGGTCCAACACGCAGGCTAGGGTCCAACACGCAGGCTAGGGTCCAACACGCAGGCTAGGGTCCAACACGCAGGCTAGGGTCCAACACGCAGGCTAGGGTCCAACACGCAGGCTAGGGTCCAACACGCAGGCTAGGGTCCAACACGCAGGCTAGGGTCCAACACGCAGGCTAGGGTCCAACACGCAGGCTAGGGTCCAACACGCAGGCTAGGGTCCAACACGCAGGCTAGGGTCCAACACGCAGGCTAGGGTCCAACACGCAGGCTAGGGTCCAACACGCAGGCTAGGGTCCAACACGCAGGCTAGGGTCCAACACGCAGGCTAGGGTCCAACACGCAGGCTAGGGTCCAACACGCAGGCTAGGGTCCAACACGCAGGCTAGGGTCCAACACGCAGGCTAGGGTCCAACACGCAGGCTAGGGTCCAACACGCAGGCTAGGGTCCAACACGCAGGCTAGGGTCCAACACGCAGGCTAGGGTCCAACACGCAGGCTAGGGTCCAACACGCAGGCTAGGGTCCAACACGCAGGCTAGGGTCCAACACGCAGGCTAGGGTCCAACACGCAGGCTAGGGTCCAACACGCAGGCTAGGGTCCAACACGCAGGCTAGGGTCCAACACGCAGGCTAGGGTCCAACACGCAGGCTAGGGTCCAACACGCAGGCTAGGGTCCAACACGCAGGCTAGGGTCCAACACGCAGGCTAGGGTCCAACACGCAGGCTAGGGTCCAACACGCAGGCTAGGGTCCAACACGCAGGCTAGGGTCCAACACGCAGGCTAGGGTCCAACACGCAGGCTAGGGTCCAACACGCAGGCTAGGGTCCAACACGCAGGCTAGGGTCCAACACGCAGGCTAGGGTCCAACACGCAGGCTAGGGTCCAACACGCAGGCTAGGGTCCAACACGCAGGCTAGGGTCCAACACGCAGGCTAGGGTCCAACACGCAGGCTAGGGTCCAACACGCAGGCTAGGGTCCAACACGCAGGCTAGGGTCCAACACGCAGGCTAGGGTCCAACACGCAGGCTAGGGTCCAACACGCAGGCTAGGGTCCAACACGCAGGCTAGGGTCCAACACGCAGGCTAGGGTCCAACACGCAGGCTAGGGTCCAACACGCAGGCTAGGGTCCAACACGCAGGCTAGGGTCCAACACGCAGGCTAGGGTCCAACACGCAGGCTAGGGTCCAACACGCAGGCTAGGGTCCAACACGCAGGCTAGGGTCCAACACGCAGGCTAGGGTCCAACACGCAGGCTAGGGTCCAACACGCAGGCTAGGGTCCAACACGCAGGCTAGGGTCCAACACGCAGGCTAGGGTCCAACACGCAGGCTAGGGTCCAACACGCAGGCTAGGGTCCAACACGCAGGCTAGGGTCCAACACGCAGGCTAGGGTCCAACACGCAGGCTAGGGTCCAACACGCAGGCTAGGGTCCAACACGCAGGCTAGGGTCCAACACGCAGGCTAGGGTCCAACACGCAGGCTAGGGTCCAACACGCAGGCTAGGGTCCAACACGCAGGCTAGGGTCCAACACGCAGGCTAGGGTCCAACACGCAGGCTAGGGTCCAACACGCAGGCTAGGGTCCAACACGCAGGCTAGGGTCCAACACGCAGGCTAGGGTCCAACACGCAGGCTAGGGTCCAACACGCAGGCTAGGGTCCAACACGCAGGCTAGGGTCCAACACGCAGGCTAGGGTCCAACACGCAGGCTAGGGTCCAACACGCAGGCTAGGGTCCAACACGCAGGCTAGGGTCCAACACGCAGGCTAGGGTCCAACACGCAGGCTAGGGTCCAACACGCAGGCTAGGGTCCAACACGCAGGCTAGGGTCCAACACGCAGGCTAGGGTCCAACACGCAGGCTAGGGTCCAACACGCAGGCTAGGGTCCAACACGCAGGCTAGGGTCCAACACGCAGGCTAGGGTCCAACACGCAGGCTAGGGTCCAACACGCAGGCTAGGGTCCAACACGCAGGCTAGGGTCCAACACGCAGGCTAGGGTCCAACACGCAGGCTAGGGTCCAACACGCAGGCTAGGGTCCAACACGCAGGCTAGGGTCCAACACGCAGGCTAGGGTCCAACACGCAGGCTAGGGTCCAACACGCAGGCTAGGGTCCAACACGCAGGCTAGGGTCCAACACGCAGGCTAGGGTCCAACACGCAGGCTAGGGTCCAACACGCAGGCTAGGGTCCAACACGCAGGCTAGGGTCCAACACGCAGGCTAGGGTCCAACACGCAGGCTAGGGTCCAACACGCAGGCTAGGGTCCAACACGCAGGCTAGGGTCCAACACGCAGGCTAGGGTCCAACACGCAGGCTAGGGTCCAACACGCAGGCTAGGGTCCAACACGCAGGCTAGGGTCCAACACGCAGGCTAGGGTCCAACACGCAGGCTAGGGTCCAACACGCAGGCTAGGGTCCAACACGCAGGCTAGGGTCCAACACGCAGGCTAGGGTCCAACACGCAGGCTAGGGTCCAACACGCAGGCTAGGGTCCAACACGCAGGCTAGGGTCCAACACGCAGGCTAGGGTCCAACACGCAGGCTAGGGTCCAACACGCAGGCTAGGGTCCAACACGCAGGCTAGGGTCCAACACGCAGGCTAGGGTCCAACACGCAGGCTAGGGTCCAACACGCAGGCTAGGGTCCAACACGCAGGCTAGGGTCCAACACGCAGGCTAGGGTCCAACACGCAGGCTAGGGTCCAACACGCAGGCTAGGGTCCAACACGCAGGCTAGGGTCCAACACGCAGGCTAGGGTCCAACACGCAGGCTAGGGTCCAACACGCAGGCTAGGGTCCAACACGCAGGCTAGGGTCCAACACGCAGGCTAGGGTCCAACACGCAGGCTAGGGTCCAACACGCAGGCTAGGGTCCAACACGCAGGCTAGGGTCCAACACGCAGGCTAGGGTCCAACACGCAGGCTAGGGTCCAACACGCAGGCTAGGGTCCAACACGCAGGCTAGGGTCCAACACGCAGGCTAGGGTCCAACACGCAGGCTAGGGTCCAACACGCAGGCTAGGGTCCAACACGCAGGCTAGGGTCCAACACGCAGGCTAGGGTCCAACACGCAGGCTAGGGTCCAACACGCAGGCTAGGGTCCAACACGCAGGCTAGGGTCCAACACGCAGGCTAGGGTCCAACACGCAGGCTAGGGTCCAACACGCAGGCTAGGGTCCAACACGCAGGCTAGGGTCCAACACGCAGGCTAGGGTCCAACACGCAGGCTAGGGTCCAACACGCAGGCTAGGGTCCAACACGCAGGCTAGGGTCCAACACGCAGGCTAGGGTCCAACACGCAGGCTAGGGTCCAACACGCAGGCTAGGGTCCAACACGCAGGCTAGGGTCCAACACGCAGGCTAGGGTCCAACACGCAGGCTAGGGTCCAACACGCAGGCTAGGGTCCAACACGCAGGCTAGGGTCCAACACGCAGGCTAGGGTCCAACACGCAGGCTAGGGTCCAACACGCAGGCTAGGGTCCAACACGCAGGCTAGGGTCCAACACGCAGGCTAGGGTCCAACACGCAGGCTAGGGTCCAACACGCAGGCTAGGGTCCAACACGCAGGCTAGGGTCCAACACGCAGGCTAGGGTCCAACACGCAGGCTAGGGTCCAACACGCAGGCTAGGGTCCAACACGCAGGCTAGGGTCCAACACGCAGGCTAGGGTCCAACACGCAGGCTAGGGTCCAACACGCAGGCTAGGGTCCAACACGCAGGCTAGGGTCCAACACGCAGGCTAGGGTCCAACACGCAGGCTAGGGTCCAACACGCAGGCTAGGGTCCAACACGCAGGCTAGGGTCCAACACGCAGGCTAGGGTCCAACACGCAGGCTAGGGTCCAACACGCAGGCTAGGGTCCAACACGCAGGCTAGGGTCCAACACGCAGGCTAGGGTCCAACACGCAGGCTAGGGTCCAACACGCAGGCTAGGGTCCAACACGCAGGCTAGGGTCCAACACGCAGGCTAGGGTCCAACACGCAGGCTAGGGTCCAACACGCAGGCTAGGGTCCAACACGCAGGCTAGGGTCCAACACGCAGGCTAGGGTCCAACACGCAGGCTAGGGTCCAACACGCAGGCTAGGGTCCAACACGCAGGCTAGGGTCCAACACGCAGGCTAGGGTCCAACACGCAGGCTAGGGTCCAACACGCAGGCTAGGGTCCAACACGCAGGCTATAGCAAGCTGCATTTTAGTTGGGAGACATTTTAGCAAAAGCAACAAATCAGTCCTGCTGCCCTGTTTGTTTGGTGTTTTTTTCCAGCTTTTCTGTTGCGTTCGAATTAAACTATTGTCCTCATTGATAACATATGCCTCTACATAGTGACATGTGTTGCACGTAGCTCTGATCTGTGTAAAGGAAGGCTCGGCAGACTACATGGCATATGTTGCCCATAGGCTTCCTCAGTATAGGAATACTTGGCAGATTATCCTATAAAGTAAAAAAAAAAATATATAATAATAATTTTTTCCCAGAACTAATCAGGTCAATTTATTTTCTTCTTCTCCCTACTATTCGCTGTTTGGTACCTTGTACACAAGCACCAGGGCATGTGGCTTTACAGATCACATCAGACTGCAAAACTTGTGCTCTGGTAGCAATCGTTCTAGTTATTGCAGGGGCACAGTGTGTTTTCTGAGCCAGTGAGCGCTCAGGACCTCTGCTGTGCAGTATGGACCCCTTCACCACCTCCGATGTACTAGTACATTATATGTTGGGTCCCCTTCTTCAGCTCCTAGTCCCACAACCCTCCCTGCAGATGACGGCTGTGTTATTCTGTAAAGGAGCTCCCCTTCCATCGTGGCTGTTAGCAGCTATGTTCACATGTTGCATTTTTTATGCATTTTTTTTTCCGCAGGGAAAAACCTGCTCTCTTAGCAGTGAGGAACTTGTGTCAGAAAAGCAGGTTTTGCTTATTTTTTGGTGCGTTTTTGCCTGTTTTCTGGGTACATTTAGTCTCTTGTGCATGCTGATAAAGTTTAGTGCATAGAAAAAAAAAATCAGATTCTACTGCATCAGGTTTTGGCACCAGAAAGGCAGCAGAAACTGATATCTGTGTTTTTGCAGCGTTTTTTTGCACCATCCATTGCTCTCAATGGGTGAAAAACCCTGGAAGAGGCGAGAAGCGACATGCTTCATTTTGCAAAAAACAAGGTATTGGACAAAATACTGAGGGGAAAAAAGCTGTGTATTAGACTTCTGAAATCTTAGACTTTGCTGGTTCTGTAAAACACAGCTAAAAATTTGCATTAAAAGCAGAAAAAAATGGAACGTGTGACATTAAATACCACCGTCACACCCGGCTAGTGGCACTGTTGAAAGCGCCCCTAAACTTCCCTGCTGTGCAATCTGCTGTACTTGTCTTGATGGTGTGCTTCTCTGAAATCCAGCCTGACTCATGAGGCCGTGACTCTTTGCTCTACACAGCAGTACTTTAGTGTAGTGCGGTGTGTAGGTGCGCATTCACTGTGGCTATTTAACAAGCAGAGCCTTGGATGAATACAAAATGAACAAGCCCCCTGTAGTAAGTAAGGTTTAGTAGTCATTTTATGATCAAACCTATGTTAGTGTCCTTTAGGGTACTGTCACACAGTGCAATTTTGATCGCTACGACGGTACGATTCGTGACGTTCTAGCGATATCGTTACGATATCGCTGTGTCTGACACGCAGCAGCGATCAGGGACCCCGCTGAGAATCGTACGTCGTAGCAGATCGTTTGAAACTTTCTTTCGTCGCTGGATCTCCCGCTGTCATCGCTGGATCGTTGTGTGTGACAGCGATCCAGCGATGCGTTCGCTGGTAACCAGGGTAAACATCGGGTAACTAAGCGCAGGGCCGCGCTTAGTAACCCGATGTTTACCGTGGTTACCAGCATAAAAGTAAAAAAAAACAAACCGTACATACTCACCATCTGATGTCTGTCAGGTCCCTTGCCGTCCGCTTCCCGCTCTGACTGTGAGCGCCGGCCGGAAAGTGAGAGCAGATCACAGCGGTGACGTCACCGCTGCGCTCTGCTCTCACTGTACGGCTGCACTCAGTCAGAGAGGGAAGCAGACGGCAAGGGACCTGACAGACATCAGATGGTGAGTATGTACGGTTTTTTTTTTTTTACTTTTACGCTGGTAACCACGGTAAACATCGGGTTACTAAGCGCGGCCCTGCGCTTAGTAACCCGATGTTTACCCTGGTTACCAGCGAACCTCGGCATCGCTCCAGCGCCGTGATTGCAAAGTGTAACCGCAGTCTACGACGCTGGAGCGATACTCATACGACGCTGCGACGTCACGGATCGTGCCATCGTAGCGATGAAAATTGCACGGTGTGACAGTACCCTTACTTACTACAGGGTATCTGCCCATTGTGTTTTTATCTCCAGGACAGCGATACTTTAGTATTGTGATATGATAAAAGCAATCATTGCCAAAAATACCTTTAACACGAAACCTGTCGTGAAGAATGGGTCATTTTCTGCTGTTCCCTGTAACAGGGAATGAAGTCTTGCTGATATAGTTATTACAGTTAGTGTGTTTCTTTCCACTTATTTGCAGAAGAGATGGCCACGTACTTGCGCTACGTAAGACGGCTAGATTTTTTTGAGAAGCCGGACTATGACTACTTACGGAAGTTATTTACAGACTTGTTCGATCGAAAGGGATACATGTTTGATTACGAGTATGACTGGATTGGTAAGCAACTGGTAAGTTCTGAAATGATAATGAATATATATATTATTGTATGGTATGTACAATCAGCATAGTGTGGGTCGCATCACGGCTCTTGATCTGCTTATTGACAACATGTGGACTGTATGTGAGGGTGGTCCTGTAATACAGATAGGCTTACAGGATTATACTGGACACTGATCTATCTGAATAGATCAGGATTTATATACAAACTAACTGGTGACATATCCAGATTATTGTGCTTGATGTTGTTGCACCCTTCCGTCTTTGTGCTTGATGGGTGTGGCTGTTGCGCCCTTCCGTCTTTGTGCTTGATGGGGTGTCTGTTGTTGCCCTCTTTTGTTTTTGTGATTGGGTGTGTCTGTTGTTGCACCCTTCCGTCTTTGTGTTGATGGGGTGTCGTTGCACCCTTTTGTTTTTGTGATTGGGTGTGTCAGTGGTTGCGCCCTTCCGTCTTTGTGCTTGATGGGTGTGTCTGTTTTTGCGCCCTTCTGTTTTTGTAATTGGGTGTCTGCTGTTGTGCCCTCTCTCTTTTTTTTTTTTTTTTTTTTGCTTCATGGGTGTCTCTGATTTTAAGCCCTTCTGAAAGCTGCTAAATGTCCTTGTATTTTGTATAGATGTATATTGTCAGTCTATTGATGCTCACTGTAAGGTGCAGATATGATGGCCTCAGTACTATACTAACTCATGCTAGGCCAGACGAGGTCAGGCAATGGTCCATGGAAAACGTATGCTATCTGCAGGTGCTAGGTCTCAAATTGTATTTCCTTCCGTACTAGGGATCACTTCCAGGATCTATAGTCTGGCAATGTAGATGACATTTCTCATCTAGCTGACCAGAGCTCTGAAATCTACTGATGAGGTCTATAAAACCCAAAGATCTTTGATTACATTGGTTTGTCTGGCAGCTTAAATCTAGTCATGTCTTTAGTGGTTTTCTCATAATGAACACTTACTACCTAACCAAAGGGTAGGACCCCCACTTGTCCCTAGATTTTGGATCCTCAGCTGCATGACTGCAGGTAGGAGGACTTTGAAGGGGTGGCCATCAGAGTTGTGCTGCTCCAATTAATGTCTGACTGCTGGCAGATTCAGTAAAGAAGCACACTAGCTTTAGTCCGCCAGTCCTTTTAGACTTTGAATACTGTGGCACCAAGCACTCTTCGACAGCGTCATTCAGCGGTCTATACACTACAGTAGTTAAGTGATGAGGATAGACCTGGACTTCTAGGGGGATCATGTTTGTCCTGGAGAGAGTGCCATGCTTGGTAAGGAGACATCTAGGGAATGCTTTTCGGGAAAAAAGAATGCAAATGAACCTCTTCCATGAGGAATACAGAAAGCTTTCTAAAAGGTGGCTACATTCAATAAGTGAGGCTAGAGTCCGTGTAATACAGAGCAGAATGTATCCTGCAGACAGCGACTCCTTGTTCTGTAGTCACTTCAGATTCCACATTGCTGTCCTCAGTAGGTCTTCAGCTTCTTGGAATAATTCTCATTCTTTCTATACTTTTCATTGACTTTAGCCCACACCAGTTGGCTCCATTCATGCCGATCCAGCACTTTCATCAAACAGAGAAGCACATCAGCACAGAGATAAGATGCAGCAAGCCAAAAACCAGGTAAATGTAGGGAAACCTCCTTAGCCACTCGTGGTTTAATTTTCATTTTTTTGTTTTGGCAAATACATCATTTGTAATTAATAAATCTAAATTGTATGGTAATTCAAATAACCTTACTGTAAGCACTCGTTTTTTACACCACCAGCTAACATATTACTTATATTTTATCTTGGCCTAATATTGGGTGATTAGTTTATTTCATTCATGTGCGATTTATGTGTGCCTGGCCTTGTGTACTGTACAGGTTTGGCATCTCCTAGGCATACATATTTAATGGGAGAAAAGCCACTTTTTTACCTTTGTAATTTCGATGCTACATTACACTAGTGCAGGGGTGAGGAGCCTCATGCTTGAGGGCAGTAAATGGCCTGTGATGACCTTTTCTCCAGCACCCTGTTTTTGCCTTTGTGTCCCCCTTTTCTCCAGCCTCCAGACAGATTCTCATGAACTGCAGTGCTCGGACCATAAGCTACGTTTTGACGCCGGCCTGCCCATTTAATTCCTTCTTATTCTGCAAGCACGCTCACACAGTGTTCATTACTGAATGCTGCAGCATGTGTAATAAGATTACGTACACAACTCTAGCCAGAGCCAGTTTGAGGATGGAGTTAGTGTGCTTCCATCCCATAGAAGTAGACTGCAGCGGCAGCTGCTTCTGTGATGTCTGTGCCCCAGCCCTGGCGTTTCCTGTGTGATGTCTGTGCCCCAGCCCCGGGGTCTCTTGTGTAACGTCTGTGCCCCAGCGTCTCCTGTGTGATGTCTGTGCCCCAGCCCCAGGGTCTCGTGTGTGATGTATACAGGTGACCTCCCACTGCTTGAGACATCAGATGATCGAAGCTTCAAGTGCATGGAGACTATTGACGCAAGTGTAAAGTTAAAAAAAAAAAAAAAAAAAAAAGAATAAAATAAAAAATATAAAAGTTTAAATCACCCCCTATTCACCCCTTCAAAATAAAGACAACAATAAAAAAAAAAATACACAGATTTGGTATTGCAGCTTTCGGAATCGGCCAATTTATCAATATATAAAAATAATTAATCTGAGCGGTAAACAACGTAACACACACAAAAAAATCAAACCGCAAGAATGTTGTTTTTTGGTCACCTCAACATTGCATTCACCCCTTAGTGACCGGACCAAGTTTTTCAAATCTGACCAGTGTCACTTTATGTGGAGAATAACTCTGGAACGCTTCAGCAAATCCCAGTGTTTTTGAGACACTTTTTTTCATTGCACATTATAATTTATGATAATGGTACATTTAGATCAATACTTTTGTTTATTTATAAAAAAAAATAACAAATTTGACAAATGTTAAAAAAGATTAGCAATTTTCAAACTTTGAATGATTATTCCTTTAATCCACATAGTCATACCACAGAAAAAATGTTAATAAATAACATTTCCCACATGTCTACTTTACATCAGCAACATTTTTTAAAATGTTGTATTTTGTTAGCATTTTACGAGGTTTCAAAGTGTAGCAGTCATTTATTTATCACCTAAATGTTGCCGGTATAGCTGGCAGACTTTAGCGCCATTATTTGGCCGTGAATTGCCATGGCAAACATCAGGACCACACAATCATGATCTCAGGGTGCCGATGGAGATAAAGTTGAAGCCCCCACACTCTGTAAACCATTTATATGATGTAGTCACTATTGACAGCTAAGGCGTTAAACAGATATGGACGGTACAGCCGACAGCTGCTGGATTGTCACCTGTATGGGGATGCTATTCTCTTATATCTCAGGTCTGTAAAAAGACGGATTGATGGTAATTAAGGTTAAAATAATCCCTCACCCAGCCCCAGATTCCAAGAAATGAAGACAATACTCGTCTCGGAAAATGGCAACTTTTTATTTTTCACAAACTGGATTTTTTTTTTTCATATACATGTTTGGTATCTACAAACTCGTAATAACCTGGAGAATCATCTTGGCAGGTCAATTTTAGCGTTTAGTGTACATGGTTAAAAAATCAATTGTAGATTTGCACTTTTTGTTTGCAATTTCACCACACTTTGAATTTATTTTCCAGTACAGTATTTGGTCAAGCCTCTCTTGTCATTCAAAAGTACAAGTTGTCTCGCAAAAAGCAAGCCATCACATGAACATATTGACAGAAAAATAATAAAGCTATGGCTCTGGGAAGAAAGGAGCCAGAAACTGAGACGCAAAAACAGAAATACCCCTTGTCCTCAAAGAGTTAAAACGCCACTCCAGTGTTTTTTATTTTTATATATTTTACGTCCGGGGTGATATCACTACCTGTTCCCTGCCCCTTGCAATATACTTGCCAGCTGCCGTCTTGTACCCTTCTCAGTGCCACACCAGTCCCACTCCTCCACCGTCCAGCATTCACTGGCAGCTCACACACAGAAGATGGCCGGAGTGGTGCCGAGAGCAGAAAGCAGCGGTGTGAGTGCTGGTGCACACGGGGAGCATTCACTAGAGATACCACGCCTGCTTTGAAATAAAACTGATGGGGTAGTGCTTTAACTCTTGCAAATAGGTCAATCTTACAGAGACAGTCACTATCACAGGGAAACGATTATTACAAGGATGGAACTTATTTTCACCATGGAAATTATTACTTTGGTGTCAAATATTATTCCTTGTTTGACCTTTTCCATACAAACAACTTTGCTCTTGATTTGTGTCAATAAAATATCTGTCATATACACTTGGGGGAGAAAGTCAGTGCTGAAATCTTCTGGTAGCTTTTTTTTACCTCCCCTGAAGAAAGGAAGAGCAGAACAAAAAAAAAAAAAAAAAAAGATAGGACGTGTGAATTTTAACTTTCTCACCATTACTTGCCCCAACACCTCAGATTAGATAGTCTATCACCAAAAATCTGCGGATTCAGATGACTTGGATCTAATGGGTATGGGACTCCATGTTTACAATCTTGCTTATAGTCTTCACTCAATGCTGTAACCAATGGATTGTCCACTACTTTGGTGTGGATGGTGTATCCTTAGGATATGTCATCTGTATCAAGTAGTGGCACCTGGGACAGCACCAATCAACTGGATGTACACGGGGATAGGTTGGCTCCTTACATCTGATCCCCCGTAGATAAGATGCTGATGGCCTATCCTGAGTATATGTACACAGGGGACAGGTTGGCTCCTTACATCTGACCCCCCGTAGATGAGATGCTGATGGCCTATCCTGAGTATATGTACGCAGTGGACAGGTTGGCTCCTTACATCTGATCCCCATAGATAAGATGCTGATGGCCTATCCTGAGTATATGTACGCAGTGGACAGGTTGGCTCCTTACATCTGACCCCCCATAGATGAGATGCTGATGGCCTATCCTGAGTATATGTACGCAGTGGACAGGTTGGCTCCTTACATCTGATCCCCTGTAGATAAGATGCTGATGGCCTATCCCGAGTATATGTACGCAGTGGACAGGTTGGCTCCTTACATCTGACCCCCCATAGATGAGATGCTGATGGCCTATCCTGAGTATATGTATATTATATGATAATATTCTTATAATAAAAAAAAAACACACCACATACGACCTTAGACCGGTGCCAGTTGTTTGACACAAAAAACATAAAAAACAGATACAGGGTGCTCTCAGTCCCTAAGTTTCCGACTATCTGTCCCCTACCTTGCCGCGGAGTTTGGCACCCTATGTATCCTGCGCAATGGCGCCCCCGCTCAACGTAGGCTATCCCTAAATCGCCCTGATGGGCCCTTATGTGCAAGAAATGAAAAAGTAAATCAAACAGAGCATTCACTCTTGAAAAGATAATCACAATGATAGTTGATAATATACAACCTATTGCACATGCCCAGATACACTAGTGCGTATCATAAATATATTTGGCACTCTTTTAGTGGAGTGGGGGCGCCAAATTGCGCAGGATTGTAGGGTGCCAACCCCCACAGGCAGGTAGGGCCACCTAGGTATGTAATACAGGTTACCCTAGTTTGTTGCTTATCATAATAAGTGCAACACTAAAAGAGTGGCAAATATATTTGATACGCACTAGTGTATCTGGGCATGTGCAATAGGTTGTATATTATCAACTATCATTGTTATTATCTTTTCAAGAGTGAATGCTCTGTTGTTTGATTTACTTTTTCATTCCTTACATCTGACCCCCCATAGATGAGATGCTGATGGCCTACCCTGAGTATATGTACGCAGTGGACAGGTTGGCTCCTTACATCTGATCCCCCTTAGATAAGATGCTGATGGCCTATCCTGAGTATATGTACGCAGCGGACAGGTTGGCTCCTTACATCTGATCCCCCTTAGATAAGATGCTGATGGCCTATCCTGAGTACATGTACGCAGTGGACAGGTTGGCTCCTTACATCTGATCCCCCTTAGATAAGATGCTGATGGCCTATCCTGAGTACATGTACGCAGTGGACAGGTTGGCTCCTTACATCTGACCCCCCATAGATAAGATGCTGATGGCCTATCCTGAGTATACAGTTAGGTCCATATATATTTGGACAGAGACAACATTTTTCTCATTTTGGTTATAGACATTACCACAATTTAATTTTAAACAAAACAATTCAGATGCAGTTGAAGTTCAGACTTTCAGCTTTCATTTGAGGGTATCCATATTAAAATTGGATGAAGGGTTTAGGAGTTTCAGCTCCTTAACCTGTGCCACCCTGTTTTTTAAAGGGACCAAAAGTAATTGGACAATTGACTCCAAGGCTATTTCATGGACAGGTGTGGGCAATCCCTTCATTATGTCATTCTCAACTAAGCAGATAAAAGGCCTGGAGTTGATTTTGAGGTGTGGTGCTTGCATTTGGAAGGTTTTCCTATGAAGTAAACATGCGGTCAAAAGTGTTCTCCATGAAGGTGAAACAAGCCATTCTTAAGCTGTGAAAACAGGAAAAAACCCATCCGAGAAATTGCTACAATATTAGGAGTGGCAAAATGTACAGTTTGGTACATCCTGAGAAGGAAAGAAAGCACTGGTGATCTCATCAATGCAAAAAGACCTGGGCGCCCACGGAAGACAACAGTGGTGGATGATCGCAGAATAATCTCCATGGTGAAGAGAAACCCCTTCACAACAGCCAACCAAGTGACCAACACTCCCCAGGAGGTCGGCGCATCAATATCCAAATCTACCATAAAGAGAAGACTGCATGAAAGTAAATACAGAGGGTTCACTGCACGGTGCAAGCCACTCATAAGTGTCAAGAATAAAAAGGCTAGACTGGACTTTGCTAAAAAAACATCTAAAAAAGCCAGCACAGTTCAGGAAGAACATTCTTTGGACAGATGAAACCAAGATCAACCTCTACCAGAATGATGGAAAGAGAAAAGTATGGCGAAGGCGTGGTGCAGCTCATGATCCAAAGCATACCACATCATCTGTAAAACACGGCGGAGGCAGTGTGATGGCTTGGGCATGCATGGCTGCCTGGGTCACTAGTGTTTATTGATGTGACACAGGACAGAAGCAGCCAAATTAATTCTGAGGTATTCAGAGCCATACTGTGTGCTCAGATCCAGCCAAACTGATTGGTCGTCGTTTCATACTACAGATGGACAATGACCCAAAACATAAAGCCAAAGCAACCCAGGAGTTTATTAAAGCAAAGAAGTGGAATATTCTTGAATGGCCAAGTCAGTCACCTGATCTCAACCCAATTGAGCAGCATTTCACTTGTTAAAGACTAAACTTCAGACAGAAAGGCCCACAAACAAACAGCAACTGAAAACCACCGCAGTGAAGGCCTGGCAGAGCATCAAAAAGGAGGAAACACAGCGTCTGGTGATGTCAATGAGTTCAAGACTTCAGGCAGTCATTGCCAACAAAGGGTTTTCAACCAAGTACTAGAAATGAACATTTTATTTAAAATTATTGAATCTGTCCAATTACTTTTGGTCCCTTTAAAAACAGGGTGGCACATGTTAAGGAGCTGAAACTCCTAAACCCTTCATCCAATTTTAATGTGGATACCCTCAAATGAAAGCTGAAAGTCTGAACTTCAACTGCATCTGAAATGTTTTGTTTAAAATTCATTGTGGTAATGTCTATAACCAAAATGAGAAAAATGTTGTCTCTGTCCAAATATATATGGACCTAACTGTATGTACGCAGTGGACAGGTTGGCTCCTTATATCTGACCCCCCATAGATGAGATGCTGATGGCCTATCCTGAGTATATGTACACAGCGGACAGGTTGGCTCCTTACATCTGATCCCCCATAGATAAGATGCTGATGGCCTATCCTGAGTATATGTACACAGTGGACAGGTTGGCTCCTTACATCTGATCCCCCCATAGATAAGATGCTGATGGCCTATCCTGAGTATATGTATTCAGTGGACAGGTTGGCTCCTTACATCTGACCCCCCATAGATGAGATGCTGATGGCCTATCCTGAGTATATGTACACAGCGGACAGGTTGGCTCCTTACGTCTGATCCCCCATAGATAAGATGCTGATGGCCTATCCTGAGTATATGTACACAGTGGACAGGTTGGCTCCTTACATCTGACCCCCCATAGATGAGATGCTGATGGCCTATCCTGAGTATATGTACGCAGTGGACAGGTTGGCTCCTTACATCTGATCCCCTGTAGAGAAGATGCTGATGGCCTATCCTGAGTATATGTACACAGGGGACAGGTTGGCTCCTTACATCTGACCCCCCATAGATGAGATGCTGATGGCCTATCCTGAGTATATGTCCTCTGTATCAGATTGTGGAACCTGGGACACCACCATACTGGATGTACGCAATGTACAGGTTGGCTCCTTACAGCTGATCTGATCCCCCCCCCCCCCCCCATTGATGAGATGCTGATGGTCCTATGACCTGAGGATACGTCATCAATATCAGAAGAAAGAGACAACCTATTTAAAGGGAAGCTGTCGGCTAATGTATGCTACATATGCTACAACAGGCCGCATGTGTTGGAGCTTGGAAAGTGTTGTTCATTCACCTCAAGGAGTTATTTTTTGTTAACTGGAAATTTTAAATAGTTTTGTAAATGCGCTTTTGAATGATGGCCTGCAGTGTTTATACAGTTCCTATGAATAATTGATACTATACTGCCTTTCTTACTAGTTTCTGCTCAAAAAATGATCCTCACCCCTGAGACATAGTTGGTTAGTGACATGACTGTAAGCCCTGGATGAATCTCCTTACGTCAAGGAGAACCTTATAACCGGCTCTATAGAGCACAGACTCGCAATTTTTCCATTGCTGTAGATTTGTGGTGGGTATCTCAAGGGGTCTTCTGCGTTCTGTGCAGTAAGAGAGCACGCATTTTACCAATGTATCCTTATCACCTTGCAATACAGAAAGTAATATAGCATTTATAGCACTGACGTCGTTTTGGGACCCTTTCCAGTAAAACTGTAATTATTGTAGGATTGTGTTCTTTGGACGTGCATTCAGCACGTACAGTACAATAGTACTTATTGTAGAGCTGCAGGGCTTCTCACATGAGAGCAGAGAATACAGTAGGAGTTACATCTGGATAGTAGTCCTGCTTTTTTTTTTTTTTTTTTAAATTCCAAGTTTACTTTTTATGTTCAAAATTGGGCAATTTTCTAAAATTCAAAATGTCCTCCCTTTCTTGCTGCTGTAGTGTTTCGGGAAGTCCTCTACACAGCTGGCTGGTCTATGAAATCTGCCATACAATTTTCATGAGAAATGGCTGCAGAAAATGGAATGATAAAGTACATGACAGATCAGAGTGTGGAAAGGGGGGAGGCATCTATGTTCTCAGGTAGGGCAGAGCATACAAGCTGCAGATGGGGAAGAAGGCACATGAATCTGCACTCATACCCAGCATGAAGCTGTGCGGATACTAGTGAAGACTGCAGCACGCCGGATATCGATCACAAGTCAAGTATCGGGATACAGTTCTAAGTATCTTACCGTTCAGTCAGCGCATGGTAAATGACAACATCTCGCGCTTTCACTGTGAGATGGGGGGGGCAAAGGGTTAACCCAATCATTTGGGCCCAACTTTTCCTAGAGATGCGGCCTTTTTCGTGGCATGTAGGGAGTTTCCTGCGTATATTTTGTAAAATCCCCAGTCTGGGCCTGTCCACTCATATTAAATAAAGAAGGGCAGCCCCAGACTCGTTATGGGCACCCTTCTTGCATTATATGCAGTAAACAGGTATTTATTGTACAGACATGAGGGGGATCCGAATACTGGTGTAACTTACGGCTTACACAGCAGTACACTACATTTCTGAAGAGGCCTTCCCCTATATATTCTGCCATAAGTTCTAGTAATACCGCTGGCCCGATAGTCCCCATAAATGACGCCCCCTTGTCACTTTTACAAATGTGCAGTTTTGTCCACTAGTACAGAAGAGTTGGTGAGACACATCATGTTAGAACTCCGTTTATTACCATTCACCCTTATTTAATATGATTTTTTTGCTCATTAAAATGTACCATTACATGTCATCCATAGTCTCCTGGGTCTTTTGTATAAATATATGCATTTTTGCATTTGTGTGACCGTCCACATGTGTACATTGCAGTATATTTATACAGGTTGTCATATCTGCGCACATTTGTGTCTGAGCACGGCACCACCTTTGGCTCCGCATCTTTGCGAGGAGCTAACGGCGTGAACCCAGAGCTGCAATAAAGCCTAACCCGACTGGCTTCCACTAACCGCGTCCTTCTGCTTCTCTAGTTTGCATGCCATTTTCTGCTTTAAAGTGTAGTGTGCGCTGTGATTCTAACTCTGCTGGGATAATTTGCTTGCTCTCTTAATTTAATTTCACATGTTGTGATGATGCATGAGGTGTTTAATATGTTTTGGGTTTTTCTCCTTCCTTTTCCATGCATGTTTTATGCATTATATAATGAGCAGTCGGCAGACCACAGGGCAGCTTGGGACTCCCAGCAGGCCAACCCCCATCACGTAAGAGCCCACCTAGCAGCTGACAGACATGGTGGCTCGGTACAGGTATTTTCTGCTTCTTTGCATGTCTGCGCGTCCCCCAACTCCCGCGTGCCCCCCTACCTCAGATTCCCATAGCATGCTTCTTGTTTCTAGCTGATGTGATGCCTTTAGTGTGTTCCTGAATGCATTGCTGTTCATTATGTGGTAACACTAACATTTGCATCATTTCTGAGACTTGGCAGAAGTCTTCATTTTACATATCCAACTTTAATTTTTCCATGAAGAGGAAATGACAGAATCACATTTATTATTATTATTATTATTATTATTATTATTATTATTATTATTATTATTATTATCATCCCTATCGCATTTAAAGAGTTAACACATGACCTTAGTGGACATTTTATTTGTGTTCTAAAGTATAAAAAAATACATTTTTTATAATTAAGCACCAACTAAAATATTCTTCCTCACGTCACACTAAGGACCTGGTATTTTTTTGTTTTATTTTCTTGAGATCTGCAAATTGTATAATCTCCCGGAGCCAGTTAGACCACAGTACCACTTTTAGTGGCTTCAGAATACAATCCAATAGCAAATCTCTGGATTCATTGGCTTTCTGGCTCCTGGGCTTGGCTCAGGCTTTAATTTCATGTATTGCTATGCCCCAGTACTGCATGTCAACCATCCAGCATAGTTAAAGGCAGTCTATTATCACACAATAACTGTTCAAACCAAGCACAGCCGTATGGCTACACCGAGGGTGCACCTTCTCGCCTATTTATGTTCCATCTGTCTCCTCCCTTTTCTGTAACACCAGAGAGCTGTCCATCATGGAATACTAAGATGGATGCCAAAGAATTAGCTGGGAAGATGCACTGAATTGTTTGGCCACATCAAGGATGCGATGCGCTTGGTTTGTGCAGTCATTAGTGCTGACAGTTTTCCTTTAAGATAGAATATGCAAAGTGCTCATTGTTTATTTGTTTCCTTGAATGATTACCATTATAAACACACATTTTCTAAAATTGGCTATCTCTAATCCCTCCATCCACTGGTTTGCTGCATGTCACGCACAGCAATATGTGATGGATATATTGATTTGAGCCTGTATGACTATGCAAGGTTCAGCATGAAGCGCAAGGTGGTACTTAATACATAAAACAGCGGGCGGTTCTCTGGTCCCTTAATTATGTAACTTCTCTGGGCAGAAGATGGTCCTCGAAGTGACAAATCTGGTGCTATTAAGGATTTAACTTTTTTGTTACGGGAGGGAGAAATGACCTTGCTATAAAGAAGTAAGCACTTGGCCGTGTAGGGTGGCTTTCCATAGCATATCTGTACTTCTAAAAGTGAAGCACTTCTTTGAAGTAGCGTGCAAGTGGTGCGCTTGGTGCACTGTGGGCAGTCTGTGTCTCCATCCCTCGGTCAGTCTGACCACCGAGCTCCTCCCCATGCTTCAGTCATTGACAGCGCATAATCAGGTGAAGTCAGTTCTGTGGATCGATGAAGCAAGAGGAGGAGATGGGATGTCAGATTGACTAAGGAATGGTGCTCCAGACCACCTGGGGTACATGCTCTTAACTTGAACATACTGCTTACTTTCATGTCCAAATTGTGTGCTGTCTGGTACTCTCAACACACGTATACTGCCTCACCCCTTAACCCATAGTACAGGACATCCCTTATCACATACTTCTCATCTCCACTGTTCTATTTCTTTCCTCCCTGTCTTTGAAGGGATTGTGTTTAACATGCTGGGCAGCAGTTACTGTAGAGTTAGTATGCAACAGAATAGCAGAGCTAACGGGAACTAATTACAGCACCATTAATCACGTCACCAACACACTAGGAGGAGGTTGCTCCTTGCCAATGTTAGAAGCTTTACACGTGGGCCCAAATGACCAGGTCTGGCATCAAGCCATTAGGTGATGAAGTGTAATAGTGTTTTATTTTACATTTACAAAATACTTATGAACTTTTTAGGTCATCAGATTACTTTAAAGATTAAACAGATATGTTTAAGTGTATGAGCCCAAGTTGTGGGGGGAAAAAAGCGTTCTGTATGTTAATATAGGCATTTCTCATTTCTGTGCTTATTTTACTTGTGTAGGCTGATGCACACTTTTAATTGCTTGCACTGCATAAAGGGATGTGTGTTGCATGCTTGCACTGATCTGTTGGGAAACACTAAAAAGAGAACATGGCTCTAGTGATGCCGAAAAACTTAAAGGGATCCTACTGCAGTTTCAGAAAAAAACTGTAGAAAGCAGGAGCCTGGAATGACTTGTCTGAGAATACTAGCCACAGGAGGGGGTCCGAGCCAGCTTCTCCCAGCCCTAGTCAGCTGCATTGTCAGGTCCTCCTAAGGATCACACTGTATAAAATGATGACTATAGATGTGATACACATTTTTCCATATTTGCTGCAAATGGAAATATTACTGATGGCTCCAAAGTCTAAATGAATGAAACCCGTTCCCAGTGTGCCTTCTCCGTGTTTTATCTTCATTTTCATGCGGTAGGGCATAATGGTAACTTGGCAGGCTTTCAGCATATATTAGCCGGTAGAGTATTGTTCATGTCGTTTTAGCCTATTTACCTTCCTGTATCAATAGCGGCTTCTACAAAAGTGCTTCTGCCTTGGCATAGTAATATTAGAGCTAATAGGTACAGCTTACGTCTTGCAAGTATCAATCACAATCAAGCGTTAGAAAAACGTAAAAAATCTGAGAATTAGCTGCATACAGTGCTGGTGTTGTAATGGAAATGGTGGCATTGCTTAGCTAGACATTACTTTTCTGATAGTTCTGCCCGATTCTCTGCCCTCCAGCCCCTCGTTGGCAGACACCCCTCTCTACGCAGATTTAGGCTGCCGTCACTCTGCAAGAATAAATAAGCGTTTCATCTGCAACACTGTGGGGCCATTACAGTCGGTGCAGGTTAACGGTGGAAAGGCCACAGTGACGGGCTGCTGCGGTTTTCAGCTGGGATGTGACCGACCAATTTCTTTCAGGCTGCGTTCACATGCTGCATTGCGGGCCTGGGACGGGCGGTGCAACCTGTGTAACATAAATGTTGCCGGACTCCTCCTGCACAGCGGACTCCTTGAAGGACGTGCACTGCAAAGTTTTAGAAGCATGCCTTCCAAAAACGTCTCCATAAATGACAGACTGCTGAAATGAAATGTGCCTTCAGAGAGGGCAACATAACAGACTTGACATTTTTAAGAATTACGAAAGTACTTCCAGAAATCCTATTATTATTATTATTTATTTATTTTTTTTACATTTGTCCTTAGGGTATGTGCACAAGTTTGGTTTTTGGTGCAGAAAAGTCTGCTGCAAATGATCATATCGGCAGGAAAAAAAGCTGCGTTTTTAACATTTTCTTTTTTTTTTCTTTTTTTTTTTCTTCCTTTATAAGGAATGAGTGAAAAATGCTGAAAAAATTGATGTGCTGCAGGTTAAAAAAATAGTTTGATTCAAATCAGCAAAGAACAAACCGGCATGTTCATAAGATTTCACAAATCTCATTCACTTTGCTGGCTCTGTAAAGGGCAGAGGTTTTTTTTTTTTAACCCTTGGAAAATGTATGGGAAAAGCACTGCAGAGTGTGAACAAGCTTCTTTTGTGGACTACAGATCTGTAATGAAATGTATTTGGCACAAGTTAATTGGACACAATTGAAGATGCCAATTGTTGTAAATTATAGCAGCAATGTTAGGTCATTGTTTGATCTCTTTACTTTTCATAATGAAAATCCATTGAAACCGTCTGCGCTGGCACAGCATAGGCCGATGGGCACTGGTGTTGTTAACCATAACTGGGCACTTTGTCTCCCTATTCCACTGTTTAGTGTTGGCTGTTTAATCCGATGGTTTCCTCTTTACAAGTTGCGTGTTTGTGAATCCCAGTCTATTTGCCTTTTCAAAAAAGCATTAAGGATGACCACGTGGTGCACGTAGAACAAGAATTAGTGTTCTATTTGGAGGATGGTGTCCATAATGAGCATTCAGAAGCACGTGTTTATATCATCTGTACTGTTTTACAGGTCGTTAGTTCAACAAATGGTGAGCTGAACACAGACGACCCCACCGCTGGACATTCAAACGCACCGATCACCGCCCCAGCAGAAGTGGAAGTCCTAGATGAAACAAAGTACGTCCTGCACTGCACCAGCGGCTCGCTCTGTACACACCACACTTTCTGTTGGGTGATCCATCATACCATGTTCATGGGATAGGGTAAACCTGGCTAGTTGTTCCTAGTGGCATCATTTAATTTAATCAAGGAAAGTTAATTTCTCTCACCTGTTATTAGGAGGTCATGCACAAGTGGATTAATGTGAACAACACAAAACCTTAGTTTAATTGCTGTATTACGTTGACCCTGAGGCTGAAACTATGTACTTTTAGTGAAGATTAATTGGGTTCAGGCGAGGCTAGCCACCTTAATGGCCGCTAAACATTACTGCACTATGCAAAGAAGCATGAAAGCACAGAACAAAGCTTATATGTTCATATATAGCAAAAGCACAAGAGTTCACACACTCAACATTCACAGTCCGAAAACCCTCTCCTGACCCTAACTCAAAAGTCTCTTATGGCCAGGTTCTGGTCAGGAGACCCTCGGCCTGCCCAGACTGCACCCTACGTAGTCAGATGTGTGAAAACTGCCCAACAGTTGCCTTACACAATATTTTCTTTATAATAGAGTTTGCACCCAACCACCTGAAATAAGGTAGTCTATTAGGGAAATCAAAGAAATGTAACCCGATCAATGTATGTCACATATAACATATGTTTAAAAGCCGACAATGGTTGAATTTGTTGCGGTTATATGTGGCTCCGTGTCTGATTTTTCTCCTTTTTCCCTTGTGTTCTCCCCGTGCATAGCTGCCAGAAAGTGTTGAACATGTGGTGAGTTGTCCATATGCAGAGGCAGGCAGAACAGGCTCCACTAAAATAACATCGTTGTCACAAGTCCATTGTGAAACATGCCTAGATTTCTACCATAATTGCCTTTACCATCTCATTTTAATACTTTGAGCATTAATACTTCTCTTTCTACGTGTCGGGAGCTGTTTTGCCTGCCGCAGTTTGTGTTTGTGTCAGTGGAGTAGCGTTTTGTGCACAATTGTCTGTTACACGTAATGTTCTCTGTTCACAGCTTCATCTCTGTTGCTTCCTTGATCTGCCACACAGGTTAATGTGTAGTTCAGTGTCCACCTTATCACAGTTCTTTGGTCTAAACCTCACTATAACTTTTTTTTATAAAGTACCCTTTGCCTTTGTGGGACACTAGCACTGTGGCGTCAGTAAGCTAAGGTTCCAGCTCCTTCGTTTTTTTCCAACAATCTTGGCATTGACTCCTTCATAGATGGCCACGAACTAGAAATAGTAAATATACTATGGTAAAATAACATCACCGTATGACGATCACCGATTTACACACACACACACACACACACACACACACACACACACACACACACACACACACACACACACACACACACACACACACACACACACACACACACACTATATATATCTCTCTCTTATAAAGACAGGGCTTCAGATTGACAGAATAATATATACCATACCATTTATATATGGTATTGTGCAAAAGTTTTGGCTTGGCCAAACAATGCTGCAAGCTAAGACTGCTATCGAAAGTAGAACTGTCTCTAGTTTATTTTTATAATCTAACAAAATGCAAAGTGAATGAACAAGAGAGATATAAATCAAATCAATACTTGGTGTGACCACCCTTTGTTTTCAAAACAGCTTCAAGTTCTTCTAGATACACTTGCACATAGTTTTTGATGGAAGTTGACTGAGAGGTTTTTGCAGACATCTTGGAGAACTAGTCACAGGTCTGTGGATGTAGGCTTGTCTAGATCCTTTTGTGTCTACATGTAGTTTCAGACCGGTCAATGTTAAGGTCAAGGCTCTGCTGTGGCAATAGTATAACTTCCAGGACTCCTTGTTCTTTAAGTTTACTCTGACGTTGGTTCTTGTTGACACTGTCTGTATGTTTGGGGTTGCTTTCCTACAGCCCAAGAACTTTGAAGCCAATCAGACCACCATTATTATTGACCAAATTCAAAACTCCTTTTGCTGAAATGCAGCCCCAAGGTTGCCAGGAATGTCCACCAGTCTTCACTGTTGCCTGCAGACACTCCTTATTGTACCACCCTCTATCTTTTTAAATTACCTCTGTTACATCGAAATATTTCAGATTTTCACTCAACAGGCGAAGCACCTGCAGCCCTTTTTGCCCCCCCCCCCCCCCCCCCCCCCCTGCTCCTAGGTTTTTGTCGCTTGACCTTGCTTTGATATTAAAGGTCTTTGGCCACAGTTCTTCCTTGAAGACTACTTTTTAGCCAAACTTCCCCAAACCATTGAGTGTAGCTGGGTCCCGCTGAGTGCACTGCTGGTCATCTTCTGATTTTCTATGTGAAATAAACATTGATATGTCTTTTTCATCTGCTGCACCAAGTTTCCTTTGTCAACTACTGATTCTATGATGCAATACCATCAGGGAGGCATCTGATGGGCTTCAAATTTCCTCTGCAGCAGGACAATGACCTCAGACATACGGCCAATGTCATTAAGAAATATCTACAGTGTAAATAAGTAAAGTACATGGAGTCCTGGAAATAATAATATGGCCCATAGAGAGCCCTGATCTCGGTATCGTCAAGTTGGTCTGGGATTACGATTAGAGGGACAAGGATTTTTGCCAGCCTACATTCACAGATCTGTGGTTAGTTCTCCAGTATTAACAGTTCTCTTACTCTAAGGCTAGGGTCACATTGCATTAGGGCAATCCGTTAAGCGCATAGCGCTAGCGGATTGCGCTAACGCAATGCTTCTCTAGGGTCCGCGTTCGGCGTCCCCGCTAGCGCAGATCCCCGATCTGCACTAGCGAGGAACGGACCTCGGGCGCGCCGCGGACGCTGCAAGCAGCGTCCGAGGTCCGTCACTCAAATGACGGCACATCGCTAGCGCATGCCCAATGTGGGCGGGCGCTAGCGACGCGTTCACCATTACAGGCTATGGCGGCGTTAACGGACTACGTTAACACCGCGTTATGCCGGGGTGTAACGTAGTCTGTTAAACGCGGTCACATAACGCAATGTGACCCTAGCCTGAGGCTGCCGTCACAATCAGTATTTGGTCAGTATTTTACATCAGTATTTGTAAGCCAAAACCAGGAGTGGAACAAATAGAGGAAAAGTATAATGCAAACCTATGCACCACTTCTGCATTTATCACCCACTCCTGGTTTTGGCTTACAAATACTGATGTAAAATACTGACCAAATACAGCTAGTGTGACGGCAGCCTAACACATTCTGACTCTGCAGCATTTTGCACAGTAGTGTGTGTATATAGTATATTTTTCTATAAAGCTGTGGAGTCCGCACATTTCTTCTGATTCCACAGCCCTGGGAGCTACTGCTCTTGTTTCTACAAATTGTGTCTAAATGTGGATGCTAGTGGAGAACTGCTTGTAGCTGTGTCCTGATTGACAGTTGACCTTCTGATTGTTAATGAGCCATTTAATTTGCCAAAAGTGACCTTTGTTGCCGTTCATGGCTGTAAAGCCGTTTTGTCAGTGCGGCACATTTCCTGATGCAGGAGACTATGCCCCTGTTGGCTCTGTTCACACTAGCATTATGGCAGCCTCTATTTTCCAGTTTTCGTGACACTTAATTATTCATTAAGCCCCTTTATTAATATGTAGGCTTGTGTTTCAGTTGTTTTTATTAATTTTACGGGGTAGAATTGAGCAGCATGATGTGCTATTCTGTCCATCAAAAAGCTCAAGGAAATGTCAAGTGTGATCATTTCACGGCAAGTTTTGAGTGTGTATTTGACATGACTGGCGAAGATTTTGTTTTATTATACAAGTGAAACCTCTGAAAAGCGTAGAGCGCCCCTCTAAGGCCGTGTTCACATGTTCAGGAATTGGATAAATCTTAATTGAATCTGATATATTATGTGTAATGCAAATTAATCTGGTTTTTAATATTGTGGTCAAATGGTTCAGTTGGGTGAAAAAGGGGTAAAATGACGTCCCCTTCCCACCCGAGCCCCATGCCATGGGGAAAAAAGACTCACAAACAGAGCATGTTAATTATTCTTGCAGATTTCGTATGGCAAAGCAGCATTTTTGCTGCGGCTACTCTAGAAAAATAAATGTCCTGTTTGCCGTAGGCAAATCCTCAATGTGTGAACTTGTCCTAAAGCCTCATTCACGCATCCATGATTCAGGTGTTTTTTTTATTTGACTGACCGATCATGTACATATTATATCCTATTGGTTCATTCATACTTTGGACATTTGGGGGTTTTGTTCTACTCTTGGCCCAAATTCTCGCGTGTCCATGACTGGGCCTGTGATGTAAGACGAGCCGGTGTCATCCGTGCGTGGATGTGTGATTGGAGGCCTCTTGTTCTGTGTGATTTTGGCTGCTTATCACTGGTTTCATGGTATTTTCTGTGCCATCTATTATTTTGTCCTGTGAGCAGTTTTGTGGTGGGCAGGGTCGTAGTCATTTTATGCTATAATGGCGTTTTTGCTCTATAATTAACGCGTGTAGCAGATCAAACCGCATCGGCTTTACCTCTTGTTCGTGTTCCCACTTGTTCCAATCAGCAGCAATGCTCTCCGCCTTCTCTAGTAATATAGTAACTATCTGTGCTCTGAAGACCACATCCGGTTTAATGCTTCCACTTTTATTACATGTCTTTTAGACGTGGCTTATATTAAAGGTGTAGAATGGCACTGTGCTCCTTTAATTTCAAAGTAAATGAAGTGAACCATTGATTATTCGAGCACTGCATTTCTATTGACCTGAATTCTAGCTCGTCTTGTCACTTGCCATATTTAGGTCCGAAGAGCCGGGCTCAGACTGGTTTCCATGTGCATCTGTTATGCAATGCTTCTCGCAGCTGTTGCTCTTTGACAACTGAATCGTTTTCCCTTAGAATAATGCTGAAAGCCTTAGCCACTAAATGTGTACATGTGAATTGCATGCTAGATGTACTTTTTTTTAATTCTTTTAATTCATATTTTGGAAATGACAAACTAACTAGACTGTTATATACTGTACTTGGCCCATATATAAATCCTCTAAAAGTATATATGTAATTGCTTTTAAAATTATTTTTATTTCATATGCAAATGAGGTGGCTTTGGTGTGGCTAAGACCTCACTGCACCTTTCCACCCTCTCGGTTTGCATTCTGAGCCTTCCTCACTTGGCCTGACCAAGCTTTGCCTGAACCCTAACCGCGTGCTGCACAGAGGAGGTGCATGTAACTGATCCTATCCTCCTCTCCAAAGACACTCACTACACTTGTGCATGGGGAGCATTGGCCACTGGCAGGAAGCAATGAGGATAGCGGGTCCGAGCTCCCACACGGCGAGTGAGCTGCTGACTCAGTCTACAGGCACAACCTGGTTCAGGCATGGCTCGCTGTGACCAAACGAGTGTCGATCGATCAAGTGTACTGCTTTAGTATGCAGTTTTGAGGGGGTGTAACAGTGCACAGAGCTCTTGGCCACACCAAGGGTGCACCTGAGCCACCTCATTTGCAAAGTAATGAAATGTATACTGCTTTGTCTGCCTTTTGTAGGGCGAAGTCCCCTATTTCACTGTTTTAATATGCGTTTCAGAGTTGACAGACACCCTTTTTTGTTGAGAGCTGGTAGGGATGGTCATTTTTCCATAGCATTTAGCACTTGCTGCCTTGCAGTGTTACAAATAAACTGTCAGAGATCTGATTAAATATCTGTCATAGAGAACATCTTCACTTCACGTATAACCGGACACTATTGGAAAAACACTTATTATATGAAAGTGAAAAATAAATTGATACCTGCAGGACGCACCAACACTCCTCTTTACTCTGCACTGCATGTCGCCGGCCTGCTGGGATCTGCATTTGCTGGGGATGCAATGGGAGTACTGCAGCCAGTCAGCCACACTTTTTATCTGAGCTGGAGCAATTGTGTTCCCTCTGCTTGGTTAAAATGAAAAGTCACAGAGAACTTTACACAAGATTGGTAAGAGAATGTTGTTAAAGAACAGGAAATCCTTGGCACACACGTTGGTCAAAACAGTAAAAAGTTCCCATTTGCCACTTCAGGAGGGATTTAATCAAGTTGCTCCACTCTAAAATAGAGCACTATCACCATTTCTGCCGCACTGAGGTTGTGTATGAAGAACCTCTAGAGGGACTGAATTGGAAAAGACTTTTTTAGATTTTGTGTTCCCCGTGAATGTTGAGTCCAGAGAACATGAGCTTGTATTCACCATAGTGGTTTTCTCTAGATGTTTGTGCATGCCAAGTTCACTTCATAAGTCTAGCATTGTAACCCATGACTGTTCCTAATGGCTTGTTACTGTTTTTTAGGTGCTGTTGTTTTTTCAAGAGGAGGAAAAGGAAAACTATTCAACGTCACAAATGACTCTGGAGAAGGGCAGACCATGGGGAATTACTCACTTGTTCATCTGCTGTCCTGTGATCACAAACGTCATCTCCACAACGACCACATGTTTCTTTCTTCATGCGTCTTTAACCATTACAAAATATCATGTTCCCATGCTTCTGTTTGATTGTTTTACATTTTACGTCCAACCTTTTTAGAAGCTTTAAAGTTTTGTCATGTTAACGTTATTTCAATGGACCAATGAAGTGGTACAGACGCGAATACCTGTCTTCAGCCAAAAGTAGTTGCACCACCCTTGGGAACGATGAGCTGTTCATAGATGGATAACTCTTCAAGAGGCCATTTTGCATACAAATAAAGGATAAGGACTGTTTGCTAAAGCTTTAATATAACACACTAAAAGTCTTAACCCTTGGAGATTTGCAGTTTGATGTTGGCGAGATTCACAGTATTACTGAAATGGTACTGCATTAGTCGATGATCGCATTGCCTTTTTCTCCACCATGTGAATGGTACAGCCGCCGGCCAGAGGTACCGAGGATGAACCCGTCTAAGAGCAACATTCAAAGCAGTCGGAAACTGACTCCAACGAAACATATCAAATTGTTTAATGTTGTACCTCTTTCAGTGATGGAGAGAAGTGGAAGCCACAAGAACAGCAATCCTTAATGTATATTACTGTATAAGGAAAGGTGGGCTTCACGGTAATGTCTAGAAAAATATGGTCATTGTAAAGAAACTATTGAACTGATGTAAGGAAATAAACACTACATGGAGGAGAGGGGGGTTAAGAATAACTGAATTATGCATAGTCTAGCTGGAGAGCACTTTGTTACTGCTCGATGCAGAAGAGCTTATTACTCCATTGGTGGCAATCTCCAGATCCGTCATGTGGTTGGAGTGTAAACCAATGTCTTCTGGCACGGAGCAGCTCCGCTGATGGACGCTTCACTGCCCTCCACATACCTACACTTAGTTGGTGCTTTCAGATCCGTTCTCACCTTGACCCAACTTTTGCAGTTGTTGTAGAGCATGTGGAAAGAAATTAGCCTGACACTTCATTCTCCGTAGGTTTCTTCTGTTATAGAAGAAGCGTCTACATAATGGGAGACTGGCTTTTTCTTCTCTTTTGTCTTTTTTTTTCCCCCTTCCTTTTTTGCGGAGTGAGGAGGTGACCTACATAATTTAATCATTTAAAAATTGTTACAAAGTCCAGCAGTAAATGTTCTGACACAGAACTTTGTAGCCTCCGAGTCCTGAAGCCATGATTTTTTTGTTAAACTGGTGGATTGGCCGACGTTTCCTTGAGATTTTTTTTTTTCTTTTTTTTTTTTTTTTTCATGGGGATGTGGCTAGAACAAATACATTAACCAAACTATGGTTAATTTATGTAAAAAGACAAAAAAAAAAGGAAAAAAAATCTACAAAAGTCAACTAGATCGAACCTGTATTTTTTTTTTTTCCCATGTATTTCCATGCACGCCCTATGGTTAATTTATTTATTTTTTAAGTCTGGTTTGTGGTAACATTAAACAATGTGTATTGCAGAGAAAAAAATGCACATCTTTGAGTTCATTATTGCATTTACAGGGATTTTAATTGTAATTTGTAATTTATTTTGGTTAATAACCAAGAGTGCAGTGCTTCTTTTTGATGGTTTATGCGCTCACATAAAACGCTGAAAATTACTGATCTGATGGTTGTTTATTTTCACTGTCGCTGTACATTACTTTTTTTTTTTTTTACATTGGTCAAATACATGAATTCAACCCTCTATCAACTACAATATCCATACTGCAATTCTCAGTCTGCCTTGTTTGTGTTATTGTCTTAATCTCAAGAATGATATATAAATATATATATATAAATATAAATACATATATATTTTTTTTTCGTTATGAAAGATGAGAGTTGTGGCCATTCTAATGTGAAATCACTTCTGTCTCTACAGTATTTGACCAAATTTTGTTGCACCATATTGTAAATACATGCAGCAACTTGTGTTTCTTATAAGACCTCTATTTCTTTTGTTTCTTGGTAGACCTTTCTTTTGTGTGGAGAGAAGAAGCTATTTGGCCTGTACAGTGTTTATATGATCTGAGCTCAACACACATAACAAGGAAATGTGTATATTAATCCAATGGTGGACTTCAGATATTTAAAATACAAAACCCTTTATTTGCTGCAATGACCAGTATGTAGACATTTTGCTTTTTAGCAATATTTAAGTGCTCCATTTACTGCCGTTTAAAGGGGATTTTTTTTCTCTTTGGCAGCACAAAACTGGTCAATAATAGGTAATGCAGGTATGTTCAGGTTAAGCCAACGATGTTTTGCATTTATATGCTTTTTCCCTGTCTATACTAATGAAGTCAACATTGCCTGAATGTTAAAATAATGAAATACATCCCTGTTTAAAAAGTATGTAACTGAAGAAATAAAAAATAAAGGTAGTTTTTTTTAACTTGCCGGGTTTTTTTTTTTTTTTTTAAATTCTTAGAAGACTACTCCTAATTTATTGGTTGTCTTTATCAAGGCAGATACCTCAACCTTTGTGTCCTCATCTTAGTAAAAAGAAGTTAAGTCTTTTTGGTATTGTCAGACGAATATTTTTAAGAGGTTATCGCCTCTAAACCCCTTCACAACCTTGGACGTATAGATACAGTGGCATGTAAAAGTTTGAGCACCCCTGGTCAAAATTACGTTTATTGTGAACAGTTAAGCAAGTTGAACTGAATGATCTCTAAAAGACTGAACGTTAAAGATGACACATCTCCTTTGTATTTTAGGCAAAAAATATACAGGTGCTTCTCACAAAATTAGAATATCATCACTTCTTCAAAACAAAAAGTAAAACTCATATATCATATGGAGTCTTTACAAATGGTGATCTATTTCAAGTATGTATTTCTGTTAATGTCAGTGATTATGGCTTACAGCCAAAGAAAACCCAAAAGTCATTATCTCAGTAAATTAGAATACTTTATATCACCAGCTTGAAAAATTATTTTAAAATCCAAAATGTTGGCCTACTGAAATGTATGTTCAGTAAATGCACTCAATACTTGGTCACGGCTTCTTTTGCGTCAATGCGGCGTGGCATGGAGGTGATCAGCCTGTGGCACTGTTCGCAGGCTGGAGCGTACCGGAAGTTGTGCTCCGATGACGTGTGAGGTCATGGAGCGTGCCCTGGAAGTCGCGCTCCGGAAGCGCATGAAGTTCAAAGGTGGGCCAGCGGTATCCAGAGATGATCAGCCTGTGGCACTGTTGAGGTGTTATGGAAGCCCAGGTTGCTTTGATATCAGCCTTCAGCTCATCTGCATTATTGGGTCTGGTGGCTCTCATCTTCCTCTTGACAATACCCCATAGATTCTCTGAGGTTTGCTGGCCAATCAAGCACAGTGATACTGTTGTTTTTAAACCCGGTATTAATACTTTTTCAGTCATCCATGACGACACCATGAGAGAGGGGATCCGCCCTTCAAGGACAGGAAACCTTCAAGATAAAAAAGGGTGGCTCCTCTCTCTGCATCAGTTGGTTTCCTGTCCTTGATGGCGATTCCTCAGGATAAAAAGCAGGAAGATAGAAGAGGATGCTTGGACCAGGGATGGCTGGGGTTTGGGAGATCTGAGCGTGGGCAGGCCTTTTTTTGCCATGCCACGCCACCCAGGAGCACATTGTTGCCCGGGTGGAAGAATTAGAAGAGGATGCCTGGGGCGGCCAGTTTTGGGCAGATCTGCTCTGCTGCGGTCGCTGCCGAGGTTCTGATAGTGCCACGGAGGCCAGGATAGCTTGCCCTCCCTGTGGGTTCTGAGGCTGGACTCAGGAACATGGATGTCCGGACCTCTCTCTCCCCAGCACCGGTGACGTGCCTCATCTGCCTCCCTGCCTAGGAGGTCTATACTCCGGAGGATCTGTGCCTTCGGGGCTTCCCTGGGGTTGCGGGCAGGCCTGGCTGTGGGGCATGGGATAGGACGGGGAGCTCACCTTTCGGCCACGTGGCTTCTTCAGCAGGCCTTCCCCCGGCGTCGGGCACGCAGGCTGGAGCGTACCGGAAGTTGCTCTCCGATGACTTGTGAGGTCATGGAGCGTGCCCTGGAAGTCACGCTCCGGAAGCGCGCAAAGTTCAAAGGTGGGCCAGCGGTATCCGGAGGGGGATCCCACTGCTACCACCACTAAAAAAGAAAAAAAAAGCGGCTGCTGCATGCGTTCAGGCAATTCCCAGAGGGTATGTAAAGGGATCGCTGGCAGTCAGCAGGTGGCAACATGGAAGCTCACACACCAGAGCAGCCGCAGCCAGTGCAGGAGCAACAAGTGTTGCCTCAGAAGGCGGACAAAGTGACCCTCGCATCCTGACCGGAGAACGCAGGGGCCTCAGCAGCTGTGCTGCAGCAGCAGTGGGAGCCACTCGCGCAGCACACGGGCTGACCATCATAACACCAGGAAGGAGGAGTCGATAGTCTCTGGGGGAGACCTTACTGACATCCCAACCTCCGGTACCCGTATAAAGTGTCCGGGTGGGGAGTGATCTACGAGAAAGTACAGTACACTAATGTCTGTTTTTTCTTTGTCTTGTCTGGCTGTCTCTCCTTGCTCTGTCTATCTCTCTCTATTGTTGGTGGGATGGAGAGTAGGGGGTTCCTAGGAAGTGCATGACTAAGTTGAAGAAAAGGGAATGCCGCCTTTGTGGATCTGTTTGACAATACCTGGACAAAGACTGTCAGGACTGCATAGAACAAACGATATCAGAAGAACCCCCTAGTTTTTCAACCAATCTAAGGTCCCTGATTCAGTCTGAAGTTTGAAAAATGGTTAGCGCCCTGGGGGTCCCTACAAATAGCAGTATGGGGAAGGAAAGGTTCAGTCCATCCCCCTCTACACCAGAGGAGCATTCAGGATCAGAGCTGGGAGATTCAGACCAAACGGAGTAATCAGATAGCAGTTTGGAGGAAAGATGCTGTTTTCCGGTTGAAGAGACGGATAGGCTAATTAAAGCTGTACGTTTAACGATGGGCCTGGTGGAAGAAAAAACAGAGGTCAGCGCAGGACCTGATGTTTGGAGGCCTGGGAAGAAAGAAGCGTAAGATCTTTCCTATAAATGAGCAGATTCGGAGCCTCACAAAAAGAGAATGGGAGAGGCCGGACAGGAAGTCGCAAGGTCTTATGGGGTTTAAGAGGAAATACCCGCTTGAGGAAGCAGCATTCTCTTGGGATAAAGCTCCGAGTTTGGATGGGGCTGTTTCCAAAATTTTGAGGAAGTTTTTCCTCCCGTTTGAGGACCTGGGGTTGTAAGAGAGCCTCTTGATAGGAAGACAGTTTTCTTAAAGCAGCATAGGAATCCTCGGCGGGAGCCTTAAGACCAGCCATTGCAGCCACATGCACCGCTAGATCCTTAAAGATTTGGGTGGACAACCTTGAAGACAACTGAATCAATGGGTTCTGAGAGACCCCATCCTAGCTGCTGTACCCACCATCAAGGCCTCCGCAGGGTTCTTAGCAGATGCCTTGGCAGACTCGGCAAAATTGGCTGCCAGGTCAACAGCATTAACCAATGCGGGGCGCCGGGCAGTTTGGCTAAAGTATTGACCGGGAGATATGCAGGCCAAGATTAAACTCTGCTCCCCCCTGTGAAGGGAGCTTCCCATTTGGATCGGCCCTCGTTGATGGAGAAGGCGGGGGATAAGGGGTTTCCAAAGGCTCCCTATCCATCCTTTCAGCTGTCCTTTCGCAGGGGACGGAGATCCGGCAGACAGTCATACAGAGACCGTGACAAGCCAGGAAAGCAAATTTAAAAATAGCTGACCGTCACATCCAAACATAGTCTAAGTGTGAACAGGTCCTGGTATAGATGGAGATGCCTTAATGTGGCTACCAGGTACACATGAATTGGCCAATTTATGCGCTAAACGCTCTCATTTTTTCATATTTCTAATGTAGTAATGCAGTTCGATTTTCATGTTTGCATGTTTTGGCGCCGCAGTGTGCTGCTTTGTTTATTTAAGCCAGGAAAGCAGTCCAGAAGGGAAAGGTTTTTCTATTTTGGAAAACCTGCCAGAAATATAAAAAAAAGCCCCCCAATGACTTTCCCAGGTGGGTGGGAGGCTCATGGGCTTCCTCCCGGCCTGGGAAAGGATTTCTTCCAGTGCCTAGATCCTTGAAATTGTAGTATCAGGCCTAAGACTAAGATTCCACACTATACACTACCTCAGAGATATGTGGAGACCCTAGTACAACAAAAGCAACTGGCACTGGAGATAGAGATTCTATCCCTAAGAGAAAAACATGTACTGGAAGAAATTCCCATAGGGGGAAGGGGTTATATTCCCCACTATTTCTTATTAAAAAAAAAATGGGTATGTCATGGAGGACCATTATAAACCTAAAGGCCCTAAACAAATTTCTTGGTAATGGCATCATTCAAGATGGAATCAGTGAGGACGGCGGTGAAGGTTCTTTCCCACATTGCTACATGGCGGTTCTGGACCTCAAGGATGCCTACTATCGTGTTCCTATCCGTGAGCAAGATCGAAGATTCCTCAGTGTGGCGGTGCAGAAAAAATCACAAGTAAAGCACTTTCAGTACAGAGCCCTCCCGTTTGGGCTAGCGGTAGCACCCTGGGTTTTTACAAAACTGATCTTGGAGGTGACTGCCCATCTCCGAGAGAAGGACTTTTTTTTGTGATTCCATATTTAGACGATTTTCTGATTGTGGGAAATGTGCTTCTACAGTGCCAGAGACATGTCAGGTGAATCATAGACAACTTAGAGTCTCTGGGGTGGCGTATAAACCTACAAAAATCGAGGCTAGAGCCAGTGACAATACAGGTCTTTTAAGGGTTAGTACTGGACTCAGTAGTACAGGAGTGTCGCCTTCCGGAAGAAAAGAGAGACATATAAAGAGTAATCTCATCAGCAGCTGCAGCAAATCCGAAAATTACCCTCAGGGAGGTGATGTCACTTCAGTTGTGCATTCTGGGGAACAAATTGGCTGTGCAAGGCTGCTTAGAGAGGAAGATAGTACTCCCACAGACAGTTATCCGGTCCCTCAGGTGGTGGCTACAGATCAATTTTGCTCTCAGAGGAGTTCCCTGGATAGTCAGGGTATCCAGAGTAGTAGCAGACTCCAGTCCCTGGAGCCCACCTAGACGCCCTCTGGCTGCAGGGAGCCTGGTCGTAGGAAGAAAAATTGCTTTCATCAAACAGATGGGAGGTCCTGACGGTGGAAAGGGAATTGAAGGGATTGTTTCCTCATCTACAGTCATCATGTAATAGGTCTACTTGTAATTCAGCTCCATCGCCTAGCCCCCCTCTTTGGGATCTAAATTTAGTTTTGTCAGCATTAACAGAAAGCCCATTTGAACCGTTAGCTTCAGAGAAAGTGGTCTTGTTAAAGACGGCCCTACTGGTATCGCTCACATCTGCCCGTAGGATAAGTGATGTGCAGGCTGTCAGCAGACCCTTTTTATATGCAGGTCATGGAGGATAGGGTAATCTTGAGGTTGGATCCAGCTTACCTTCCTAAGGTGGTTACAAAATTTCATAGGGCTCAGGAAATTTACCATCCTTTTGTCCTAATCCCAGTAACCAGAAGGAGGAAAAACTACATTCTTTAGATGTTAGGAGGTGCCTTCTGCATTATCTAGAAATAACAGAGCCATGGAGAAAACAGAGTTCCCTGTTTGTGTCCTTTCAGGTGTTGAGGAAGGGCCTTAGAGTGTCTAGGCAGACTATAGGAAGATGGGTGAGGGATGCCATAGGCTAGTTTTATGTCCGTGCAGGTAGGGTTATTCCTGAAGGTCTGAAGGCCCATTCTACAAGAGCCATGGCGACGTCCTGGGCAGAGAGCAGATGCCTCCATTGACCAGATATGTAAGGCGGCCACATGGTCCTCTCCATCTATTTTCTTTAAACACTATAGGTTAGACCTGTCTGCCTCCACAGATCTTACATTCGGGAGAAGGGTGCTACACGCTGTTGTCCCCCCCCCCCCCCCCCCCCAAAGCTACAAGTCTCTGAAATTCTTGCTGTGCCGTCATGGGTGACTGAAAAACAACAGGTATTACTTACCTGCTAATGTGTTTTTTCCTAACCCATTACGGCACCTGTTCCGTGAATTTTAGTCAGGCACTTTCTTGGGTGTCGGTAGTTAGGATTAAATATAAAGGTGAATGTTATTTTGTGTGTACACTAATCTGTGGAGATCCTCTCGTGCTCTGTAAAACAACTGAGAGAAAAGCCGCCCTTTTTATCTATAAGGTTTCCTGTCCTTGAAGGGCGGATCCCCTCTCTGGTGCCATCATGTGTTATGAAAAAACATTACCAGGTAAGTAATACCTATGTTTTGGCAGTGTGGACAGGTGCCAAGTAATGCCGGAGAATGAAATTTCCATCTCCAAAAAGCTTGTCGGCAGAGGAAAGCATGAAGTGCTTTAAAATTTCCTGGTAGACTGATGCGCTGAGTTTGGTCTTGATAAAACACAGTGGACCTACACCTGCAGATGACATGGCTCCCCAAACTATCACTGAATGTGTAAACTTCACACTAGACCTCAAGCAGCTTTGATTCTGTGCCTCTCCACTCTTCATCCAGTCTCTGGGACCTTGATTTACAAATGAAATGCAAAATTTACTTTAATCTGAAAACACCTTGGACCGCTAAGCAACAGTCCAGTTCTTTTTCTCCTTGGCCCAGGAAAGACTCTTCTGGTGTCTATTGGTCATGAGTGGCTTGACACAAGGAATACGACACTTGTTGCCCATGTCCTGGATACGTCTGTGTGTGGTGGCACATGAAGCAATGACTCCAGCAGCAGTCCACTCCTTGTGATTCTCCCCCAAACTTTTGAATGGCCTTTTCTTAATCCTTTCAAGACTGCGGTTATCCTGGTTGCTTGTACATCTTTTTCTACCACAATTTTTTCCTTCTACTCAACTTTCCATTAATATGCTTGGATTCAGCAATCTGTGAATAGCCAGCTTCTTTAGCAATTACCTTTTTGTGGCTTATCCTCCTTGTGGAGTGTGTCAATGACTGCCTTCTGGACATCTGTCAAGTCAGCAGTCTTCCCCATGATTGTGGAGCCTACTGAAACAGACTAAGGAACCTTTTTTTAAACGCTTTGGAAGCCTTTGCAGGTGTTTTTTCTTAATTGTTCTAATTTACTGAGATAATGACTCTTGGGTTTTCCTTGGCTGTAAGCCATAATCATCAACATTAACAGAAATAAACGCTTGAAATAGATCACTTTCTTTGTAATGACTCTATATAATGAGTTTCACCTTTTGTATTGAAGAACTGAAATAAACTTTTTGATGATATTCTAATTTTGAGAAGCACCTGTATGTCTTTTTTTTTTTTTTTTTACATTTTAAAAAATTACAAAAAGTAAGATGCGCAGATGCAAAAGCTTGGGCACCCTGCATGGTTAGTACCTAGTAGCACCCCCTTTTTGCAAGTATCACAGCTTGTAAGTAGAGGTGATCAAATGGGGAGAGCCTGTGTTTTTGGCCCTCCATGAATGTGTTGTGATTGTCACACAGGCGTGACACATGGAGCTGTGGAGCCGAACAACTGATCAGCTGGAACGCTCCATGCATCTGGGTTCCCGCTGTAGCTTATTCAGTAAGCGCTGTAGCTTGCTGAATAAGCAGGGACCCGAACAAATTCACTTTTTTTTTTGTAACTAGACAAGCGTCTTTCAATTCTTGTTTGAGTGATTTTCATCCGTTCTTTCTTGTAAAATACTTCCAGTTCTGTGAGATTTCTGGGTCGTCTTGCATGCACTGCTATTTTGAGGTCTAGCTACCGACTTTCAATGATGTTCAGTTCAGGGAACTGCGAGAGCCATTGTAAAATATTTAGCTTTTGCCTTTTGAGGTAGTCTTTTGTGGATTTTGACTTGTGTTTAGGATCATTATCAATTTTGTAGAAGCCATCCTCTTTTCAACTTTTGTGTTTTTTATGGTGCTAAATCTTTCTGAAGGTCTTTTGCAGTCAAGCAAGGATTCTGATTTGTCTCTTGCAATTCTATGAACAGCTGTTACTGAAATTTTGCTTGGTCTTCTGGACCTTATCTTGACCTCCAATGTTCCTGTTAACTGTAATTTCTTAATTACATTTTGAACTGAGGATAGTGCAACTTGAAAGCTCTTTTCTTATAGCCTTCTCCACCATTTTCAGTGCTAGGCAGCTGCTTAGAAGAACCCATGACTGCTGATTTTTGGCACAAAGTTGCAAGAGGCTGGGTTTTTAAAAAGCTGGTAAATTTGCATCACCTGGCCTTTCCTAATGATGAAGTTGAACAAGCCCATAACCTTTACAGGCAAATTATGATTTGAAACCTTGGTCAAAGCTATCTAAGCACACAAATCTCCAAGGATTCCTAAACTTTTGCATATGCCCATTTTTCTTTTCTGTAATTTTTAAAATGTAAATGACTCTTTTTTTGCCTAAAATACAAAGGAAATGTGTCATCTTTAACTTTAGGACCTTTAGACATCATTTCACTTTTACATGCCACTGTACGTCCAAGGTCATGTCCCTATATTTGCTGCTGTGGAGCTGATCCCTCACCTTTTCCTGCACATGACAGCTGATTGGATTAGCTTTGGATTAGATTTTGATTCACAATACACCCGCGGCTGTTAACAAGTTAAATGCTGCTGTCAATCTGTGACAGCGGGATTTAACACTCGATAAGTGATTTAAAATACCCGCCCATCAGTGCCCCTGTCACATTATTGTGGAGCGCCGATTGTTTCTCATGATAATGGGAGGTGGGGGCTAACCTGCAGAACACCCCCCCCCCCACCGTGTCTGTAATTGTAACTCCATGAATGATGGCCCTTGGCCAGCATTTATAGGAGATGTTGATTATGATCACAGCTTAAAGTCTCCCAAGAGGACTATTGAAGCAAGCAAGTAAAGTTAAAAAATAAAATAGCTTAAAATCACCCACCTTTTGCTCCATTCAAAATAAAACCTTTAAAAAAACCTTCATTGCTGCTTTCAGAAATGTCCGATCTATCAAAATATTATTTTTTTTGTTGTTGCTGCAATATTGAAATAAAATGCAATAACAGAAGATCAAAACATTGTGTCTACCCCAAAAAAGGTATCAATAAAAACGTTAGCTTGGTGTGCAAAAAAATAAGGCTACTTTCACACTAGCGTTAACTGCATTCCGTCACAATGCGTCGTTTTGCCGAAAAAACGCATCCTGCAAAAGTGTTTGCAGGATGCGTTTTTCACCATTGATTAACATTAAGCGACGTATTGTGACGGATTGCCACACGTCGCACCCGTCGTGCGACGGATGCGTTGTGCAGTGGCGGACCGTCGGGAGCAAAAAACGTTGCTTGCAACGTTTTTTGCTCCGTCGTAAACGTCTTTTTCGACCACGCATGCGCGGCCGGAACTCCGCCCCCACCTCCCCGCATCTCACAATGGGGCAGCGGATGCGCTGGAAAAATGCATCCGCTGCCCCCGTTGTGCGGCGGAGACAACGCTAGCGTCGGGAACGTCGGCCCGACGCACAGCGACGGGCCAAGCCCGACGCTAGTGTGAAAGTAGCCTAAGCCTTTACCCAGCCCCAGATCCCCAAAAATTTAAACACTATGGGGCTTGGAAAATACAACTTTGTATATATCTGGGTCTTTTTTTTAACAAAGTTTTACATATTTTTAATTTAAGCGGCTAAAAAAAAAACCTTCTATGTTTAGTATTTACGAAATCACACTGACCTGTACAATTATATTGGCAGGTCAGTTTTAACATTTAGTGAACGTGGGAAATAAAGTAAAAAACAAAACTGGAATTGCACTTTTTTTTGTTGCAATTTCATTGCACTCAGATTTTTTTTTCTCCCATTTTCTAGTACACTATATGTGGTTGAATCAATGGTGTCATTCAAAAGTACAAGTCGTCCCGCAAGAAACAAGCCCTCACACTTCTATATTGACAGAAAAATTCAAAAGTTATGGCTTTGGGAAGAAGGGGAGCAAAACAATTGAAAATTGCAAGGTGGAGAAGGGGTTAAAGAGAATCCATCACCAGGTTTTTGCTATGGCATCTGAGAGCAGCATTATGTGGGGGTAGATACCTGGATTCCAGTGATGTCGTATGCCAGGCTGCTTGCTAGATCTGTAAGATTTAAAATGGTGATTTCAGCAAAACTACCAGTTCTCTGAATGTTGAACTCTGTATAACCCCATCCACACCAGTGATTGACGGCTTTCTATGTACACTGTGCATAGGCACAAAGCTGTGACTCGGTGGTGTGAGCAGGGTTATACAGAACTCATGAATGTGGAGGTAGCAAATTTGCTAGTACTCTGGTGATAATTGCCTGCTGATAACAGTGATTTTTATTGAAACTATAACAATCAGCCCAGTAAGTCTCACATCACTGGAATCGGGGTCTCTATATTACACTACTCTCAGAATACGTGTCAAAAACAATATATTCGTAATCTTGCTATTTTCATACTGACACAAGAAAAGGTGTACAGCATGCGTCATATCACAGATGACAATGACACAGGATGTACCAATCACAGTTGTACAGTGTTGTCACAGCGGACCCTGCTCCTCCCTTTACAATGACCTATGCGCAGGCTCTTTAGACACTTCATACAAAAGATAGGGTCTGGGTCTGACCATTGTGGCCTTCTACATGTGTTTATTGAAAACGGAAGTTAGTTTAAAAAAGCCTCAGTGGCCAATATGAAATTTTGCATGATTTATCTAAGGCAAATATTTTTTTTTTTTTAGTTCCAAATCAGTATAACACAAAAACTTAATTTAAACAATAAAATTATTCTCGGGTAATGACTTCCTTTTAAGGTGCTAATGGCGCTGCATGTCACCACTATTCCAATTGTGCTTTTCTGGTTCACTTCTGGTATTTACCAACTACTGGATATCGGGAAAACGTTAAAAGATCTGCCGTTCTGTAGATGTTCTGACGAGTTGTCTAGTCGTCATAATTTGGTTCTTGTCCAAGTGGGCAGGTCCAGCATTTTTCCTGCTTCCAGCACTTCATCTTTTATGACTGGACTGCTCTTTTGCTGCTTTATCTCGCCGACGGAAGAGACCCTGTTGTCTACAAAATCTGCTATTCACCTGTAGATTACCACTGTATCTTCAGATAAAAATAAAGTTGTATTCACCCTGTAGCCCAGTGTTCCCCAACTCTGGTCCTCAAGAGCCACCAACAGGTCATGTTTTCAGGATTTCCTTAGTATTGCACAGGTGACTGAATGCTTGCCTGTCCAGGTGATGCAATTATCACCTGTGCAATACTAAGGAAATCCTGAAAACATGACCTGTTGGTGGCTCTTGAGGACCGGAATTAGGAAACATTGCTAGCCGATCACTTCCCGTCATCAAGAAGGAGTAAAGTCCTAACTCCTAATACAGTGATTTTGCTTTAAAGAAGTTTTCCGCTACTTGGTCAACTTCTTGTCATACCACTTGTTTGGCCCCGATAAAATAATAAAACCTTTACTCGTGTCCTGTGCCAGCGCCGTTCATGCAGTGTCAGCACTTGTTTCCCCAGGGTGCGCCCCGTGCTGTGACACATGATGCAGGCACCCAATCAGCGCTGGCCTCACTGTCCCGCCTTTGGACAAGTTGAACATGAACTGGATGTCTGGGTTCACCTTCAGTGTCACGTGTCACAACACCGCATTAGAGCCCTAGGGAGAGCGAGTGTAGTGCCGACACTGCTGGCACGGGAGGTGAGTGTAGGCTTTTTCGTTTTATGGGGGCCCAACATTTTGATCAAGAAGGGGTTGTCCTAGTAGTGGACAACCCCTTTTATCACTCCCCTGTACATTGATTGACAGCCTACTTTACAAACATACACTACAGAGCAGACAGTCGATCACTGTGTCAGAGAGTGAATACAGCTGTGCTCACTATAGCAGTAGTGTGAAACTCAAATTCACAGAGGGCCAAAGTTAAAAACTTGGATGAAGTCTTGGACCAACCATGATATTTATTTTAAAAAAGTCTACAATTGAGGAAGTGTTTCCTTATCATATATGACAATGAACTTTTTCATATAGAAACAAACTTAAAAAGGGGGTGTCCCACAAACAAAGTACATTTTAATGAATAGAATAAAATAAAAAATAAGGCATACTGAAATAATGTTATATAAGAGCAGTAACCGCATATGACCCAGTGGCCTAATTTTAATATGTAATAATAAACCTTGAATAATGCAGATAAAGTATGATGCAAACAAAAGTTCTCACCAAACCGTGAGATGCCACCACAGTGATTTCCTCCACACACACTGTATCATGACCCTTCTGTGCCCCCCTCAAACCCCAGGCAAAGTATGGGAACTCCATCACAAAATGACTCCCCAACTGTGATCCCCACACAGCTACCATACAGTATAATTGGCCCCACATAGTCCTCAATACAGAATAATGGGCCCTGCATTGCCTTCTATACAGTATAATAGCCCCTGCATAGTCCTACATACAGTATAATGGGCCCAACATCCTACTCCATACAATATAATGGACCCTACATTGCCTTGCATACGGTATAATGGCTCCACATAGTCCTCCATGGATTATAATGGCCCCTCCTTAAAAATAAATACCTCTCCCCAGTTCCCTACTGCTCCAGTCTCAGTAGCGAGCACTCTAAACCACTACACTCCTCTGTACAGCGGGCTTGAAATAGTGATGTCATAGCTCCCACTACGCTGAGACGTCAGATGCAGAGGGAGAATGATGGAGGGAGCATCAGCTGACACTCCCTCTTTCATCATTGTTTTCCACGGTATTGGCATCCAGGATGCCGATACAGTTGAAAGTGCCTGCCCAGTGTCACGGGCCAAATAGACTCAACCCACAAAGTTTGAAGTGTGCTCTATAGTGAGTGGTGACTGTAATTATTCCCTGCACTGCTCCATTGATTGGAAATGAGCAGCTGCAGGGAGCATAAAACTTCATTTTCTCCCTGTTCCTGGTGCTCCAGCAAACCTGCCAGGCATGATTTAAATCCTAAGAAAACCTATAGAGAAACAGCACTCAAGAACCAAAATATAAAGCTAAATTCTTTATTGAATAACCAATAAAATAACAACATACATATTAATAATTAGGGATGACAGAAATGACAAAGATTCACCAGAAATCATGACAACACAAAACCCAACAGGTATATAATGTTACAACACTATACATAAAAGTATGCAGCCACACAATTTGTACCAAAAGTGCAAGTGCATTGTGCAAATGAAATGATAGTAGCACCAGGCCACCATGAAGGAATAAGTATTATCTAATGTAACGGCTTAAAGTGCAATATTCACCCTAACATGGTGGTCGTGTCAGTAGTTACAAGTAAGGGTAATACATGGAACTAATGTGGGCTGTCAAGTAATATTACCTGGGGAATCGCACTGCCACTTGCCCCAACGTGCGTTTTGGCGCAGTGCCTTCTTCCGGGGGTGAACCAGCAACACAGGACACAAAATGCAAAGAGAACTAAAAAACAACAAGTTAAAAACATGCCAATTAAAAAGCATGGGACAAATGATTCAAAGGAAAGAGGAAAAACTCAAAGTCTCATTAAGACCATGCGGTTGCAAAGACCGAAGCCTCCAAATCCATATAGTTTAAAATGCCGAGGAACCATTTTGAGGCATTCGACATTGACCTCTTTCTCAGCTGCTAGGATGTCGCAGACGTTCTCGTGTTCGCACCTTGAGGGCACGTGTCGTAAGTCCAATATAGATTTTGTTACAAGGACATGTCCTGTGATACACCACCATAGTAGTGGAACAATTAATCGTTTGTGTGATTGCAAATTCTCGACCGTGAGAAGATAAAAAATGGGTTGCATTGTCGATTTTAGGACATATTGCACTTTAAGCTGTTACATTAGATAATACTTATTCCTTCATGGTGGCCTGGTGCTACTATCATTTCATTTGCACAATGCCCTTGCACTTTTGGTACAAATTGTGTGGCTGCATACTTTTATGTATAGTGTTGTAACATTATATACCTGTTGGGTTTTGTGTTGTCACGATTTCTGGTGAATCTTTGTCATTTCTGTCATCCCTAATTATTAATATGTATGTTGTTATTTTATTGGTTATTCAATAAAGAATTTAGCTTTATATTTTGGTTATTGAGTGCTGTTTCTCTATAGGTTTTCTTGCTGTCTTTCTTGCACTGAACCCATGGTATACATCCCAGCACCCTTGGTATTTTAATTTGAGGTGTGTGTGGTCTGGTACATATGCTTATGATTTAAATCCTACTGACTTTCAGATTACATCAATATCTGCAGGTAAATAGCATTTATTGGAGGTGACAGATTTCATCCCTTATAAAAAAAAAAATGAATATAACAGAACATTTAAAAGTGTTCTGGCTGCTCATTCGAACACTCGTTCATATCTCTACTTACTACATTTTACAGATATAGGGAGAGAGCTGGAGCTGCTTGGTCCTAGGAAACCCAGTCTGCTCTGCTTTGCAGGCATAAGGCTGAATTTTTCCTGTAACTGGGGCTAATATCCCAGCACCAGTTTCAGGGGAAATCAGTAATAAAAATAATGTATTAATATTCTTGCATAGCTGAGAAGGACATGGTTAATCCCAGCTCTGCAGGGTCTTGATTAGATGCACATGTAGGGTTTTACTAAGAACCAGGGAGTAGCTTAATGGAGTGGCAGTCTCCTGCGGTAGTGTCAGTCTGCAGAACGTTGAGCAGAGTCTAGTGTGTGTGTGTGACCAGCGAAAGTGGGAGTCTGCTGGGGAAGCAGAGCAGACTGGAGGTAACATAGTAAGGCCGAAAAAAAGACATTTGTCCATCCAGTTCAGCCTATATTCCATCATAATAAATCCCCAGATCTACGTCCTTCTACAGAACCTAATAATTGTATGATACAATATTGTTCTGCTCCAGGAAGACATCCAGGCCTCTCTTGAACCCCTCGACTGAGTTCGCCATCACCATCTCCTCAGGCAAGCAATTCCAGATTCTCACTGCCCTAACAGTAAAGAATCCTCTTCTATGTTGGTGGAAAAACCTTCTCTCCTCCAGACGCAAAGAATGCCCCCTTGTGCCCGTCACCTTCCTTGGTATAAACAGATCCTCAGCGAGATATTTGTACTGTCCCCTTATATACTTATACATGGTTATTAGATCGCCCCTCAGTCGTCTTTTTTCTAGACTAAATAATCCTAATTTCGCTAATCTATCTGGGTATTGTAGTTCTCCCATCCCCTTTATTAATTTTGTTGCCCTCCTTTGTACTCTCTCTAGTTCCATTATATCCTTCCTGAGCACCGGTGCCCAAAACTGAACACCGTACTCCATGTGTGGTCTAACTAGGGATTTGTACAGAGGAAGTATAATGCTCTCATCATGTGTATCCAGACCTCTTTTAATGCACCCCATGATCCTGTTTGCCTTGGCAGCTGCTGCCTGGCACTGGCTGCTCCAGGTAAGTTTATCATTAACTAGGATCCCCAAGTCCTTCTCCCTGTCAGATTTACCCAGTGGTTTCCTGTTCAGTGTGTAATGGTGATATTGATTCCTTCTTCCCATGTGTATAACCTTACATTTACTATTGTTAAAACTCATCTGCCACCTTTCAGCCCAAGTTTCCAACTTATCCAGATCCATCTCTAGCAGAATACTATCTTCTCTTGTATTAACTGCTTTACATAGTTTTGTATCATCTGCAAATATCAATATTTTACTGTGTAAACCTTCTACCAGATCATTAATGAATATGTTGAAGAGAACAGGTGTGTTGGAACTGAGAAGAGTCTAGAAAGGCTGTGTGCAGAGAACTGCAAGTATCAGTGGTTGCTATGGACAATAGCTGTTTTGTATGAGTAGCCAGGGTCTGTTTTGTTTAGTTAGCGCCTGGACAAGACAAGGGCTATATGTTTGAGTTTTGTTTTTGGTGCTGTGCAACCACTGGAAAGCAGTAAAAACTGCACTTGTTTGGACCAAAACTGCATTGCCCGTGTGAACACTAGCTAAGGCTTAATGCCTAACGCCTATAGGAGCATGAATTCCTACAATATGTAACCTTAAGATATTCAAATACCCCCTCTACCTGCTTCCCAGGATCTGTTTACGCCTCATGGGGGACACCGTATCTGTTTTATAGTCATGCCCCATCGGGGAAAAAAAATACATCCCATACACAAAAATATTTTCTAATGGAGAAAAGATCTCAGTTTTAAATGTTTTTAGTGGTCCTTTGTGGTTGTAAAAAAGATAAAATGTAATGATAAATGTGAAAAATACATGTATTTCCTATTTTTCCTTATATTTTACCCTGATATGAGCAAAAATAAAAAGGCATATAAAAGTGACAAAAATTAAACCCCATCTATTATTTAAAATTGAGTATCAAAGAGAAATTAGAGCCATTTAAAAACGCATGTACATGAAGACCCGAAAACGTGCTTCGTGAGCAGTGGATCAGTTAAAATATGACAGAACACTAATGGAACCCTGAAAGAAAAGTGTATTGTATTTTTCATCGATTTTTAATAAACTTTAATGGCTGATTTCCTAAATGTAGGGGAATAGGACCTGCTCTGAGCTCGCAAACCATAGATCTGGTTTTAAAACAGATGTGTGTATGGATCAATTAAAGTCTTTGCTTCAGAGTGCTGTTCGAGAAAAAAATGGACATCACATGGATATGTACAATGGAAGTGTGAATGTCACCTAAATAGTACTCTAAATATTGCTGTGTTGAGACTAATAGGTATTAACACAGAATACACTGTACTCATCGCACCCTAGTGTCTGATAGTTTTTGCATTGCTGTTGTGAGAGTGAGAATGCTTCTATCATGAATACAGTGGTCTCACAACTGTAACAATGGCACAAATAAGGCAGCTTAAAGGTTATTATTTATATTGTACCATTAGTTCCATGGCGCTGTACATGAGAAAGGGGTTACATACAGAGTTATAGATATTGTTTACAGTAAACGAATTTACAATGACAGACTGGTACAGAGGGGAGAGGACCCTGTCCTTGCGGACTTACCTTCTACAGGATAAAGGGGAAGAGACAGAAGATCGGGGTGTAGCAGCTCTGGTGGTGGTGAGGCGGCAGCTCGGGTGGTGGTGAGGCAGCAGAATAGTTATTGCAGGCTGTAGGCTTTCCTGAAGAGATGGGTTTTTCAGGTTCCATCTGAAGGATCCGAGGGTGGTAGATAATCGGACGTGTTAAGGCATGGAATTCCAGAGGATGAGGGATATTCGGGAGAAATTTTTGAGGCAGTTGTGTGAGGAACGAATAAGTGTGGTGGAGAGCAGGAGGTCTTGGGAGGATCGAAGATTGCGTGAGGGAAGATATTGGGAGACTAGTTCAGAGATATAGGGAGGGGACTGGTTGTGGATGGCTTTGTAGATCAGTGTTAGTAGTTTAAACTGCATTAGTTGGGGAATTGGGAGCCAGTGGAGGGATTTGCAGAGGGGAGTAGTGAGGAGAGAGGTGGAATAGGCGGGCGGCAGAGTTGAGGACAGACTGGAGTGGTGCAAGAGAGTTTTGAGGAGGCCACAGAGGAGGGTATTGCAGTAGTCGAGGCGGGAGATGAAGAGGGCATGCACAAGAGTTTTAGTAGTTTGAGGGCTGAGGAAGGGACGGATTCTGGCAATATGTTTGAGTTGGAGGTGACATGAGGTGGCAAGAGTTTGAATGTGCGGTTTGAAGGACAGGGCAGAGTCGAGAGTTACCCCGAGGCAGCGGATTACAGGTGTGGGAGAGAGCGTGATGCCGTTTACCATAATAGATATATTGGGGAGGGGAGATACGCGAGTTAGAGAAATGATGATGAGTTCGGTTTCGTCTACATTGAGTTTTAAGAAGCGAGATGTGAAGAAGGAGGATATGGCTGATACACTCCAGGATTCTGGACAGCAAGGAGGTGACATCTGAGCCAGAGAGGTAGATCTGAGTGTTGTCCGCATAAAGGTGGTACTGGAAGCCATAGGACTTTGAGTTGTCCTAGGCCAAGGGTATAGATGGAAAAAAGTAGGGGCCCCAGAACAGAGTCTTGAGGGACACCAGCAGGGCGGGAGGTACACCGAGAGTGCGGGATGAAGAGGCAGTGTGGGAGTGGGAAACGCTAAATCTGCGGTCGGAAAGGTATGAGGCAATCCAGGACAGGGCAAGGTCTTTGATGCCAAGGGAAGAAAGAATCTGTAGCAGTAGGCAGCGGTCGACTGTGTCCAAGGCAGAGGACAGGTCGAGAAGGAGGAGGATGGAGAACTGTCTGTTGGCTTTGGCTGTGAGTAAGTGATTAGTAATTTTGGTCAGGGCAGTTTCGGTGGAGTGGTGGGGGTGGAAGCCAGACAGGAGGTTTTCAATGAGAGAGTTAGATGAGAGGTGGGAGTGTCATGGTTCCCAATGGCAAGGGAACGTAAGAAACATATAAATAACGAACGAGCTCTCGGGAGATGGAAACTCAAGTTGACCGTGAGCTAAATCTACCACACAACTAATAGTGGCCAGGGAGCATACCTACGACTTCCTAGATGCCACGCGCCAGCCGGAGGACTAACTACACCTGGTAGAGGAAGAAACAGACCTGGCTTACCTCTAGGGAAATACCCCAAAAGATGATAGCAGCCCCCCACATGTAATAACGGTGAATTAAGAGGAAAAAACATACACAGTATGAAAGTAGATTTAGCAAAGAGAGGTCCACTTACTAGATAGCAGAAGGATACAAAAGAGGACTTCACGGTCAACTGAAAACCCTTTCAAAAACCATCCTGAAATTACTTTAAGACTCCTGTGTCAACTCATGACACAGGAGTGGCAATTTCAGCCCGCAAGAGCTTCCAGCTACAGAGAATTACAAAAACTGCAAACTGGACAAAAGATACAAAACAAAAGGACAAAGTCCACTTAGCTGATCAGCAGACTAGTAGCAGGAACATGCAACCGAAGGCTCTGGTTACAATGATGACCGGCAAGGAAATGACTGGAGAGCAAGGCTAAATAGGAAACTCCCAAACACTGATGGAAGCAGGTGAACAGAAGCAGCAAAGGCAAACAAGTCACCAGTACCACCAGCAACCACCAGGGGAGCCCAAAAAGCGGATACACAACAGTACCCTCCCCTTAAGGAGGGGGCACCGAACCCTCACAAGAACCGCCAGGGCGATCTGGATGAGCCCTATGAAAGGCACGAACCAAATCCGAGGCATGAACATCAGAGGCAGTTACCCAAGAATTATCTTCCTGACCATAGCCTTTCCATTTAACCAGATATTGAAGTCTCCGTCTGGAAATACGGGAGTCCAAGATCTTCTCTACGACGTACTCCAATTCACCCTCCACCAGCACAGGAGCAGGAGGTTCAGTAGAAGGAACCACCGGTACCTCATATCTCCGCAACAACGACCGATGGAACACATTATGGATAGCGAAAGATGCCGGGAGGTCCAAACGAAAGGAAACAGGGTTAAGAATCTCCAAAATCCTATAAGGACCGATGAACCAAGGCTTAAATTTGGGAGAAGAAACCCTCATAGGGACAAAACGGGAAGACAACCACACCAAGTCCCCAACGCGAAGGTATGGACCAACACGACGACGACGGTTAGCAAACTGCTGAGTCCTCTCCTGGGACAATTCCAAATTATCCACCACTTGTCCCCAAATCCGATGCAACCGATCCACCACCGCATCCACTCCAGGACAATCCGAAGATTCAACCTGACCAGATGAAAACCGCGGATGAAACCCTGAATTGCAAAAGAAAGGAGAAACCAAAGTGGCAGAACTAGCCCGATTATTAAGAGCAAACTCCGCCAACGGCAGAAAGGCAACCCAATCATCCTGATCCGCAGACACAAAACACCTCAAATAAGTCTCCAAAGTTTGATTAGTTCGCTCCGTCTGGCCATTGGTCTGAGGATGGAATGCAGACGAAAAGGACAAATCAATGCCCAACCTGGCACAGACTGCCCGCCAAAATCTAGACACGAACTCGGTACCCCTGTCAGAAATGATGTTTTCCGGAATACCATGCAAGCGAACCACATTTTGAAAAAACAGAGGGACCAACTCAGATGAGGAAGGCAACTTAGGCAATGGCACCAAATGAACCATTTTAGAAAAACGGTCACACACCACCCAGATGACAGACATCTTCTGAGAAACAGGGAGATCCGAGATAAAGTCCATAGAGATGTGCGTCCAAGGCCTCTTAGGAATAGGCAAGGGCAACAACAACCCACTAGCCCTAGAACAACAAGGCTTGGCCCGAGCACACACATCGCAAGACTGCACAAAAACACGCACATCTCGAGACAGGGAAGGCCACCAGAAGGATCTAGCCACCAAATCTCTGGTGCCAAAAATTCCCGGATGACCTGCCAGAGTAGAAGAATGAACTTCCGAGATGACTCTAGTGGTCCAATCGTCAGGAACAAACAGTCTACCAGACGGACAACGATCCGGTCTATCCGCCTGAAATTCTTGCAAAGCACGTCGCAGATCTGGAGAGACAGCAGACAAAACCACCCCATCCTTAAGGACACCAGCAGGTTCAGAATTCCCAGGAGAGTCAGGTTCAAAACTCCTAGAAAGAGCATCTGCCTTCACATTCCTAGAACCCGGTAAGTACGAGACCACAAAATTAAACCGGGAAAAGAACAACGACCAACGTGCCTGTCTAGGATTCAGGCGCCTGGCAGACTCCAAATAAATTAAATTCTTGTGATCAGTCAAAACTACCACCTGATGTCTGGCACCCTCAAGCCAATGACGCCACTCCTCAAATGCCCACTTCATGGCCAAAAGCTCCCGATTACCAACATCATAGTTTCGCTCGGCGGCCGAAAATTTTCGCGAAAAGAACGCACAAGGTCTCATCACTGAGCAGTCGGAACTTCTCTGCGACAAAACCGCCCCCGCTCCGATCTCGGAAGCATCGACCTCAACCTGAAAGGGAAGAGAAACATCAGGCTGGCGCAACACAGGGGCAGACAAAAAGCGGCGCTTAAGCTCCCGAAAGGCCTCCACAGCAGCAGGGGACCAATTGGCAACATCAGCACCCTTTTTAGTCAAATCCGTCAGAGGTTTAGCAACGCCAGAAAAACCAGCTATAAATCGACGATAAAAATTAGCAAAGCCCAAGAATTTCTGAAGACTCTTCAGAGAAGTAGGCTGCGTCCAGTCGTAAATAGCCCGAACCTTGACAGGGTCCATCTCAATAGAAGAAGGGGAAAAAATGTACCCCAAAAAGGAAATTTTTTGAACCCCAAAAACACACTTTGAACCCTTTACACACAAAGAATTCTCCCGCAAAACCTGAAAAACCCTCCTGACCTGCTGAACATGAGACTCCCAGTCATCAGAAAAAATCAAAATATCATCCAAGTACACAATCATAAATTTATCCAAATATTCACGGAAAATATCATGCATTAAGGACTGAAAGACAGAAGGTGCATTAGAAAGGCCGAAAGGCATTACCAAATACTCAAAATGGCCCTCAGGCGTATTAAATGCGGTTTTCCACTCATCCCCCTGCTTAATTCGCACCAAATTATACGCCCCACGAAGATCAATCTTAGAGAACCACTTAGCCCCCCTTATGCGAGCAAACAAATCAGTCAGTAAAGGCAACGGATACTGATATTTGACTGTAATTTTATTCAGGAGTCGATAATCAATACAAGGCCTCAGAGAGCCATCCTTTTTAGAGACAAAGAAAAAACCGGCTCCTAAAGGTGATGAAGAAGGACGAATATGTCCCTTTTCCAGGGACTCCTTAATATACTCGCGCATAGCAGCATGTTCAGGTACAGATAGGTTAAACAAACGACCCTTTGGAAATTTACTGCCAGGAATCAGATCTATGGCGCAATCACAATCCCTGTGAGGAGGGAGTGAACCCATTTTAGGCTCTTCAAAAATATCACGATAATCAGACAAAAATGCCGGAATCTCAGATGGAATAGATGACGAAATGGACACCAAAGGAGTGTCCCCATGAGCCCCCCGACATCCCCAGCTTAACACAGACATAGCTTTCCAGTCAAGGACTCATTCAGACCTGTAGGCGCAGGGAACCCGACCATAACATCTTTAACGGCATCAGAAAGGCCCTCTCTGAAATTTGCCACTAAGGCGCACTCATTCCACTGAGTAAGCACAGACCATTTACGAAATTTTTGGCAGTATATCTCTGCTTCATCTTACCCTTGAGATAGGGCTATCAAAGCTTTTTCAGCTTGAATCTCCAAATTAGGTTCCTCATAAAGCAACCCTAAAGCCAAGAAAAACGCATCCACATTGAGCAGCGCAGGATCCCCTGGTGCCAATGAAAATGCCCAATTTTGAGGGTCACCTCGCAGCAAAGAAATTACAATCTTGACCTGCTGGACAGGATCTCCTGAGGAGTGAGGTCTGAGAGAAAGGAATAATTTACAATTATATTTGAAATTCAGAAACCGAGATCTATCTCCGGAAAATACCTCTGGTGTAGGGATTTTAGGTTCAGAAATAGGAGTATGCATAACAAAATCTTGTAAATTTTGAACCTTCGTAGCAAGATTACTTAAACCTGCAGCCAAACTCTGAGGATCCATCTTTAAACAGGTGAGCTCAGAGCCATTCAAGGATTATAAGGAGAGAAAGGCAAAGGCAGTAATTAGAGCTGAAATACAACTGATCCAACTATGGAGCAAGCATAGGGAAAAAGAAAAAAAAAAAAATTTACAGACTTCTTTTTTCTCTCCTTTCTTCTGCCAATAAGTTTAACACTGGCCGGTCATACTGTCATGGTTCCCAATGGTAAGGGAACGTAAGAAACATATAAATAACGAACGAGCTCTCGGGAGATGGAAACTCAAGTTGACCGTGAGCTAAATCTACCACACAACTAATAGTGGCCAGGGAGCATACCTACGACTTCCTAGATGCCACGCGCCAGCCGGAGGACTAACTACACCTGGTAGAGGAAGAAACAGACCTGGCTTACCTCTAGGGAAATACCCCAAAAGATGATAGCAGCCCCCCACATGTAATAACGGTGAATTAAGAGGAAAAAACATACACAGTATGAAAGTAGATTTAGCAAAGAGAGGTCCACTTACTAGATAGCAGAAGGATACAAAAGAGGACTTCACGGTCAACTGAAAACCCTTTCAAAAACCATCCTGAAATTACTTTAAGACTCCTGTGTCAACTCATGACACAGGAGTGGCAATTTCAGCCCGCAAGAGCTTCCAGCTACAGAGAATTACAAAAACTGCAAACTGGACAAAAGATACAAAACAAAAGGACAAAGTCCACTTAGCTGATCAGCAGACTAGTAGCAGGAACATGCAACCGAAGGCTCTGGTTACAATGATGACCGGCAAGGAAATGACTGGAGAGCAAGGCTAAATAGGAAACTCCCAAACACTGATGGAAGCAGGTGAACAGAAGCAGCAAAGGCAAACAAGTCACCAGTACCACCAGCAACCACCAGGGGAGCCCAAAAAGCGGATACACAACATGGGAGGAAAGTTGAGCATGGACAAGCTGCTCAAGGAGTTTTGAAGCAAATGGGAGCAGTGATATGGGGCGATAGCTGGGCATAGCAGTTGGGTCAAGGTATATTTTTTTGAGGATGGGTGTGATGGTGGTATGTTTGAAGGCAGAGGGGAAGATAGCAGAAGATAACAACAGGTTGAAGAGATGGGTTAGGGCTGGAATGAGCGTGTTGAGGTTGGGGAGCAGGTGGGAAGGGATGGGGTCAAGTGCATAGGTGGTGAGGTGTGATTTAGAATGGAGGTAAGCTCTCCTTCAGTGATATTGGAGAGGGAGGTCATTAGGGAAGGGCAGAGATCTGGTATATGGAGTGGTTGGGGTGATGGAACAGTAAAGGTTTGCCTTGTTTGGTCGATCTTATTTTTTAAGTAGAGGGCAAAGTCCTCGGAAGAGATGAAGGGAGTTGGAGGTGGCAGTGGTGGGTGGAGGAGAGAGTTGAATTTGCTGAACAGTTGTTTTGGGTTGTAGGATAATGAAGATACAAGGTTTGTGAAATAGGTTTGTTTAGCAGAGGTGAGTGCTAATTTGAAGGCAAGTGTAGCTTGTTTGAAAGCAATGAAGTCGTCTGGCAGGCGTGTTATCTTCCAATACCGCTCCGCGATCCTGGATGCTTGTAGAAGTTTTTTGGTGAGATTGTTATGCCAGGGTTGCCTATTGATTCGTCGCACTTTGCCATGCATGAGAGGTAAGCCAACAGCAGAAGAGTGTTTGGCACCACTGCGTCGCCTTTACCTCAAAGTGATGAAATGAGGTTAACCACACTAAATCACGAACGCCATACAGCCTCCAAAAACATCGCTGTAGGTGCTCAATCCATATGGAAAAAAACATGCAGGAAATCCACAATAACCAAAGAAAATGATGGATGGCACTCACCAATGCTGTTTTCTCTTGCTTTATTAGATGCTGTGCCGCTCAGGCACGGGAGACATGTGTAAGGTACGGACTACAACTGTTTCACGCTTCAGCGCGTCAATGTGTCCAGTGTGCTCTATAGCCATAGTGCTCCTTAAATTGACCACATTTTTTCCAAAAAAACATTTACATTCCCATTGAGGGATTGTGGCTGGAGCAGCTTGGGGCCATAGCATTCATCTCCAGGCAACAGGACCTGAAGGCTATGTCTGTGAGCACCACGTGTGCCATTGTCCTATCAGATTATTATCTGAGTGCATGTAAACTAGTGGAAATTATCCAACATCTGATTAATGCAGTTTCGGGTGCAAAGATGTTAGGTCCTAGAATGCAAAACATTGCATAATACCTCTATATATACAGTGGGTGCAGAAAATATTCATACCCCTTTAAATTTTTCACTCTTTGTTTCATTGCAGCCATTTGGTAAATTCAAAAAAGTTCATTTTTTTTCCTCATTTATGTACACTCTGCACCCCATCTTGACTGAAAAAAAAACAAATGTAGAAATGTTTGCAATTTTATTAAAAAAGAAAAACTGAAATATCACATGGTCATAAGTATTCAGACCCTTTGCTCAGTATTGAGTAGAAGCACCCTTTTGAGCTAGTACAACCATGAGTCTTCTTGGGAATGACACAAGTTTATCACACCTGGATTTGGGGATCCTCTGCCATTCTTTCTTGCAGATCCTCACCAGTTTCATCAGGTTGGATGGTGAACATTGGTGGACAGCCATTTTCAGGTCTTTCCAGAGATGCTCAATTGGGTTTATGTCAGGGCTCTGGCTGGGCCAGTCAAGAATGGTCACAGAGTTGTTCTGAAGCAGGTGATGAGCAGTGCCTCGTTTTCTCAGACAAGAGAATCTTATTTATCATAGTCTGGGAGTCCTTCATGGGTTTTTTAGCAAACTCTATGTGGGCTTTCATATGTCTTGCACTGCGGAGAGGCTTCCGTTGGGCCACTCTACCATAAAGGCTCGACTGGTGGATGGCTGCAGTGATAGTTGACTTTGTGGAACTTTCTCCCATCTCCCTACTTCATCTCTGAAGCTCAGCCACAGTGATTTTGGGGTTCTTCTTTACCTCTCACCAAGGCTCTTCTCCCACGATTGCTCAGTTTGGCTGGACGGACAGGTCTAAGAAGACTTCTGGTGGTCCCAAACTTCTTCCATTTAAAGATTATTGAGACCACTGTGCTCATAGGGATCTTGAGTACTGCAGAAATTCTGTTGTAACCTTGGCCAGATCTGTGCCTTGCCACAATTCTGTCTCTGAGCTCCTTGGCCAGTTCCTTTGACCTCATGATTCTCATTTGGTCTGACATGCACTGTGAGCTGTGAGGTCTTATATAGACAGGTATGTGCCTTTCCAAATCAAATCCTATCAGTTTAATTAAAAACACCTGGACTCCAATGAAGGAGTAGAACATCTCAAGGAGGATCACAAGGAAATGGACAGCATGTGACTTAAATATGAGTGTCTGAGCAAAGGGTCTGAATACTTATGACCATGTGATATTTCAGTTTTTCTTTTTTATTAAATTTGCAAAAATGGGGTGCAGACTGTACATTAATGTGAAAAAATGACCTTTTTTAAATTTATCAAATGGCTGCAATGAAACAGAGTGAAACATTTAAAGGGGTCTGAATACTTTTATAAATGGCGCTATAATAATAAATAATAATAATACTTTCCGTACCCACTGTATAAGCTTATATAGCACTTAAAAGTGAACATACATTTAAAACCTTTGAAGAATATCTTACATGCTTTTTTCTTCCTCCTGTTATAGATGTTCATTGTTTTTTTCCTGCTGAGCGGCGGCGGTCCTGAAAGTAAGGTTCATTGCATGTTTGTGTTTGTACGGCAGGAGTTTTTGATAGTATATGTTTTGTACTGAGTGGTCCCATTTAAGAGAGCACAATGTGTGTTCTTTAACTCTGTGTGAAAAAGCAGCGCACTCTTCTTTCCTATATAGAAGGTTACCGTATACCTTTTACCTCATATTCAGCTGCATAAGAGCTGTCATGTCAGACCTTTCTTCATACATCATAATGAATCCCTAACTTGTATATAAGTGATATATTTGCTTTGAGCGATAATTCTATTTTATTAGTAAAAATTGTATATTATGTACATTGTCAGTAAAGGAAGCAAAAATACATTCATTTTCAACAGCTGTGAATAGGGTCCTCTCATGACTTTTATGTCATTGATCTCATGCCACAATTACAGTTCTCACTGAGGTGCGCCATATCACTGCTTCAATAGTGTCCTGTTCTCAGTCAACGATGCCGCGGGTCCATCTGAGCTATCCAGTTTTCTCTGTGCTCTTCAGGAAGAGATTGCTGAATGAATTCTGCTTTGCCACGTGGTCTATACCAGAGCCTACGGCGATACATTCCCTCTCGAACACCCACTAATGATGCTGACATTAAAGAGGCTGCCCACTACTTTTACATTGATGCCCTATCCTTAGGAAAGGGTATCAATGTCTAATCGGCTTACTTGTGGAGCTGGCCGTCTACTTGTAGTGGCCACTGTGGGGTACTGCACATTCTCCTCCAATTCACTATCAGGCGGATGTGCAGTAACGAGCCCCAGCCACTACAAGTAGACGGCCAAGCTCTGAAAGTTGGTACTTCCGGCCGGTGGCCGCCACCGCCAGCAGCAATGACAGTTGATCGGCGGGGTGCTGAGTGCCGGACCCCGGCCGATCAAATATTGTTGCCGTATCCTAAGGATAGGGCATCAATGTAAAAGTAATGGATAAACTCTTTAAGGCTACTTAATAATAATAATAATAATAATTTTTATTTATATAGCGCCAACATATTCCGCAGCACTTTACAGTTTAACAGTTTCAAACACAACAGTCATAGGTAACAACGTTAACAATACAGTAATAAAGCAAAATAAGACAAAATAAGATGACCCTGCTCATGAGAGCATACAATCTACAATGAGGTGGGGGAGATACAAAGTACAGGTGTGTATTTACAATGATGAATACAATGATGGTCCAGCCGTCTTCAGGGGGTGGGGGGTAGATGGAGATAGTGAATGGGGTACACACACACAAACATAAAATGACTTTGATTAGTTACTTTCACACTAGCGTCGTTTGCAATACGTCGTAATGCGTCGTTCAGGAGAAAAAAGTTGTCTGCAGGATGCGTTTTTTTCCCCATAGACTTACATTACCGACATATTGCCAAACGTCGCAATCGTCTTGCGACGGTTGCATCATGTTTTGGCAGACCGTCGGCACAAAAAAAGTTACATGTAACTTTTCTTGTGCGTCAGGTCTGCCAATTTCGACCGCGCATGCGCGGCCGAAACTCCTCCCCGGACCTTGAAATGGGGCAGCGGAAGTGTCGTAAGACTGCTTCTGCTGCCCACGTCGGGCAATTATTTCACAGCATGCGTTGATACTTCGGCCCAACGCACTTCGACGGGCCCGTACCGACGCTAGTGTGAAAGCAGCCTAAGCCTTTCTCTGTGCTAGACCATCAGGCATGTTACTACTGTTCAAATCATCCCTAATTAGCAGAGAAATGGTCAGGATCTTTTTAAAGCAGGAAAAGTAAATGGGACTTAAGGTACCTTCACACTAAATGACTTTGCAATGAGAACGACAACGATCCGTGACGTTGCAGCATCCTGGATAGCGATATCGTTGTGTTTGACATGCAGCAGCGATCTGGATCCCACTGTGATATCGCTGGTCGTTGCTGAAAGTCCAGAACTTTATTTGGTCGTCAGATCGGCGTGTATCGTCGTGTTTGACAGCAAAAGCAACGATGCCAGCAATGTTTTACAATGGTAACCAGGGTAAATATCGGGTTGCTAAGCGCAGGGCCACGCTTAGTAACCCGATATTTACCCTGGTTACCATTGTAAAAGTAAAAAAAAAACACTACATACTCACCCTCTGATGTCTGTCACGTCCCCCAGCGTCCGCGCTGCTGCTCAGAGCTTCCTGCACTGAATGTGTCAGTGCCGGCCGTAAAGCAGAGCACAGCGGTGACGTCACCGCTGTGCTTAGGGCCGGCGCTTACACAGTGCAGGGAAGCGGACGCCGGGGGACCCGACAGACACGGCAATGTAAGTATGTAGTGTTTGGTTTTTTTTACATTTACTCTGGTAACCAGGGTAAACATCGGGTTACTAAGCGCAGCCCTGCGCTTAGTATCCCGATGTTTACCCTGGTTACCCGGGGACTTCGGCATCGTTGGTCGCTGGAGAGCGGTCTGTGTGACAGCTCTCCAGCAACCACACAGCGACGCTGCAGCGATCGGCATCGTTGTCGATATCGCTGCAGCGTCGCTTAATGTGACGGTACCTTAACCCCTTCCCGACATGTGACGGTATAGTACGTCACATGTCGGGACCCCCGCTTTGATGTGCGCTCCGGCGGTGAGCGCACATCAAAGTCGCGACATGTCAGCTGTTTTTTACAGCTGACATGTGCGCGCAATAGCGGCGGGTGAAATCGCGATCACCCGCCGCTATTAACTAGTTAAATGCCGCTGTCAAACTCAGACAGCGGCATTTAACTACCGCATCCGGCCGTGCGGCCGGATATGAGCGCATCGCCGACCCCCGTCACATGATCGGGGGTCGGCGATGTGTCAGGAAGGTAACCATAGAGGTCCTTGAGACCTCTATGGTTACTGATTGCCGGTGGCTGTGAGCGCCCCCCTGTGGTCGGCGCTCACAGCACACCTGCAAATCTGCTGTGTAGCAGCGATCTTATGATCACTGCTGCATAGCAGAGCCGATCGGGCTGTGCCTGCTTCTAGCCTCCCATGGAGGCTATAGAAGCATGGCAAAAGTAAAAAAAAAAAGTTTTTAAAAATGTGAAAAAAATAAAAAAAATATAAAAGTTTAAATCACCCCCCTTTCGCCCCAATCAAAATAAATCAATAAAAAAAAAACCCAACCTACACATATTTGGTATCGCCGCGTTCAGAATCGCCCGATCTATCAATAAAAAAAAAGAATTAACCTGATCGCTAAATGGCGTAATGAGAAAAAAATTCGAAACGCCAGATTTACGTTTTTTTGGTCGCCACGACATTGCATTAAAATGCAATAACGGGCGATCAAAAGAACGTATCTACACCAAAATGCTATCATTAAAAACGCCAGCTCGGCATGCAAAAAATAAGCCCTCACCTGACCCCAGATCACGAAAAATGGAGACGCTACGAGTATCGGAAAATGGCGCAATTTTGTTTTGTTTTGTTTTTTGCAAAGTTTGGAATTTTTTTTCACCACTTAGGTGAAAAATAACCTAGTCATGTTAGGTGTCTATAAACTCGTAGTGACCTGGAGAATCATAATGGCAGGTCAGTTTTAGCATTTAGTGAACCTAGCAAAATAGGCAAGCAAAAAACAAGTGTGGGATTGCACTTTTTTTGCAATTTCACTGCACTTGGAATTTTTTTCCCGTTTTCTAGTACACGACATGCTAAAACCAATGATGTCGTTCAAAAGTACAACTCGTCCCGCAAAAAATAAGCCCTCACATGGCCAAATTGACGGAAAAATAAAAAAGTTATGGCTCTGGGAAGGAGGGTAGCGAAAAACGAAAATGGAAAAATGGAAAAAGCTCCGGGGGTGAAGGGGTTAAGCTTCATTGTCTTCCCTATCATTGTGTAGATCAGTGCCAGTCCTGAAAGTGTTGGGCTCATTGTATGCTTGTGTTTGTATGGCAGGAGGTTTTTACACCATATGCTATGACTTTGCAGTAGGGTGCAATATAAGAGACAGAGACCACAATTTGTGTTCTTTGTTTAACTGTATATGAAAGAGCATCAGGCTTTGCTTTCCTATACAGAAGGTCAACACATAAAACATACAGTATACCTTGCAAAACTGTTTTCATTAAGTTTTGTTTTTCTGTTGCATCAAATACTTATTTCATGTAATAAAATGCAATTTAATTATGTAAAAATCATACAATGTGATTTTCTGTTTTTTATTTTTGTATCTCTCACAGTTAAAGTGTACCTACAATAAAAATTACAGCCCTCTCCATTCTTTGTAGGTGGGAAAACTTGCAAAATTGAAAGTGTATCAAATACTTATTTTCCCACTGCATATTACTGTATGATAAAAAGAAAGCTTTTTTTTCTGAAATCAAAATGCCATTTAACACATCATCTATTAGTGGTCCCTTGTCCATGTGAACATACCCTGCAACATTCCCTTTAATGGTATATAACAGTACCTGCTGAATGTTTGCTAAATCCATTTGTTGCATTAACCCCTTCCCGACCTGTGACACAGCGTATGCGTCATGAAAGTCGGTGCCAATCCGACCTGTGACGCATATGCTGTGTCACAGAATGATCGCGTCCCTGCAGATCGGGTGAAGGGGTTAACTCCTATTTCACCCGATCTGCAGGGAGAGTGGGAGTTGTACTTCAGCCCAGGGGGGGTGGCTTCACCCCCCCGTGGCTACGATCGCTCTGATTGGCTGTTGAAAGTGAAACTGCCAATCAGAGCGATTTGTAATATTTCACCTATGAAAATGGTGAAATATTACAATCCAGCCATGGCCGATGCTGCAATAGCATCTGCCATGGCTGGAGACCCCGATCTGCCCCCACCCCACCCCACCGATCGCCTCCCCAGTCGTCCTTTTTGCCCCGATCTCCGTTCCGCTCCCCTCCTCCCTCCTGTCGGCTCCCCCGGTCCTCCTGTCCGCTCCCCAGGTCCTCCGATCCCCCCCCCGTGTTCCGGTCCCACCCCCCCATACTTACCTAGCTCCGATGTCCCTCTCGGTGTCCGGCCGTCTGCTTCATGGGCGCCGCCATCTTGGAAAATGGCGGGCGCATGCACAGTGCGCCCGCCGAATCTGCCAGCCGGCAGATTCGTTCCTGCACATTTTGATCGCTGTGATAAGTTCTATCACAGCGATCAAAATAAAAAAAATAGTAAATAAATCACCCCCTTTATCACCCCCATAGGTAGGGACAATAATAAAATACAGAAAATATAATTATTTTTGTTTTTCAATTAGGGTTAGGGTTAGGGGTAGGGGTAGGGTTAGGGGTAGGGTTAGGGGTAGGGTTAGGGGTAGGGTTGCACTTAGGGTTGCACTTAGGGCTAGGGTTGCACTTAGGGTTGCACTTAGGGCTAGGGTTGCACTTAGGGTTGCACTTAGGGTTGCACTTAGGGTTGCACTTAGGGCTAGGGTTGCACTTAGGGTTGCACTTAGGGTTGCACTTAGGGCTAGGGTTGCACTTAGGGTTGCACTTAGGGTTGCACTTAGGGCTAGGGTTGCACTTAGGGTTGCACTTAGGGTTGCACTTAGGGCTAGGGTTGCACTTAGGGTTGCACTTAGGGTTGCACTTAGGGCTAGGGTTGCACTTAGGGTTGCACTTAGGGTTGCACTTAGGGTTGCACTTAGGGTTGCACTTAGGGCTAGGGTTGCACTTAGGGCTAGGGTTGCACTTAGGGCTAGGGTTAGAATTAGGGTTAGAATTAGGGTTAGAATTAGGGTTAGGGTTGGAATTAGGGTTAGAATTAGGCTATGTACACACGGTGCGGATTTGGCTGCGGATCCGCAGCGGATTGGTTGCTGCGGATTCGTATCAGTTTTCCATCACGTTTACAGTACCACGTAAACCTATGGAAAACCAAATCCGCTGTGCCCATGGTGCGGAAAATACAGCGCGGAAACGCTGCGTTGTATTTTCCGCAGCATGTCAATTCTTTGTGCAATTCCGCAGCGTTTTACACCTGCTCCATAATAGGAATCCGCAAGTGAAATCCACACAAAAAACACTGGAAATCCGCGGTAAATCCGCAGCTAAAGCGCACTGCGTTTTACCTGCAGATTTTTCAAAAACTGCGGAAAAATCCACACAAATCCGCAACGTGAGCACATAGCCTTAGGGTTGGAATTAGGGGTAAGACTAGGGTTAGGGGTGTGTTGGGGTTACGGTTGTGGTTAGGGTTGGGATTAGAGTTAGGGGTGTGTTGGGGTTAGTGTTGGAGTTAGAATTGAGGGGTTTCCACTTTTTAAGCACATCAGGGGGTCTCCAAACGCGACACGGCGCCACCATTGATTCCAGCCAATCTTGCGTTGAAAAAGTAAAATGGTGCTCTCTCCCTTCCGAGCCCCGACGTGTGCCCAAACAGTGCTTTACCCCCACATATGGGGTACCAGCGTACTCAGGAGAAACTGATCAACAACTTTTGGGGTCCAATTTCTCCTGTAACCCTTGGGAAAATAAAAAATTGCGGGCTAAAAAATTATTTTTGAGGAAAGAAAAATGATTTTTTATTTTCACGGCTCTGCGTTATAAACTTCTGTGACGCACTTGGGGGTTCAAAGTGCTCACCACACATCTAGATAAGTTCCCTTGGGGGTTTAGTTTCCAAAATGGGGTCACTTGTGGGGAGTTTCTACTGTTTAGGCACATCAGGGGCTCTGCAAACGCAACGTGACGCCCGCAGAGCATTCCATCAAAGTCTGCATTTCAAAACATCACTACTTCACTTCCAAGCCCCGGAATGTGCCCAAACAGTGCTTTACCCCCACATATGGGGTACCAGCGTACTCAGGAGAAACTGATCAACAACTTTTGGGGTCCAATTTCTCCTGTAACCCTTGGGAAAATAAAAAATTGCGGGCTAAAAAATTATTTTTGAGGAAAGAAAAATGATTTTTTATTTTCACGGCTCTGCGTTATAAACTTCTGTGAAGCACTTGGGGGTTCAAAGTGCTCACCACACATCTAGATAAGTTCCCTTGGGGGTTTAGTTTCCAAAATGGGATCACTTGTGGGGAGTTTCTACTGTTTAGGCACATCAGGGGCTCTGCAAACGCAACGTGATGCCCGCAGAGCATTCCATCAAAGTCTGCATTTCAAAACATCACTACTTCACTTCCGAGCTCTGGCATGTGCCCAAACAGTGGTTTACCCCCACATATGGGGTATCACCATACTCAGGAGAAACTGGACAACAACTCTTGGGGTCAAATTTCTCCTGTTACCCTTGGAAAAATAAAAAAATCAGGGCTAAAAATCATTTTTGAGGAAAGAAAAATTATTTTTTATTTTCACGGCTCTGCGTTATAAACTTCTGTGAAGCACTTGTTGGTTTAAAGTGCTCACTATGCATCTAGATAAGTTTTTTGGGAGGTCTAGTTTCCAAAATGGGGTCACTTGTGGGGGAGCTCCAATGTTTAGGCACACAGGGGCTCTCCAAACGCGACATGGTGTCCGCTAACGATTGGAGCTACTTTTCCATTCAAAAAGTCAAATGGCGCGCCTTCCCTTCCGAGCCTTGCCATGCGCCCAAACAGTGGTTTACCCCCACATATGAGGTATCGGCGTACTCAGGAGAAATTGCCCAACAAATTTTAGGATCCATTTTATCCTGTTGCCCATGTGAAAATTAAAAAATTGAGGCTAAAATAATTTTTTTGTGAAAAAAAAGTACTTTTTCATTTTTACGGATCAATTTGTGAAGCACCTGAGGGTTTAAAGTGCTCACTATGCATCTAGATAAGTTCCTTGTCCTTGGGGGGTCTCCTTTCCAAAATGGGGTCACTTGTGGGGAAGCTCCAATGTTTAGGCGCACAGGGGCTCTCCAAACGCGACATGGTGTCCGCTAACGATGGAGATAATTTTTCATTCAAAAAGTCAAATGGCGCTCCTTCCCTTCCGAGACTTACCATGTGCCCAAACAGTGGTTTACCCCCACATGTGAGGTATTGGTGTACTCAGAAGAAATTGCCCAACAAATTTTAGGATCCATTTTATCCTGTTGCCCATGTGAAAATTAAAAAATTGAGGCTAAAATAATTTTTTTGTGAAAAAAAAGTACTTTTTCATTTTTACGGATCAATTTGTGAAGCACCTGGGGGTTTAAAGTGCTCACTATGCATCTAGATAAGTTCCTTGGGGCGTCTAGTTTCCAAAATGGGGTCACTTGTGGGGGAGCTCCAATGTTTAGGCACACGGGGGCTCTCCAAACGCGACATGGTGTCCGCTAAAGATTGGAGCCAATTTTTCATTCAAAAAGTCAAATGGCGCTCCTTCCCTTCCGAGTTCTGCCGTGCGCCCAAACAGTGGTTTACCCCCACATATGAGGTATCAGCGTACTCAGAACAAATTGGACAACAACTTTCGTGGTCCAGTTTCTCCTTTTACCCTTGGGAAAATAAAAAAATTGTTGCTAAAAGATCATTTTTGTGACTAAAAAGTTAAATGTTCATTTTTTCCTTCCATGTTGCTTCTGCTGCTGTGAAACACCTGAAGGGTTAATAAACTTCTTGAATGTGGTTTTGAGCACCTTGAGGGGTGCAGTTTTTGGAATGGTGTCACTTTTGGGTATTTTCAGCCATATAGAACCCTCAAATTGACTTCAAATGTGAGGTGGTCCCTAAAAAAAATGGTTTTGTAAATTTTGTTGTAAAAATGAGAAATCACTGGTCAAATTTTAACCCTTATAACTTCCTAGCAAAAAAAAATGTTGTTTCCAAAATTGTGCTGATGTAAAGTAGACATGTGGGAAATGTTATTTATTAACTATTTTGTGTCACATAACCCTCTGGTTTAACAGAATAAAAATTCAAAATGTGAAAATTGTGAAATTTTCAAAATTTTCGCCAAGTTTCCATTTTTTTCACAAATAAACGCAGAAATTATCGACCAAATTTACCACTAACATGAAGCCCAATATGTCACGAAAAAACAATCTCAGAATCGCTAGGATCCGTTGAAGCGTTCCCGAGTTATTACCTCATAAATGGACACTGGTCAGAATTGCAAAAAACGGCAAGGTCATTAAGGCCAAAATAGGCTGGGTCATGAAGGGGTTAAGGTACCTTCACACTAAGCGACGCTGCAGCGATACAGACAACGATGCCGATCGCTGCAGCGTCGCTGTTTAGTCGTTGTGTGGTTGCTGGAGAGCTGTCACACAGACCGCTCTCCAGTGACCAACGATGCCGAAGTCCCCGGGTAACCAGGGTAAACATCGGGTTACTAAGCGCAGGGCCGTGCTTAGTAACCCGATGTTTACCCTGGTTACCATTGTAAAAGTAAAAAAAAAAAACACATACTCACATTCCGGTGCCCGGCGTCCGCTTCCCTGCACTCCTCCTGCATCCTGTGTCAGCGCCGAACATCTCCGGCATCTCCCACAGAGCAGAGCGGTGACGTCACCGCTCTGCTTTACGGCCGGCACTTACACAGGATGCAGGAGGAGTGCAGGGAAGCAGACGCCGGGCACCGGAATGTGAGTGTTTTTTTTTTTACTTTTACAATGGTAACCAGGGTAAACATCGGGTTACTAAGCGCGGCCCTGTGCTTAGTAACCCGATGTTTACCCTGGTTACCAGTGAAGACATCGCTGGATCGGTGTCACACACACCGATCCAGCGATGTCAGCGGGAGATCCAGCGACGAAATAAAGTTCTGGACTTTCAGCAACGACCAGCGATCTCACAGCGGGATCCTGATCGCTGCTGCGTGTCAAACACAACGATATCGCTATCCAGGACGCTGCAACGTCACGGATCGCTAGCGATATCGTTTAGTGTGAAGGTACCTTTATACTCACTGCTGTGTATCCATGCTGGGGTCACAGGAGATGTTATCTGGTGCAAGGTGTTACAGCATATGGATGTAGCCAGGCTCAGTGCCTTTGATCATCTTACCTCCCCTGGTGTGTTGGCCAATTGCTAATTTATCCCAAATTGGCTCCCACAATCCCTTTCACCTGATCCTCTACTTAGTCCCATAAATTTAGTAGCATATTATTTTATAACTTGAATATAGCTTTTCTATTAATCCATCTTACTCCTTTCCCATGTTTACATATGCCCTTACAGTGTTTGCTCCACTTACCCTCACTCTCCTTTGCTATCCCCAAACACCAGCACCCTCTAACCAAATAATCATCTCCCCTTCCCTCTTTCCTCCCCACCTGACCTCCTCTGCTGACCTGGTCTAGACGCCATTATGACATTGGCATCCACAGCTCGTCTTTGCAAACTTCCCTGTTTTCTTTTTTTCGGCTGCACATCCCAACATGGTACCCTTAAAAATAACAGTGTTGCTATAATGGTCCTGAAAAAAATATGTACCCATGGTGAGCCCCTCTATAAAAATTGACACTCACTGTGCTTCTTGCACAAAATATGACTCCCAACATTGTACCTCTGTTCTCGATTTGATGGTGCTCCAGGGGATCTCCAGAGATTGAAATCATTTGTATAACTCAACCCTGACTTGTACTTCTCAATAACTTTGTCCCTGACAAATCGGGAATTGCAGCTCAATTGAGATAATTTGCATATTCCTGGTGCATTCTGGCAAGAGTGAAGATCTGTTGTGAGTCTGAGGATCTTTGGGTGTAGCTGGATGGAGCTGCTTGGAGGAAATCATCAAACCAGGAATTAAAGCTCAGATGATACATTCCTTGAGAGGTCTAGTTTACAAAATAGAATCACTTATGGGGGTTTTCCACTGTTTAGGCACATCAGGGACAAGGCAACATAACACCGGCAGGCCATTTCATCAAAGTCTGTCTTCCAATTTGTCGCTCCTTCTTTTCTGAGCCCTGTCGTGTACCCAAACAGTAGTTTTCCACCACATATGGGGTATCTGCATACTCAGGATAATTGCACAACAAATTTTGGGATCTATTTTCTCTTCTTACCTTGCAAAAATAAAAAAATTGGGACTAAAAGAACATTGTTGTGGGAAAAAATGTGATTTTTATTTTTTATTTTCACGGCTCTACAATTTAAACTTCTGTGAAGCACCTTAGGGTTCAAGGTGCTCAGAACACATCTAGGTCAGTTCCTTCAGGGGGTCTAGTTTCCAAAATGGTGTCACTTTTGGTGGGTTTCAACTGTTTAGGCACATCAGGGGCTCTCCAAACGTGACATGGTGTCCACTAATTATCCCAGCAAATTTTACTTTCGTAAATTCAAATGGCACTCCTTCCCTTTCCTGCTGTGCGCCCAATTAGTAATTTTCTTCCACATATTGGGCACTGGCATACTCAGGAGAAATTGCACAGCAAATTGTATGGTGCAATTTTTCCTGTTACCCTTAGGCCGGCGTCACACTGGCGAGTTTTACGGACGTATGAGCGCAGAAAATACATCCGTAAAATATGCATAACACACGGCCCAATGATTCTCTATGGCCCAGCTCCTATCAGCCGTATTTTACGGATCTGTATTATACGGTCTTGTACGGCCGTAGAAAATCTCAGCATGCTGCGTTTGTCACCATATTGCGCAAAAAAATCACCAATGAAAGTCTATGGGGGCGAGAAAAATACGGATTCCACACGGACCAGCAGTGTGACTTGCGAGAAATACGCAGCGGTGTTAGTGAAAAGCCGGTAATTCAATTGCCGGCTTTTCATTTCTCCTTCCCAAACCCGACAGGATATGAGACATGGTTTACATACAGTAAACCATCTCATATCCCTTTTTTTTTTGCATATTCCACACTACTAATGTTAGTAGTGTGTATGTGCAAAATTTGGGTGCTGTAGCTGCTAAAATAAAGGGTTAAATGGCGGTAAAAATTGGCGTGGGCTCCCGCGCAATTTTCTCCGCCAGAGTGGTAAAGCCAGTGACTGAGGGCAGATATTAATAGCCAGGAGAGGGTCCATGGTTATTGGCCCCCCCCTGGCTACAAACATCTGCCCCCAGTCACCCCAGAAAAGGCACATCTGGAAGATGCGCCTATTCTGGCACTTGGCCACTCTCTTCCCACTCCCGTGTAGCGGTGAGATATGGGGTAATGCACCTGAAGACCCTCGCTCTGCAAAATAATAAACCAACAATATACATACCTTCTGTTGATCTGTCACATCCCACAAAGTAAATCCATCTGAAGGGGTTAAATCATTTTACAGGCAGGAGCTGTGCTAAAGCACTCGCTCGTGCCTGTAAACCCCGGGTGCTGAAAGGAAAGCTGGGTGATCTGTACTTACATTGAGTCGCGGTGAGGCGCCCTCTGCTGGATGCACTCATATGAACTCGAGCGTGGGAACTTTTCCAAGGCTCCAGTTCATGAGTTCATCCAGCAGGTGGATTGAGAGAGCAATAAAATATTAAAACAACATGTGTGTTTATTTCATTAAAATACTTTTTAATCATGTGTGTGTTTTTTTAACCCTTTCATACAATTGGATTAATAATGGATAGGTGACATAATTGACGCCTCTCCATTATTAATCTGGCTTAATGTCACCTTAAGGTGACATTAACCCTTCATTACCCCATATCCCACCGCTACACGGGAGTGGGAAGAGAGTGGCCAAGTGCCAGAATAGGCGCATCTTCCAGATATGCCTTTTCTGTGGTGGCTGGGGGCAGATGTTTGTAGCCAGGGGGGGGGGGCAATAACCATGGACCCTCTCCTGGCTATTAATATCTGCCCTCAGTCACTGGCTTTACCACTCTGGTGGAGAAAATTGAGCGGGAGCCCATGCCAATTTTTACCGCCATTAACCCTTTATTTTAGCAGCTACAGCACCCAAATTTTGCACATACACACTACTAACATTAGTAGTGTGGAATATGCAAAAAAAAAAGGGATATGAGATGGTTTACTGTATGTAAACCATGTCTCATATCCTGTTGGGTTTGTGAAGGAGAAATGAGAAGCCGGCAATTGAATTACCGGCTTTTCACATATCTCGCGCTGAATTAAATATAAATACAGAATATATATATATGTGTCTTAATGACATATATATATATATATATATATATATATATATATATATATATATATATATATATATATATATATATATATACTGTATATATGTTTTAACGAACATTTGAGAACATAAATCCATTAGATGTCGGTTTTGCAAGCCTGCGAGAAAATATCGCAGTACGGATGCCATACGGATTACATACAGAGGATGCCATGCGCAAAATACGCTGACACACCCTGCCTACGGATGACATACGGACCACTATTTTGGGGACTTTTCTGCATATTACGGCCGTAAAAAACGGACCGTATTTACATACACTGAGTGTGACGCCGGCCTTATGAAGATGCAAAATGTGGGTATAAAAAAACATTTTTGAGGGAAAAATGTGATTTTTTTTTCAATTTTCACAGCTCAATGTTATAAACTTCTGTGAAGCACCTAAGGGTTCAAAGTGCTCACCAGACATCTAGATAAGTTCTCTGAGGGGTTTAGTTTCCAAAATGGTGTCACTTGTGGGGGGTCACCACTGCTTAGACACACAAGGGGCTTTCCAAACGCAACATGCTGTCTGCTAATTATTCCAGCAAATGTTGCATTCAAAAAGCCAAATGGCGCTCCTTCCCTTCCGAGCCCTGCCGTGCCCCCAACAGTTGTTTTACCCCACATATGGGGTATCAGTGTACTCAGGAGAAATTGCACTACAAATTTTAGTGTCCATTCTTCCCTGTGAGGCTACTTTCACACTAGCGTCGCACGACGCACCGACGCATACTGTGAAAAAAAAGCACAACGGGGGCAGCGGATGCAGTTTTTCAACGCTTCCGCTGCCCCATTGTGATGTCCGGGGAGGAGGGGGGTGGAGTTCCGGCCGCGCATACGCGGTCGGAAATGGCGGACACGACGCACAAAAAAGTTACATGTAACGTTTTTTGTACCGATGGTCTGCCAAAACACGACGCATCCGTGTGGCAATGCGTCGCAATGTGTCGCTAATACAACCCTACGGAGAAAAAACGCATCCTGCGGGCAACTTTGCAGGATGCGTTTTTTCTCCAAAACGACGCATTGCGACGTGCGTCGTATGACGCTAGTGTGAAAGCACCTTTACCCTTGTGAAAATAAAAAAATTGTGTCCAAAGTAAAAAATTTTGTGAAGAAACAGTTAAATGTTCATTTTTTTCTTCAACATTCCAAAAATTCCAGTGAAGCACTTGAAGGGTTAATACATTTCTCGAATGTGGTTTTGAACACCTCGAGGGGTGCAGTTTTTAGACTGGTGTCACTTTTGGGTATATTCTGTCATTGAGACCCTTAAAAGTCACATTAAGGCTATGTGCACATGTATTTTTTAGATCTGCGGATTTTTCCGCAGAGGATTTGAGAAATCCGCAGGTAAAAGGCACTGCGTTTAACCTGCGGATTTACCATGGATTTTATGCAGATTTTGTGTGGATTCCACCTGCGGTTTTACACCTGCGGATTCCTATAGAGGAGCAGGTGTAAACCACTGCGGAATCCGCACAAAAAATTGACATGCTGCGGAATGTAAACCGAAGCGTTTCCGCCCGTTTTTTTCCGCAGCATGGGCACAGCGGTTTCTGTTTTCCATAGGTTTACATGGTACTGTAAACTCATGGAAAACTGCTGCGGACCCGCAGCAAAATCCGCAACCTGTGCACAGAGCCTCAATGTAATGCAGTCCATAAAAATATGGTTTTGTAAATTTTGTTGGAAAAATGAGAAATCGCTGCCTTCTAAATTCCTTAAAAAAAACATGTTTCAAAAATTGTGCTGATGTAAAGTAGATATTTGTTTTTTCTTTATTAACTATTTGAAGCAAATTTTTTTTAGATTTTCATGAAATGTCCATTTTTTTTTCAAATAAATGCAAGTCTTAGCAAATAAGTTTTACTATTATCATAATAGTGGTCAGTCACATCATATGAGAACAGACCCAAAATAGAACATCTTTCATGCGTGGAAACAAAATATGAGGTATGAGGATGTGCTATACTGCCCCAGTTTGCAGCCTAAATTCACCCATTCAAATGAATAAGCCAGTGAAAAAGGTGGACAGCATATTGATACCATCCTAGATTAATCTGGTCCGTGTGCTGTTCTTTTTAAACTAACTGTTTGCTAGTAGAAGCTTGGGAAACCTCAATATTTATTTTTTGCATATGAGAAAGCTAATGAAACTCTGATAGTAAGCAAGGTGATGTGGAAACTAATATGAAGTACGTAAACTAAATAATGCTCAGAACAGACACCTGATCCAAAACTGATGAAAATTGGATCCAGAACACTGATGGGAAAATGGCAGGGCCGGACTGGGACTAAAATTCAGCCCTGGCATTTGAAGTTACACAGGCCCACTTGTCACATGGTGACTGTATAATATCTTTGTACACTTGTAGGCAGGGACGGTTTTAGGCAAAGTGGGGCCCTACGCCTAGGCAAAGTTTAAAATGGGGCCCCAAATGCTAACATATTGCACATCACACAAAAGCATTTCGGTTGTATTTACATGCGCTGAGTTCAGGCCGCTAAATGAGTTTAATCGACCATACTGAAGTTGTTCAACGCTTGTTTCCCGGCCTCTTTCCACCGTCTGAGACAGAATAATGGGACAGAACGATCACTTACAGATCACCATACAGTATCATGTTATCAGCAGCACATCTACAGTTTACACCGGCGATGTGCTGCTGAGAACAATGATTTTTGTTCCGGCAAAAACAATCTGAATATGCAGCATTTTACTTGTTTAGTAAAATACACCCCATTGTCCTCCATATATTATAATGTGCACCACAGTCCTCCATATAGTATAATACACTCCCTATAGTCCTCCATATATTAAAATACACTGCTCAGTCCTCCACAGAGCATAATACACTCCTCATAGTGCTCCATATAGTATAATGCACCGCTATAGTCATCCATGTAGTACAATTCACTTCCCATAGTATAATACACCCTATAGTTCTTCATATAGTATAACGTATTCCCCATAGTCCTCGATACAGTATAATGCAGCCCACATACAGTATAATGCAGCCACCACCCTACAGAGTATAATGCAGCTACCCCAGAGTATAATGTAACCCCCCATAGAATATAATGCAGCCCCCCCATAGAGTATGATGAAATCACCCCTCATAGAATATAAATATAATACAGCCCCCCATAGAATTTAATGTAGCCCCGAATAGAATAGAATACAGCCCACCTCCCCATAGAATATAATGCAGCCCCATCAGAGTATGATGCAATCATCCCTCATCAAATCTAATACAGCCCCCCATAGAATATAATACAGCCCACCTCCCCATAATATATAATGTAGCCCCCATAGAATATAATGCAGCCCCCCATAGTATATAAGACAGCCTCCCCCATAGAATATAATATACCCCCGCAATAGTATATAACACAGCCACATAATATATAACACGGCCTCCCCCATAGAATATAATATACCCCCTATAGTATATAGCAAAGCCCGCATAGTATATAGCACAACTTGCATAGTATATAGCACAGCCTGCATAATATAGCACAGCCCGCGTAGTAGTATACAGCACAGCCCGCGTAGTAGTATACAGCACAGCCCACACAGTGCTATATACAGCACAGCCCACACAGTGCTATATACAGCACAGCCCACACAGTGCTATATACAGCACAGCCCACACAGTGCTATATACAGCACAGCCCACACAGTGCTATATACAGCACAGCCCACACAGTGCTATATACAGCACAGTCCACACAGTGCTATATACAGCACAGCCCACACAGTGTTATATACAGCACAGCCCACACAGGGGTATATACAGCACAGCCCACACAGGGGTATATACAGCACAGCCCATACAGTGGTATATACAGCACAGCCCACATCTCATCTCTCCCCCACCAACCCCCCGATAATGGCCCCACAGTCCAGTTAAAAAAAAAAAAACACTCTCCTCACCTTTCCTTTTGCCCGCGCTGCTCCCTGCTCCTGTCTCGGCGGCTGCAGTCTGCCCAGGACACAGCAGGTGCGCAATGATATGACGTCATCGCGCACCCGCAGTGTACTGTCAGAGGCAGAGTGGGGAATGATGGGAGAGGGAGCGTCAGGAGACGCTCTCTCCTCCATCATTGCA